>NC_090376.1:7804291-8133457 GCF_036365525.1 Heterodontus francisci
TCCCTATCTCTGTAATCTCCTCCAGCCCCACAACCCTCCAAGATCTCTGCACTCCTCCAATTCTGGCCTCTTGTCCATCCCTGATTTTAATCGCTCCACCATTGGCGGCCCTGCCTTCAGCTGCCTGGGCCCGAAGCTCTGGAATTCCCTCCCTAAACCTCTCCGCCTTTCTACTTCACTTTCCTCCTTTAAGAAACTCCTTAAAACTTACCTCTCTGACCGAGCCTTTGGTCTCCTGTTCTAATATGTGGCTCAGTGTCAGGTTTTGTTTGATAATCGCTCCTGTGCAGCACCTTGGGATGTGTTACTATGTTAAAGGTGCTATATAAATGCAAGTTGATGTTATTATTTGGAATGGAAGTTTATGCTGATGCTCTGACAACGGGTAGCTGGATTCTGGTTCTTGCTGACCGTGTGTATCCACTTTCATCCAACAGGAACACTCCAGAACGTGAAAACCCTGGAGGGAAGCAATGATGGAGTGACCAGCATTGAGTTTGATCCCTCAGTGAGTGGAGAGGAGCCTTGAATTTGGGGGCTTGTGTGGGATTTGATGATGTGATGGATGACAGAGTAAGCACTGGATGGGGTGGATCTAAACATGGATGGCTCACCAGGGGAAGGCAGCAGTAGCCAGGTCCATGGCACCGTGGCTGGCTCTGCTGTTCCGAAGGGCGGGAAAAAGAGTGGAAGGGCTATAGTCGTAGGGGATTCGATTGTAAGGGGAGTAGATAGGCGGTTCTGTGGTCGAAAACGAGGCTCCCGAATGGTATGTTGCCTCCCAGGTGCACGGGTCAGGGACGTCTCAGATCGGCTGCAGAACATTCTAAAGGGGGAGGGTGAACAGCCAGTTGTCATTGTGCACATAGGCACTAATGATATAGGTAAAAAACGGGATGAGGTCCTACAAGCAGAGTTTAGGGAGTTAGGAGCCAAGTTAAAAAGTAGGACCTCAGAGGTAGTAATCTCAGGATTGCTACCAGTGCCACGTGATAGTCAGAGTAAAAATGAAAGAATAGTCAGGATGAATGCGTGGCTTGAGAGATGGTGCAGGAGGGAGGGGTTCAGATTTTTGGGACATTGGGACCGGTTCTGGGGGAGGTGGGACTATTACAAATTGGACGGTCTACACCTGGGCCGGACTGGAACCAATGTCCTTGGAGGTGCTTTTGCTAACGCTGTTGGGGAGGGTTTAAACTAATGTGGCAGGGGGATGGGAACCAATTGAGGTCAGTTGACAGTAAGGAGGTAGTAACAAAAGCCTGTAAGGAACTAGATAATGAAGTCAGTGTGACTAAGGGGAAGAGCAGGCAGGGAGCAGATGATGAATATAAAGGGACTGGTGGTCTGAGGTGCATTTGTTTTAATGCAAGAAGTGTAGTAGGTAAGGCAGATGAACTTAGGGCTTGGATTAGTACCTGGGAGTATGATGTTATTGCTATTACTGAGACTTGGTTGAGGGAAGGGCATGATTGGCAACTAAATATCCCAGGATATCGATGCTTCAGGCGGGATAGAGAGGGAGGTAAAAGGGGTGGAGGAGTTGCATTACTGGTCAAAGAGGATATCACAGCTGTGCTGAAGGAGGGCACTATGGAGGACTCGAGCAGTGAGGCAATATGGACAGAACTCAGAAATAGGAAGGGTGCGGTAACAATGTTGGGGCTGTACTACAGGCCTCCCAACAGCGAGCGTGAGATAGAGGTACAAATATGTAAACAGATTATGGAAAGATGTAGGAGCAACAGGGTGGTGGTGATAGGAGATTTTAATTTTCCCAACATTGACTGGGATTCGCTTAGTGTTAGAGGTCCAGATGGAGCAGAATTTGTAAGGAGCATCCAGGAGGGTTTTCTAGAGCAGTATGTAAATAGTCCAACTCGGGAAGGGGCCATACTGGACCTGGTGTTGGGGAATGAGCCCGGCCAGGTTGTTGAAGTTTCAGTGGGGGACTACTTTGGGAATAGTGATCACAATTCCATAAGCTTTAAAGTACTCATGGACAAAGACGAGAGTGGTCCAAAAGGGAGAGTGCTAAATTGGGGGAAGGCCAACTACACCAAAATTCGGCAGGAGCTGGGAAATGTAGATTGGGAGCAGCTGTTTGAAGGTAAATCCACATGTGATATGTGGGAGGCTTTTAAAGAGAGGTTGATTAGCGTGCAGGAGAGACATGTTCCTGTGAAAATGAGGGATAGAAATGGCAAGATTAGGGAACCATGGATGACAGGTGAAATTGTGAGACTAGCTAAGAGGAAAAAGGAAGCATACATAAGGTCTAGGCGGCTGATGAAAGACGAAGCTTTGAAAGAATATCGGGAATGTAGGACCAATCTGAAACGAGGAATTAAGAGGGCTAAAAGGGGTCATGAAATATCTTTAGCAAACAGGGTTAAGGAAAATCCCAAAGCCTTTTATTCATATATAAGGAGAAAGAGGGTAACTAGAGAAAGGATTGGCCCACTAAAGGACAAAGGAGGAATGTTATGCTTGGACTCAGAGAAAATGGGTGAGATTCTAAACGAGTACTTTGCATCGGTATTCACCGAGGAGAGGGACATGACGGATGTTGAGGTTAGGAACAGATGTTTGATTACTCTAGGTCAAGTCGGCATAAGGAGGGAGGAAGTGTTGGGTATTCTAAAGGGCATTAAGGTGGACAAGTCCCCAGGTCCGGATGGGATCTATCCCAGGTTACTGAGGGAAGCGAGAGAGGAAATAGCTGGGGCCTTAACAGATATCTTTGCAGCATCCTTAAACACGGGTGAGGTCCCGGAGGACTGGAGAATTGCTAATGTTGTCCCCTTGTTTAAGAAGGGTAGCAGGGATAATCCAGGTAATTATAGACCGGTGAGCCTGACGTCAGTGGTAGGGAAGCTGCTGGAGAAGATACTGAGGGATAGGATCTATTCCCATTTGGAAGAAAATGGGCTCATCAGTGATAGGCAACATGGTTTTGTGCAGGGAAGGTCATGTCTTACCAACTTAATAGAATTCTTTGAGGAAGTGACAAAGTTGATTGATGAGGGAAGGGCTGTCGATGTCATATACATGGACTTCAGTAAGGCGTTTGATAAGGTTCCCCACGGCAGGCTGATGGAGAAAGTGAAGGCGCTTGGGGTCCAAGGTGTACTAGCTAGATGGATAAAGAACTGGCTGGGCAACAGGAGACAGAGAGTAGCAGTAGAAGGGAGTTTCTCAAAATGGAGACGTGTGACCAGTGGTGTTCCACAGGGATCCGTGCTGGGACCACTGTTGTTTGTGATATACATTAATGATTTGGAGGAAAGTATAGGTGGACTGATTAGCAAATTTGCAGACGACACTAAGATTGGTGGAGTAGCAGATAGTGAAGGGGACTGTCAGAGAATACAGCAGAATATAGATAGATTGGAGAGTTGGGCAGAGAAATGGCAGATGGAGTTCAATCAGGGCAAATGCGAGGTGATGCATTTTGGAAGATCCAATTCAAGAGTGAACTATACAGTAAATGGAAAAGTCCTGGGGAAAATTGATGTCCAGAGAGATTTGGGTGTTCAGGTCCACTGTTCCCTGAAGGTGGCAACGCAGGTCAATAGAGTGGTCAAGAAGGCATACGGCATGCTTTCCTTCATCGGACGGGGCATTGAGTACAAGAGTTGGCAGGTCATGTTACAGTTGTATAGGACTTTGGTTCGGCCACATTTGGAATACTGCGTACAGTTCTGGTCGCCACATTATCAAAAGGATGTGGATGCTTTGGAGAGGGTGCAGAGGAGATTCACCAGGATGTTGCCTGGTATGGAGGGCGCTAGCTATGAAGAGAGGTTGAGCAGATTAGGATTATTTTCATTAGAAAGACGGAGGTTGAGGGGGGACCTGATTGAGGTGGACAAAATCATGAGAGGTATAGACAGGGTGGATAGCAAGAGGCTTTTTCCCAGAGTGGGGGTTTCAATTACTAGAGGACACGAGTTCAAAGTGAAAGGGGAAAAGTTTAGGGGGGATATGCGTGGAAAGTTCTTTACGCAGAGGGTGGTGGGCACCTGGAACGCATTGCCAGCGGAGGTGGTAGATGCGGGCACGATGGAGTCTTTTAAGATGTATCTAGACAGATACATGAATGGGCAGGAAGAAAAGAGATACAGAACCTTAGAAAATAGGCGACATGTTTAGAGAGAGGATCTGGATCGGCGCAGGCTTGGAGGGCCGAAGGGCCTGTTCCTCTGCTGTAATTATCTTTGTTCTTTGTTCTTTGTTCTTACCCCTCCTCTCCCCTGTCGGCCTCCAAACCAATGGCTTAACATAGCTTAATAGAACGACCTCCTGCTGTGCCATAAAGACACTATGGGGTGGATTTTTAAAGCCTGCTGGGAGTGTGTGCCATTTTTTTTTCTAATTCATTTATGGGATGTGGGCGTCACTGGCCAGGCCAGAATTTATTGCCCATCCCTAATTGCCCTTGAGAAGGTGGTGGTGAGCTGCCTTCTTGAACCACTGCAGTCCATGTGGGGTAGGTACACCACAGTGCTGTTAGGAAGGGAATTCCAGGATTTTGACCCAGCGACAGTGAAGGAACGGCGATATAGTTCCCAGTCAGGATGGTGCGTAGCTTGGAGGGGAACTTGCAGGTGGTGGTGTTCCCATGCATTTGCTGCCCTTGTCCTCCTAGTTGGTAGAGGTCACGGGTTTGGAAGGTGCTGTCTAAGGAGCCTTGGTGCATTGCTGCAGTGCATCTTGTAGACGGTACACACTGCTGCCACTGTGCGTCGGTGGTGGAGGGAGTGAATGTTTGTAGATGGGGTGCTGATCAAGCGGGCTGCTTTGTCCTGGATGGTGTCGAGCTTCTTGAGTGTTGTTGGAGCTGCACCCATCCAGGCAAGTGGAGAGTATTCCATCACACTCCTGACTTGTGCCTTGTAGATGGTGGACAGGCATTGGGGAGTCAGGAGGTGAGTTACTCGCTGCAGAATTCCCAGCCTCTGACCTGCTCTTGTAACCAGAACATTAAATGAAACACTGGTAATGTGTTTTTAAACAAGATCCTTGATCAATATTTTTTTTTTCCCTCTCTCATCTTTCCTGTAGGGTCTGCAGATCTTGGCAGGATCATATGATAACACTGCACGACTGTGGAGCTTAAAGAACTGCGAGCTGAAGGTATGTCTGATCAATGCATAACTGAGCCAAGGTTGACACCTTAATAAATGGTGTTGAGCTCTCTGGAGGACTGGCTAAAAGAGATTCATAGACTTCACACCGCAGTACTGACCCACCAATCACCATTGCAGAGTAGAGCTAACAAATTAAACAGAAGTTGAGTTAAATGAGTAGAGTGTAACTCCATATGCTGTTTAGTTGGGTTCCTGAGACCCTCACTTTTGGGGTTTGATTCCATTCTAGAATTTTATGTTTCACAAATTTGTTTTGTCTTCTGCTTTGCATTTTGCGTCCAGCACACTCTGTCAGGTCACAGTGCAAAGGTCACGGCGGCAAAGTTCAAGTTTTACTTCCGAGAAGCTGTCACAGGAAGCCACGACAGAACGATCAAAGTCTGGGACCTGAACAAAGCTGCCTGTGAGTAAGTTGTCTTTGATATTCCTGGTTTTCTAAACGGTTAGTAGGAGAGGGTGTTTACATTCCTCATCCCATATTGTAAACTGCTGTCTTGACTTTTCACCTCCTCCTCTCTGGTTTTCTCCAGCCCTTGCTCACCTCTCTCCTCTTGTGCCTCTCGTCTCTTTTCGCCCCTCCATCTTTCCTCCCTCTTCTGTGTCTGCTCCCTACCTTCCCCCTCTCTCTCCTTCCCCCTCTCTCTCCTTCCCCCTCTCTCTCCTTCCCCCTCTCTCTCCTTCCCCCTCTCTCTCCTTCCCCCTCTCTCTCCTTCCCCCTCTCTCTCCTTCCCCCTCTCTCTCCTTCCCCCTCTCTCTCCTTCCCCCTCTCTCTCCTTCCCCCTCTCTCTCCTTCCCCCTCTCTCTCCTTCCCCCTCTCTCTCCTTCCCCCTCTCTCTCCTTCCCCCTCTCTGTCCCTCTCTCTCCCCTTCCCTCTCTCTGTTCCACCTTCTCCCTCTCTCTTCTGCCTTCTCCCTCTCCCTCTCCTCCCCTTCCCTCTTTCTTCCCCCATCTATCTGTCTCTCTTCCCTTTCTCTCCTCTCTCCTCTTCCCTCTTTCACTTCTGCCTTCTCCCTCTCTCTTTCACCTTCTCCCTCTCTCTTTGACCTTCTCCCTCTCTTCCATCTTCTCCTTCTCTCTTCCCCCTCTCTCTCTCTTCCCCCTCTCTCTCTCCCCTTCCATCTGTCTCTCCCCCCTTTCCTTTCTCTTCCCCTTCTCTCTGTCTCTCCCCTTCCCTCTCTTTCGCCTTCTCCCTCGCTCTTCTGCCTTCATTCTATTCACACATGAATGAGAGATGCTGTGGGGCAGACGCTCAGTCCAAGAGGAGGAAATGGCATCAGAAATAAACCCCAACTGTCAGAGTGAACATGGTTCAGTCTGGATATGATTAACTGCAGCAACAGCAGAATCCAACCCCTGTAATCATCTGTGAACTCGCTGGTGTCTCAGCAGGTAGGATGGCTGAGTGAATCTCTCTTCTGCCTTCTCCCTCTCTCTTCCCCTTCCCCTTCTCTCTCTCCCCTCCCCTTCGTCTCTCCTCCCTTCCCTCTCTCTTCCCCCTTCTCTCTTTCATTTCTCTCTCTCTCTCCCCATTCCTCCTCTGTCTTTTGAAGGGGCTGAATGGCCTACTATACCTCAATCACCCCCAGTTATTCATCCTTTTTATTGATGTATAAATAATCCAACACCTTTGCCAGTCACGATTAGATTCAAGTTCGGAACACACTGTCAGGCATCCATTATATTATATACATAAATCATTCAAATGTTTCGATAAGAATCCAGCCTGTAACTCAGTCATAACCCAGGTATCCATTACTCCAAGTCGAAAAGTGATAATGACTTCCAACCTTTCCCGCAAAAGTGATATATGTTTCAGGAATCAATTCAGAAGCTTTCATTCTCAAAGCTGTCAATAACTCAGGAGCAATTAAATCCTTCTGGGATTGAATGTTTTTGAGGTGAAGTCTTCATTCAATGTGGAGGTTTGTCTGTGGATCTGTTTCTCCTTCTTGTGTATTTCATTTCTTTTCTGCCAGGTGTCAAATCAATCCACGTCCCCTCTCGCTGCAGTGACATTGTTTGTTCCGATTACTTCATCATCAGTGGTCACTGTGACAAGAAAATCCGACTGTGGGATTGTAGGTAAGAGGGTTTGCAGGAGTCGCTCGGTTGGTAAGGGATCAAAATGCAACATCAAATGATAGAGAACTAACTTGCATTTCTATAGTGCCTTACACCACCTCACAATGTCCCCAAAACACTTTCCAGCCAATGAAATACATTTTGAACTGTAATAATGTAACAGCCAATTTGCACACAGCAAGATCCCACAAAGAGCAATGTGATAAAGAGCAGATCAATGTTTTTTAGTGATCTTGGCTAGGACACCGGGGAGAATACCCCTGCTCGTCTTTGAAATAGTGGCCATGGGATCTTTTTATGTCTCCTGAGAGGGCTGACAGGGCCTCAGTTTAATGTCTCCTCCAAGAGACAGTGCTACGACAGTTCAGCATTCCCTCAGTACTGCGCTGGAAGTGTCAGCCTTGACAATGTGCTTAAGTCTCTGGAATGGGACTTGAACCCACAACCTTCTCACTCGGAGGCAAGAGTGCTACCCACTGAGGCACAGCTCAACCTGGTTCCGTTTCTCGTTTCCTGTCCTCATTACTTTTCAGCTCCCTTGCCTCCTCCCTTCTAGCTTTCTGGAGATTCTTCCTTCCAACTGTTCCTTCACTCCCCAATCCCTTAACCCCATTGAACCTGCTCTTGCCCTCCTACTCATTGTCTTGTATTCCCTTGAGTTTAGAAGATTGAAGGGAGTTCTGACCAGGATATTTAAAATATTCAATCGATTCCTGAAGGTAGACATGGAGAAACTATTTCCTTTGGTACCCAATTGAGAACAATAGAATTAGAGCCAGGCTGTTCTGGGGTTAGTGGAAATCTGGAACTCTCTCCCCAAAAGGCTGTGGATGCTGGGGGACAATTCGAGCTTTTAAGACTGAGATTGCTAGAGTTTTGATTGGTAAGAGTATCAGGGGATATTGAGCGAAGTCAGGTAAATGGAGTTAAGGGGCAGAACAGCCATAATCTGATTGAAATGACAGAGCAGATTCAAGGAGCTGAATGGTCTACTCCTGTTCCTAATATGTCAATTTTCTCCTCTCTCCAAATCTGCTGACATCATAGACACTTCCCCACATCGGAGACACTTATATTTGTCCCTATAAAATTCTCGATTTGAAAATTATTATCCATTTTACAAATATCTCCATCTCGCCCCTCCCAATGATGTAACCTTCTCCAACCCTCCGGGATATCTGCGCTCCTCCAATTCTGGCCTCTTGTCCATCCCTTATTTTCATCGCTCCACCATTGGCGGCCGTGCCTTCAGCTGCCTGGGCCCCAAGCTCTGGAATTCCCTCCCTAAACCTCTCCAGCTCTCTTTTTCTTTTAAAGATGTTCCTTCAAACCTACCTCTTTGACCAAGCTCCTTATGTGGCTCGGTGTCAAATTTTGTTTCCTGTGAAGCATCCTGGGGTGTTTTACTATGTTGACGGTGCTACATGGATGCAAGTTGTTGTTATTCACTGCTTTGTAGGTCGGGAATCAAGACTGATGAGATTCCACTGCAAGGAAAGGTGACATCTTTAGATATTAACTCTGACCGAACGCAGCTGCTGAGCTGTTCAAGGGATGACCTGCTGAAAGTGATGGACCTGCGGATGAACGAGGCCAGGCAAGAACTCAGGTACAACTGACAGGAGAGCTGGGAATCGTGAGGCAAGAGCCTATTTTTTGTTATTTTTGTGTTAGGGAGCGTCAAGGGACTTGGAGAGGGTGCAGAGGAGATTTACTGGAATTAATAACCTGCAGGTTTAATTCTGTGGTCCAAGGAGAGTTTCTCAGTCCTTCCCAATTCTTTTTTTTTTCTAGAGCTGAAGGGTTTAAGTGTGGAGCCGATTGGACCAAGGCGATTTTTAGGTGAGTGAATCTCAATGCTGCATTGCTGTCATCCAGGCAAATCTGCAACAGAACAATTGGCTGCCTTTACAGAGATGGTTCGGGTACAGTCAAGGTACATTCCCAAGAGGGGAAAAGGTAGGACAACCAAAGCCAGAACTCCCTGGGTGACGAAAGAGATAGAGAGTAAGATGAAGCAGAAAAAAAGTCCGTATGACATATGTCAGATTGATAAATACAAGTGAAAACCAGGCTGAATATAGGGGCAGTAAAAAAAGGAAATGAGAGGCAAGGAAAGAGTAGGAGAAGAGCTTGGCAGCTAACGTAAAGGGGACTCCAAAAGTCTTCTATACTCATATCAATAGTAAAAGGGTGGTAAAAGGAGGACCTAAACGGGGATCTACACATTGACGCAGAGGGCATAGCTGGGGTATTCATTGAGCACCTTGCATTTGTCTTTAACAAGAAAGATTCTACCAAAGTCATAGTGAAGCAGGAGATAATTGAGAATTGATAAAGAGGACGTATTAGATAGGCTGGCTGTATTTAAAGTTGATAGGTCACCAGGACCAGATTAGATGCGTCCAAGGATAGTGGAGAAGTAAGGGTGGAAATTGGGAGATACTGGCCATAATCTTCCAATCCTCCTTAGTTACAGGGCTGGTTCCAGAGGACTGGAGAATTGCAAAATGTTACACCCTTGTTCAAAAACGTGTAAAGATAAACCCACAACTACGGGCAGTTGGTTTAATCTCAGTGGTGGGAAAGCTTTTAGAAACGATAATCCAGGACAAAATTAACAGTCACTTGGACAAGGGTGGACTAATTAAGGAAAGTCATCACAGACTTGTTAAAGGAAAATTGTGTTAAACAAAGTTGATTGAGTTTTTTGGTGAGTTAACTGCTGTATGTTTGTTTGTCTGCCACCATTTGTATATTTAGTTAGGCTTGCTAGGAGAGACTACTGAATCTTCAGTAATTTTAACATTAGCTCATTTATTACATTTTAACTATATACAGCTTTACATAAGTCTGTGTGATTCCTCTGAAGCCATGCTGCTTCTCCCTCGAGTCTCTCTCACATGTGATCTCTTACAGCATCATGGTGCAAGGTATTACTCATGCTATCTCAAACATTAACCCTTTCAAATCCTTATACTACAGTAACAGAGAGGGTTGATGAGGATAATGCAGTTGTTGCAGTGTATATGGACTTTCAAAAAGCGTTTGATAAAATGCAACATAACAGGCTTGTCAGCAAAGTTTAAGCCCTAGAGATAAAAGGGGCAGTGGCAGCACTGATACAAAGTTGTCTGAGTGACAGGAAACAGAGTGGTGGTGAATGGTTGTTTTCTGGACTGGAGGAAGGTATACAATGGGGTTTCCCAGCGTTTGGTATTAGGACCACTGCTTTTCTTGATATTTCTTAGTGATTTAGACTTGGGTGTACAGGACACAATTTCAAAATTTGAAGATGACATAAAACTTGGAAGTATTGTGAACTGTGAGGAGGATAGTGATAGACCTCAAGAGGACATAGACAGGCTGGTGAAATGGGCAGACAAATGGCAGATGAAATTTAATGCAGAAGTGATTCATTTTGGAAGGAAGAACAAAGAGGGGCAATATAAAATAAAGGATACAATTCTAAAGGGAGTGCAGAACAGAGACCTGGGAGTATATGTTCACAAATCATTGAAGGTGGCAGGGCAGGTTGAGAAAGTGGTTAAAAAGACATACGGGATCCTAGGCTTTATAAATAGAGTACAAAGCAAGGAAATTATGGTGAACCTTTATAAAACACTGGTTCGGCCTCAACTGGAGTTTTGTGTCCAATTCTGGGCTCCGCACTTTAGGAATGATGTGAAGGCTTTAGAGAGGGTGCAGAAAAGATTTACTAGAATGGTTCCAGGGATGAGGGACTTCAGTTACATGGATAGATTAGAGATACTGGGGTGGTTCTCCTTGGAGAAGAAAAGGTTGAGAGAAGATTTGATAGAGTTGTTCAAAATCATGAGGGGTCTGGACCGAGTCGACAGGGAGAAACTGTTCCTATTGGCGGAAGGGTCGAGAACAAGAGGACACCGATTTAAGGTGATTGGCAGAAGAAGCAAAAGTGACATGAGGAAAATATTTTTTCACGCAGCGAGTGGTTAGGATCTGGAATACACTGCCTGAGAGTGTGGTGGAGGCAGATTCAATTGTGGTTTTCAAAAGGGAATTGGATAAAGGGGAAAAAAAATTGCAGGGTTACAGGGAAAGAGTGGGAGTGTGGGACTAGCTGAGATGGAATGGGGCTCCTTCTGTGCTGCAGCCATTCTATGATTGTACAAGGTAATGGAGCGCGGTGCGTTCCATTGGCGCTATTGAAATGCAAACTTCCAACAAAGAAAAAGTTGGGATGGGGGAATTTGGAGGGGGAAAAAAGGGGAAATCAGGGATGATTGAAGCTCTCGTTCTGAATTTTGAATTCCCTGCTTTCTCCGCTGCAGTTTCTAATCGGGTGATTACTCAGTCCTTTGAGTGAACAGCAACAGCACCTCAAAAGGGCCTTTAAGGTCCCGAAGTGTTCACTGAGGTACAATTGGATAAAAATAGTTTGAATCAAAGGAGGAGAGATGAGGACAGGTGACCAAAAGCTTGGTCAAAGAGTTGGGTATTAAGGAATGTCTTAAAGGAGGTGAGAGAGAGGTAGAGAGGTTTAGGAATTCCAGGCATCAGAAGGCTCAGCCGCAGTGGAGGAGCGATTTAAAATCAGGGACGTTCAAGAGGCCAGAATTCAGATTCAGGTTTGGGATAGAAGTGACCATGAAACTGGTTCACTAATGTCCTTTCGAGAAGAGAATCTGCTGTCCTTATCCAGTCTGACCTACATGTGACTCCAGACCCACATATGTGGTTAACTCTTAACTGCCACTCTGAAATGGCCTAGCAAGCCACTCGGTTGTATCTCGCGGCAATAGATGTCAGCCTTATTCAAACTGAGAGTGAATGGCCTGAATTTTGAAAGCTGCGGTGAGCTTCGAGAAAGGCACAGCGCGTGCGGGACCTGTGCACCACTGTGCTGCTGCGATATTCACGCAGTGGGTCATTTACATAGAGGGAGTGAAACGCCCGCCCCCGTTGACATAGAGGAGGTGGCCCCTCCGTCCCCAGCAACAGTGTCCACCGCCACTGCCATTTTTAAAGGGCTACAGGCTCTTCCGTTTCATTGAGATGTTTAAAGGTAGACCGCATTTGTTGACAACGCGATCGGTAGGTGGCGCTGTTTTGGCACGTGCGCAAATACAGCATGTGCCACGAAAACGTCACAGCTTGCGACTGTAGCAGCTGCCAGGACTAAAGATGGTGCTGCTCAAAGAATCACACAGAGGCAACCTAACAAGCACGTGGCAGCATACAATGGCCGCAGTGAGAGAGTGGGGCGGGCTGGGGAGACCAGCGCGGGGGGCGGGGAGACCAACGCGGGGGGTGGGGAGACCAACGCGGGGAGAGCGACGGCGACGGCGGCGGGGTGGGGGAGAGCTGGGGAAAGAGGGAGAGAGAGAGGGAGGGAGAGAGAGAGGGAGGGAGAGAGAGGGAGGGAGAGAGGGCGGGCGGGGGAAAGAGGGAGGGAGGGAGGGGGGAAACAGGGAGGGAGTGGGGAAAGAGGGAGTGGGGAAAGAGGGAGGGGTGGAAAGAGGGAGGGGGGAAAGAGGGAGGGGGAAAGAGGGAGGGGGAAAGAGGGAGGGGGAGAACTGGGAGAGTGGGGGGAGGGGGAGAGGGAGGAGGAGAGGGAGGAAGGGGAGAGGGTGGGGGAGAGCGGGGGTGGGTGGGAGAGAGCAGGGGGGAGGGGAGAGAGTGTGGGGGGGAGGGCAGCGGTGGGGGAGAGTGCTGGGGGGGAGGGTGGCGGTGGGGGAGAGTGCTGGGGGGGAGGGTGGCGGTGGGGGAGAGTGCTGGGGGGGAGGGTGGGGGGGGGAGCAGCGGAGCGGAAGAGGAGTGCCTTTTTCTGTGCATGCGCCATAAACACAACAGCAAAAAATTTACCGGCCAGTCCCTGCACCCGGCGACACCAAGGTCTTCGCACACTCGCTCCCCGCGGCTCTCTACGGCCTCTCGCTTCCGGCCCTCTCCATTCAGCCGTTCCCTCCAGCTGCGGATGCCCAATCCAGTTGCTTTCTCCCCTACCCAGTTGCTTTCTCCCCTACTTCTCAACAGTACTTCAGGCATTGCAACTGTCTGGTCCCTGCATTTTGCATGCTCCCTCTCCCCACCCCTCCCTGCACTCCCCACCCCTCCCCCCTCTCCCTCTTCACCCACCCCTCCCTCTACCCCCCTACCTCCACCCCTCCCTCTACCCCCCCTACCTCCACCCCTCCACCACAGTTGAATAACTGAAGTGCAGTTGTAAAGTCGGGGAAATAGCATGCAAAACAAAACCTCAACAATTCTGGGTTTAATTATTGAGAAGTTTTATTAAGTTCATTAAGCATCGAGGAACTGCTGTGCATAGATACATGATTGTTGTGTTTCCAGCATTCCCATGAGGCAGACAGGCCGAGTCTCTGCTACGCACAGCTAAAGAGACTGTTCCTGGAGAGCCTTGTGGTGAATGAATGCTTGGCTCTCTATTCCACTACTGTATTGTCCATGTGAAGAAGGCAAAGTCACAAGAGTCTGAGCTCAGTCTATTCTTGGTGAATGTTCCCCAAGCGCATCCCAATGTGCATTCCCAATTCATCCATAAATGCAATGTTCCTTTCCACATCGTGATGAGCTCCGCAGCATGATCCAGTTGCCTTCGTTGCTTGAATGCTGACCTTAAGTCTCAAGGATTGTTTTCTCGACGGCATGTTTTACATGAAAAGAAATAAAGCAAATCAGAGTCAGAGCTTGCCTCCCTCCATCCACTGAAATTACTGTTGTGCACACCTTTTTAAGTTCTGCAGTGAAGGCACCAATTGATAATGTCGCCAATGAAGCACTTATTACCCACCTCAGATGCAGGAATCATCACACCCTTGCGTCCTCTCCCGCACTGCCTCCTTTGCTTGAATGCCGTCCTTAAGTGTCAAGGATTGTTTTCTCAAGGGCACGTTTTACATGAAAAGAAATAAGGAAAGAACAGGAGTGTCAGAGCTTCCCTCCCTCCAATGAAATTACTGTTGCGCATGCTTTATGCTCTGCAGTATAGGCCAATGAATCACTTAGTACCCACCTCAGCTGTAGGAGTCAAGATGATGTAACTGCCCCTATCTCGTGATGGTTCAATGCTGCTCTCAGGGAAAACATGAATGATGTGAGGGTGCTGGAAAAAGAAGCACATTTCTTTTGGGCTATGAACATAAAGCAGGCCATTTAACCCAGCTGTTCCCTGCCAGTGGTTATGTTACTCGTGCGCCTTCCCATCCATTCCCATTTAATCCTGCCTACTACTATCAGCATCATCTTCCATTTCTTTCACTCTTATCTACCTTTGCCTTAAAGCAACACTGAGAATGGAGAACGGTGTGACTGCACTCCCACCTCACCAGTTGTGTACGCAGCAAGAGCATTCACATTTGTGCTACCACTGGACACGGCATGAGGTGTCTGTGTGTCCATGTGCACTGCTCGGATGGGTGCAGGAACAGGTGACTGTGTGTCCATGTGCACTGCTCTGATGGGTACAGGAACAGGTGTCTGTGTGTCCATGTGCACTGCTCTAATGGGTGCAGGAACAGGTGTCTGTGTGTCCATGTGCACTGCTCTGATGGGTGCAGGAACAGGTGACTGTGTGTCCATGTGCACTGCTCTGATGGGTACAGGAACAGGTGACTGTGTGTCCATGTGCACTGCTCTGATGTGTGCAGGAGCAGGTGGCTGTGTGTCCATGTGCACTGCTCTGATGGGTACAGGAACAGGTGACTGTGTGTCCATGTGCACTGCTCGGATGGGAGCAGGAACAGGTGACTGTGTGTCCATGTGCACTGCTCTGATGGGTACAGGAACAGGTGGCTGTGTGTCCATGTGCACTGCTCGGATGGGTGCAGGAACAGGTGACTGTGTGTCCATGTGCACTGCTCTGATGGGTACAGGAACAGGTGGCTGTGTGTCCATGTGCACTGCTCTGATGGGTGCAGGAACAGGTGACTGTGTGTCCATGTGCACTGCTCTGATGGGTGCAGGAACAGGTGACTGTGTGTCCATGTGCACTGCTCTGATGGGTGCAGGAACAGGTGACTGTGTGTCCATGTGCACTGCTTGGATGGGTGCAGGAACAGGTGACTGTGTGTCCATGTGCACTGCTCTGATGGGTGCAGGAACAGGTGGCTGTGTGTCCATGTGCACTGCTCTGATGCGTGCAGGAACAGGTGGCTGTGTGTCCATGTGCACTGCTCTGATGGGTACAGGAACAGGTGGCTGTGTGTCCATGTGCACTGCTCTGATGGGTACAGGAACAGGTGACTGTGTGTCCATGTGCACTGCTCTGATGGGTACAGGAACAGGTGGCTGTGTGTCCATGTGCACTGCTCTGATGGGTGCAGGAACAGGTGGCTGTGTGTCCATGTGCACTGCTCTGATGTGTGCAGGAACAGGTGGCTGTGTGTCCATGTGCACTGCTCTGATGGGTACAGGAACAGGTGGCTGTGTGTCCATGTGCACTGCTCTGATGGGTGCAGGAACAGGTGGCTGTGTGTCCATGTGCACTGCTCTGATGTGTGCAGGAACAGGTGGCTGTGTGTCCATGTGCACTGCTTGGATGGGTGCAGGAACAGGTGACTGTGTGTCCATGTGCACTGCTCTGATGGGTGCAGGAACAGGTGGCTGTGTGTCCATGTGCACTGCTCTGATGCGTGCAGGAACAGGTGGCTGTGTGTCCATGTGCACTGCTCTGATGGGTGCAGGAACAGGTGGCTGTATGTCCATGTGCACTGCTCTGATGGGTGCAGGAACAGGTGACTGTGTGTCCATGTGCACTGCTCTGATGGGTGCAGGAACAGGTGACTGTGTGTCCATGTGCACTGCTCTGATGGGTGCAGGAACAGGTGACTGTGTGTCCATGTGCACTGCTCTGATGTGTGCAGGAACAGGGGACTGTGTGTCCATGTGCACTGCTTGGATGGGTGCAGGAACAGGTGACTGTGTGTCCATGTGCACTGCTCTGATGGGTGCAGGAACAGGTGGCTGTGTGTCCATGTGCACTGCTCTGATGCGTGCAGGAACAGGTGGCTGTGTGTCCATGTGCACTGCTCTGATGGGTGCAGGAACAGGTGGCTGTATGTCCATGTGCACTGCTCTGATGGGTGCAGGAACAGGTGACTGTGTGTCCATGTGCACTGCTCTGATGGGTGCAGGAACAGGTGACTGTGTGTCCATGTGCACTGCTCTGATGGGTGCAGGAACAGGTGACTGTGTGGCCATGTGCACTGCTCTGATGGGTGCAGGAACAGGTGACTGTGTGGCCATGTGCACTGCTCTGATGGGTGCAGGAACAGGTGGCTGTGTAACTGAACAGCAAGGAGAGGGTACCGCAGGTGGGGGAAGTGGAGCTTTGAACAGGCAGGCATATGTTCAGGAAGTTCAGGAAGGCTATTAAGGGACCACACGGGATACATGAGATGAGGTAAGAAATACAGAATGCACTCCATTGAAATGTTACAAAAACGAAAGTGACCGTTTAGATGGAAGGTTGTTTGCTGGACTGCAGCACATGTACTGCCTGCACACAGCAACTTACAACAGGGACTGGAGCACATGTACTGCCTGCACACAGCAACTTGCAACAGGGACTGGAGCACATGTACTGCCTGCACACAGCAACTTACAACAGGGACTGCAGCACATGTACTGCCTGCACACAACAACTTACAACAGGGACTGGAGCACATGTACTGCCTGCACACAGCAACTTACAACAGGTACTGCAGCACATGTACTGCCTGCACACAACAACTT
This sequence comes from Heterodontus francisci, assembly GCF_036365525.1. NCBI lineage: Eukaryota > Metazoa > Chordata > Chondrichthyes > Heterodontiformes > Heterodontidae > Heterodontus > Heterodontus francisci. The sequence continues at coordinate 7,821,265 of NC_090376.1, forward strand.
ACAACAGGGACTGCAGCACATGTACTGCCTGCACACAGCAACTTACAACAGGGACTGCAGCACATGTACTGCCTGCACACAGCAACTTACAACAGGGACTGGAGCACATGTACTGCCTGCACACAGCAACTTACAACAGGGACTGGAGCACATGTACTGCCTGCACACAGCAACTTACAACAGGGACTGGAGCACATGTACTGCCTGCACACAGCAACTTACAACAGGGACTGGAGCACATGTACTGCCTGCACACAGCAACTTACAACAGGGACTGGAGCACATGTACTGCCTGCACACAGCAACTTACAACAGGGACTGCAGCACATGTACTGCCTGCACACAGCAACTTACAACAGGGACTGCAGCACATGTACTGCCTGCACACAGCAACTTACAACAGGGACTGGAGCACATGTACTGCCTGCACACAGCAACTTACAACAGGGACTGCAGCACATGTACTGCCTGCACACAGCAGCTTACAACAGGGACTGCAGCACATGTACTGCCTGCACACAGCAACTTACAACAGGGACTGGAGCACATGTACTGCCTGCACACAGCAACTTACAACAGGGACTGGAGCACATGTACTGCCTGCACACAGCAACTTACAACAGGGACTGGAGCACATGTACTGCCTGCACACAGCAACTTACAACAGGGACTGGAGCACATGTACTGCCTGCACACAGCAACTTACAACAGGGACTGCAGCACATGTACTGCCTGCACACAGCAACTTACAACAGGGACTGCAGCACATGTACTGCCTGCACACAGCAACTTACAACAGGGACTGGAGCACATGTACTGCCTGCACACAGCAACTTACAACAGGGACTGCAGCACATGTACTGCCTGCACACAGCAACTTACAACAGGGACTGGAGCACATGTACTGCCTGCACACAGCAACTTACAACAGGGACTGGAGCACATGTACTGCCTGCACACAGCAACTTACAACAGGGACTGGAGCACATGTACTGCCTGCACACAGCAACTTACAACAGGGACTGGAGCACATGTACTGCCTGCACACAGCAACTTACAACAGGGACTGCAGCACATGTACTGCCTGCACACAGCAACTTACAACAGGTACTGCAGCACATGTACTGCCTGCACACAGCAACTTACAACAGGGACTGGAGCACATGTACTGCCTGCACACAGCAACTTACAACAGGGACTGGAGCACATGTACTGCCTGCACACAGCAACTTACAACAGGGACTGGAGCACATGTACTGCCTGCACACAGCAACTTACAACAGGGACTGGAGCACATGTACTGCCTGCACACAGCAACTTACAACAGGGACTGCAGCACATGTACTGCCTGCACACAGCAACTTACAACAGGGACTGGAGCACATGTACTGCCTGCACACAGCAACTTACAACAGGGACTGGAGCACATGTACTGCCTGCACACAGCAACTTACAACAGGGACTGCAGCACATGTACTGCCTGCACACAGCAACTTACAACAGGGACTGGAGCACATGTACTGCCTGCACACAGCAACTTACAACAGGGACTGCAGCACATGTACTGCCTGCACACAGCAACTTACAACAGGGACTGGAGCACATGTACTGCCTGCACACAGCAACTTACAACAGGGACTGGAGCACATGTACTGCCTGCACACAGCAACTTACAACAGGTACTGCAGCACATGTACTGCCTGCACACAGCAACTTACAACAGGGACTGCAGCACATGTACTGCCTGCACACAGCAACTTACAACAGGGACTGGAGCACATGTACTGCCTGCACACAGCAACTTACAACAGGGACTGCAGCACATGTACTGCCTGCACACAGCAACTTACAACAGGGACTGGAGCACATGTACTGCCTGCACACAGCAACTTACAACAGGGACTGGAGCACATGTACTGCCTGCACACAGCAACTTACAACAGGGACTGGAGCACATGTACTGCCTGCACACAGCAACTTACAACAGGGACTGCAGCACATGTACTGCCTGCACACAGCAACTTACAACAGGGACTGGAGCACATGTACTGCCTGCACACAGCAACTTACAACAGGGACTGCAGCACATGTACTGCCTGCACACAGCAACTTACAACAGGGACTGCAGCACATGTACTGCCTGCACACAGCAACTTACAACAGGGACTGGAGCACATGTACTGCCTGCACACAGCAACTTACAACAGGGACTGCAGCACATGTACTGCCTGCACACAGCAGCTTACAACAGGGACTGCAGCACATGTACTGCCTGCACACAGCAACTTACAACAGGGACTGGAGCACATGTACTGCCTGCACACAGCAACTTACAACAGGGACTGGAGCACATGTACTGCCTGCACACAGCAACTTACAACAGGGACTGGAGCACATGTACTGCCTGCACACAGCAACTTACAACAGGGACTGGAGCACATGTACTGCCTGCACACAGCAACTTACAACAGGGACTGCAGCACATGTACTGCCTGCACACAGCAACTTACAACAGGGACTGCAGCACATGTACTGCCTGCACACAGCAACTTACAACAGGGACTGGAGCACATGTACTGCCTGCACACAGCAACTTACAACAGGGACTGCAGCACATGTACTGCCTGCACACAGCAACTTACAACAGGGACTGGAGCACATGTACTGCCTGCACACAGCAACTTACAACAGGGACTGGAGCACATGTACTGCCTGCACACAGCAACTTACAACAGGGACTGGAGCACATGTACTGCCTGCACACAGCAACTTACAACAGGGACTGGAGCACATGTACTGCCTGCACACAGCAACTTACAACAGGGACTGCAGCACATGTACTGCCTGCACACAGCAACTTACAACAGGTACTGCAGCACATGTACTGCCTGCACACAGCAACTTACAACAGGGACTGGAGCACATGTACTGCCTGCACACAGCAACTTACAACAGGGACTGGAGCACATGTACTGCCTGCACACAGCAACTTACAACAGGGACTGGAGCACATGTACTGCCTGCACACAGCAACTTACAACAGGGACTGGAGCACATGTACTGCCTGCACACAGCAACTTACAACAGGGACTGCAGCACATGTACTGCCTGCACACAGCAACTTACAACAGGGACTGGAGCACATGTACTGCCTGCACACAGCAACTTACAACAGGGACTGGAGCACATGTACTGCCTGCACACAGCAACTTACAACAGGGACTGCAGCACATGTACTGCCTGCACACAGCAACTTACAACAGGGACTGGAGCACATGTACTGCCTGCACACAGCAACTTACAACAGGGACTGCAGCACATGTACTGCCTGCACACAGCAACTTACAACAGGGACTGGAGCACATGTACTGCCTGCACACAGCAACTTACAACAGGGACTGGAGCACATGTACTGCCTGCACACAGCAACTTACAACAGGTACTGCAGCACATGTACTGCCTGCACACAGCAACTTACAACAGGGACTGCAGCACATGTACTGCCTGCACACAGCAACTTACAACAGGGACTGGAGCACATGTACTGCCTGCACACAGCAACTTACAACAGGGACTGCAGCACATGTACTGCCTGCACACAGCAACTTACAACAGGGACTGGAGCACATGTACTGCCTGCACACAGCAACTTACAACAGGGACTGGAGCACATGTACTGCCTGCACACAGCAACTTACAACAGGGACTGGAGCACATGTACTGCCTGCACACAGCAACTTACAACAGGGACTGGAGCACATGTACTGCCTGCACACAGCAACTTACAACAGGGACTGCAGCACATGTACTGCCTGCACACAGCAACTTACAACAGGGACTGGAGCACATGTACTGCCTGCACACAGCAACTTACAACAGGGACTGGAGCACATGTACTGCCTGCACACAGCAACTTACAACAGGGACTGCAGCACATGTACAGCCTGCACACAGCAACTTACAACAGGGACTGGAGCACATGTACTGCCTGCACACAGCAACTTACAACAGGGACTGCAGCACATGTACTGCCTGCACACAGCAACTTACAACAGGGACTGGAGCACATGTACTGCCTGCACACAGCAACTTACAACAGGGACTGGAGCACATGTACTGCCTGCACACAGCAACTTACAACAGGGACTGGAGCACATGTACTGCCTGCACACAGCAACTTACAACAGGGACTGCAGCACATGTACTGCCTGCACACAGCAACTTACAACAGGGACTGGAGCACATGTACTGCCTGCACACAGCAACTTACAACAGGGACTGGAGCACATGTACTGCCTGCACACAGCAACTTACAACAGGGACTGGAGCACATGTACTGCCTGCACACAGCAACTTACAACAGGGACTGCAGCACATGTACAGCCTGCACACAGCAACTTACAACAGGGACTGCAGCACATGTACTGCCTGCACACAGCAACTTACAACAGGGACTGCAGCACATGTACTGCCTGCACACAGCAACTTACAACAGGGACTGCAGCACATGTACAGCCTGCACACAGCAACTTACAACAGGGACTGGAGCACATGTACTGCCTGCACACAGCAACTTACAACAGGGACTGGAGCACATGTACTGCCTGCACACAGCAACTTACAACAGGGACTGGAGCACATGTACTGCCTGCACACAGCAACTTACAACAGGGACTGCAGCACATGTACTGCCTGCACACAGCAACTTACAACAGGGACTGGAGCACATGTACTGCCTGCACACAGCAACTTACAACAGGGACTGGAGCACATGTACTGCCTGCACACAGCAACTTACAACAGGGACTGGAGCACATGTACTGCCTGCACACAGCAACTTACAACAGGGACTGGAGCACATGTACTGCCTGCACACAGCAACTTACAACAGGGACTGGAGCACATGTACTGCCTGCACACAGCAACTTACAACAGGGACTGGAGCACATGTACTGCCTGCACACAGCAACTTACAACAGGGACTGCAGCACATGTACTGCCTGCACACAGCAACTTACAACAGGGACTGGAGCACATGTACTGCCTGCACACAGCAACTTACAACAGGGACTGGAGCACATGTACTGCCTGCACACAGCAACTTACAACAGGGACTGCAGCACATGTACTGCCTGCACACAGCAACTTACAACAGGGACTGCAGCACATGTACTGCCTGCACACAGCAACTTACAACAGGGACTGGAGCACATGTACTGCCTGCACACAGCAACTTACAACAGGGACTGGAGCACATGTACTGCCTGCACACAGCAACTTACAACAGGGACTGCAGCACATGTACTGCCTGCACACAGCAACTTACAACAGGGACTGGAGCACATGTACTGCCTGCACACAGCAACTTACAACAGGGACTGGAGCACATGTACTGCCTGCACACAGCAACTTACAACAGGGACTGCAGCACATGTACTGCCTGCACACAGCAGCTTACAACAGGGACTGCAGCACATGTACTGCCTGCACACAGCAACTTACAACAGGGACTGGAGCACATGTACTGCCTGCACACAGCAACTTACAACAGGGACTGGAGCACATGTACTGCCTGCACACAGCAACTTACAACAGGGACTGGAGCACATGTACTGCCTGCACACAGCAACTTACAACAGGGACTGGAGCACATGTACTGCCTGCACACAGCAACTTACAACAGGGACTGCAGCACATGTACTGCCTGCACACAGCAACTTACAACAGGGACTGGAGCACATGTACTGCCTGCACACAGCAACTTACAACAGGGACTGGAGCACATGTACTGCCTGCACACAGCAACTTACAACAGGGACTGCAGCACATGTACTGCCTGCACACAGCAGCTTACAACAGGGACTGCAGCACATGTACTGCCTGCACACAGCAACTTACAACAGGGACTGGAGCACATGTACTGCCTGCACACAGCAACTTACAACAGGGACTGGAGCACATGTACTGCCTGCACACAGCAACTTACAACAGGGACTGGAGCACATGCAGTGCCCCAGGCAATGGAAATATTTTCAGAGCAACTTACCTTGGAACAATCTCCTCTGTCTAATAAAAATGAAGCAAATCTCCAAAACGACTAAATAATTGAGATAAAATGCGAGAAAATGCCCGACGAAACCTCTCCTCCTTCCGCTTTCAAAAACTCGCGCCGAAGCTTTGACGCATGCGTGAATATCGGAAGATTGACGCATGCGTGAATATCCGGTGGCATTGCATGAAGCGCATGCGCAGAGGCCAACCTGGCGCGTTGCCCCAGGAAGACGACGTGACGCGATGACGTCACCAAAATTAATCCAATCGGGTAACAGATCTTGACTGGGGTGGGTTTTGTGATCGGGAGGTTGTTGGGTGGGATGTTTCTTCAGGAATCCTGGAAGACCAGGTTTCCTGCCCGGAAGGCAGCGCGTTTGACAGTCGGGCGGGGCAGGCTCCCAAATAGGCCGCCGGCCAGGAGCAAGTAGGGAGCTGGGGTATTGGGAGCGTGGCAGGGTAGGTGGAAGGGGTGGTCGGAGATGATGGTCTGGGGGAGTGGGGGAGGGTGACTCAAAATAATGGAACGGGAAATGTGATAAATGTACGGCTGTGTAATGTAAAACATTTTCTTCTTGGGACGCGGGCATCACTGGCAAGGCCAGTATTTGTTGTCCCATCCCTAATTGCCCTTGAACTGAGTGTCTTGCTCGGCCATTTCAGAGGGCAGTTCAGAGTTAACCACATTGCTGTGGGTGCGGAGTCACATGTAGGCCAGACCGGGTAAGGATGGCAGATTGCCTTCCCTAAAGGACATTCGTGAACCAGATGGGTTTTTATGACAATCAAACAGCTTCACAGTCGCTTTTAGCGATGGCAATTGCAAATTCTCAAGAGTGGTGGGATTTGAACTCATGTTCTCTGGATTAATAGTCCAAATACCTTTAATGTCGACACGAGGTAATGTGTTGGGGGTGGGGGGGGAGGGGAGTGGCACGGTGGTTTTGGGATAAATTGCCAACTATGGACCTATCTTGAATGTTTAATCACATGACCAGGTGCCTGAACCTGCCCTGCCCCCACACCACCGCATTTCATAAGATCATAAGAACTAGGAGCAGGAGTAGGCCGTCCGGCCCCTCGAGCCTGCTCTGCCATTCAATAAGGTCATGGCTGATCTTTTCGTGGACTCAGATCCACTTACCCGTGCTCCCACCGTATCCCTTAATTCCTTTATTGTTCAAAAAGATATCTACCTTAGCTTTAAAAACGTTTACTGAAGAAGCGTCAATCCTTGCAGGCTCCAGCTTCTGACTGGATGATTGTTAATGATCTCACCTGCTTCTCACAGCATCTACAACTACATGCATTTATACAGCGCCTGTGTAATGTAGTAAAACATTCCAAAGCGCTTCACTGGAACGTTATCAAACAAACATTAACACTGAGTCACACAAGGAGATATTAGGACAGATGGTCAAAAGCTTGGTCAGAGAGGTATATTTTAAGAGTGACTTTTAGGAGGAGAGAGAGGCGGAGAGGCGAAGGGATTTAGGGAGGAGATTCCAGAGTTTGGGACCCAGGCAGCTGAGGGCAAGGCTGCCGATGGTGGAGCGATGAAAATGGGGGATGCAGAAGAGGCCAGAATTAGAGGAGTGCAGAGATCATCGAGGGTTGAGGACTGGCAAAGATTTGCCGTTTTTATGGCCTTTTTGTCCTGAGTTGCGACATTTAGTGATTTGTGAAATTAATCTGCGACAAGACGATGGAAGGTGATTGGCAGTTATTGCGAGGCATAGGCCCCATATGTGTTGAGGATAGGGAGGAACGAGGAGGGATTTGAAAGCAGGGATGTGAATTTTAAAATCGAGGCATCGATAGATTTGGAGTCGATATAGGTCATGAGCACAGGGGGTGATGGGTGAGCACTGTCATCGAGATTAATCTGGGGATTGGGGTGAATGGCGGATGGGTTAGCAACTGCGAGTCAGGGTGGGAATGGAAAATCAATGTGTTGGAAAGGATCTGAACTGAATCGAGCATCAGTGTGGAAAAAAAAAAGCTCAACTTTAACGGTTCAACTGGATGAGGAGAGAGAAGTTTTGTTGTTAAATTCAGTCATCTTTCAGCTGTCCTTTCTTTAAAAGCCAACAGTCCAAACGTTTCAGCAGGGAGGCAGGGGAGGGGTCACTACTGAGACCTTCCGCTTTGTGGAGTGTTTGCCTGCAAATCCGCATGAAGCTGCTTTCAATTCTGATGTGTTTTCATTGATGTCTGCTGCCCTCTCCTGGTTGAATAGCGTGACGTGATTTCCAAACAAACCAACTGTCGAGTCGGAAACTTGATGGGATATTTTTTCTCTCTTCCCCTTCGCTGGGTCATGGCTCCACGGGCTCATTGCTCAGGTGACTTTTCCACTGGTCAGACTCCACGCTGAGTTTCAAGGTGGCTATTCAACCATGTACGCCATTACTGCCGTGACTCAGGGGTAGCATGCTTGCCTCGGAGTCAGAAGGTTGTGGGTTCAAGACTCACTCTGCAAAGTCCAGGCTGACGCTTCCAGTGCCGGTATAGAGGGAGTGCTGCAGTGTCAGAGGTGCTGTCTTTTGAGGCACAATTTAAAACCGAGGCCCCATCTGCCCTCTCAGGAGGACGTGAAAGATCCTGCGGCCGCTATTTTGAAGAGCAAGGGAAGTTCTCCCCGATGTCCAAGGCAATATTTATCCCTCAGCCAACATCACTGAAACTGATGTTCTGGTCATTATCTCATTGCTGTTTGTGGGATCTTGCTGTGCATCAAGCAGCTGCCACGTTTCCTGTATTACAACAGTGACTACACTTCAAAAAGTGCTTCATTGGCTGTAAAGCACTTTGAGACATCCTGAGGTCATGAAAGGTGCTATATAAATGCAAATCTTTCTTTATTATCATTATAATCAGCATCAAATTTAAAGAACAAAGTGATCCCTGACAACGCAGCCGGCCACTGATGTCAGCAGGCTACGCCAAGGTGCGCACATACGCAGACGGGCTCCGGCTCTCTGCACGTGCGCTGCGTTCCGACTTGCCAGGACTGGTTCGCGCATGCGTTGTTGACGTCATTGGGTGACATTTGCATCTTCGGGCAACGCGCCCGCTCGGCCTCTGCGCACGCGCTTTACGCATACAGCAATGCAACGCCAACGGGTATTCACCCATGGGTCAAGCTCCGCTCCCCCCCCTCGCTGCTCTCTCCGGCCACTCCGCTCCCCCCAGTCCCTGGCCCGCTGCGCTCCCCCCCCCTCCCCGGCCCGCTCCGCTCCCCCCCCAGCCTGCTCGCTCGCTCGCTTTCTCCCTCCCGCCATTGTGTGCTGCCATGTGTTTAGGTCAGGTTGCCTTCGTGTGATTATTTGAGCAGCGCCATCTTTAATCCTGGCAGCTGCCTGAAGTCGCAGACTGTGACGTTTCAGTGGCACAGGCTGCATTTACGCTTGTGCCACTGCAGTGCCACCTACTGGTAGCGTTGTCAGCAAACGCAGCCTTTAAAGAAAGTTATTTATTTAGCACCTTTCACATCCTCAAGATGTCCCAAAGTGCTTCACGACCGATGAAGTGCTTTTTGCAGAGAAGATGTAGGAAATGGGGCAACCAATTTGCACAGAGCAAGATCCCACAAACGGCAATGCGATAAAGAGTAGATAATCTGTCTCAGTGACGTTCTTCAAAATAGTGCCATGGGATCTTTTGTATCCACCTAAGAGGACAGACGGGGTCTTGGTTCAATGTCTCATCTTAAAAACAGCGTCTCCGACAATGCAGCACTCCTTCAGTACTGACACTCCGACAGTGCAGCACTCCCTCAGTACTGACCTTCCGACAGTGCGGCACTCCCTCGGTACTGACCCTCCGACAATGCAGCACTCCCTCAGTATTGACCCTCTGACAGTGCAGCACTCCCTCAATACCGACACTGTGACAGTGCAGCACTCCCTCAGTACTGACCCTCTGACAGTGCGGTGCTCCCTCAGTACTGACTCTCTGACAGTGCAGCACTCCCTCAGTACTGACCCTCCGACAGTGCGGCATTCCCTCAGTACTGACCCTCTGACAGTGCGGTGCTCCCTCAGTACTGACCCTCTGACAGTGCAGCGCTCCCTCAGTACTGACCATCTGACCTTGCAGTGCTCTCTCAGTACTGACCCTCCGATAGTGCAGCACTCTCTCAGTACTACTGACCCTCCGACAGTGCGGTGCTCCCTCAGTATTGACCCTCCGACAGTGCGGTGCTCCCTCAGTACTGACCCTCTGACCTTGCAGTGCTCTGTCAGTACTGACCCTCCGATAGTGCGGTGCTCCCTCAGTACTGACCCTCTGACAGTGCAGCATTCTCTCAGTATTGACCCTCCGACCTTGCAGTGCTCTCTCAGTACTGACACTAGATTATCAGCCTTGTTAATGGACTCAAGTCACTGACGTGGGATTTGATTGTCTAACCCACTGACTCAGATGCAAGAATGTCTTTGGAAGTGAAGGAGGTGAGGCTATGGGGAGGGATTTTCAAACTAAGATAATTCCTCTAAATTATGCAAGGCCTTCACGCACTGTGCTATTGAATGATGATAATGGATTTGTCCTTTTCTGTTCTTCCAGCCCTGATGGAAACTATGCAGTTGCGGGATCCTCTGACGGAGTTCTCTATGTCTGGAATACCCTCACTGGCAACTTGGAGACTTCCTTAGTTGGGCAGCACAGGTATGTGGAGAGAGGCCGGAGTGACTGTTCAGAGTTCCTACCTCCTACTTGCACAAGTTCAGAGAGGAAAATAAAATTAATTCTGAGCCCCCAGCGTGCTACCAACAACAACAACAACTTGCATTTATGCAGTGCCTTTAACATCGGAAAACCTAAGAAAGAATGAAAGAAAGAAATTGCATTTCTATAGCGCCTGCCTTGAGTTCAGGACATCCCAAAGCACTTTTGCAGCCAATTAGGTTCTTTTGAAATGTAGTCATTGTTGTAATGTAGGAAACATGGCAGCCAGTTCATGCACAGCAAGATCCCACAAACAGTGATGAGTTAAATGACCAGGTAATCGGTTTCAATTATGTCGGTTGAGGGATAAATATTGACCAGGACACAAATAAAATGAGTAAAAGAGGAAGAGATGAGGAACTGGCCTGATGTCAGGACAAAGTGAGAAGGTGTGGATTCGATGTCCAGTGTGCGGTCAGTGCACTGAACTGGCCAGACGAGGACCAATGTTGATTGCGGTCCCCTTAGGGAGAGAACAATTAGCTTAGAGTCCAATTTCTGATTGCTGGCCTGTGATTCCTGCTGGAAACTGCGTGGTCACTGGGTAGAGAATGGCTGCCATTCCCTGCACATAGAAACAGCCCATGACAAAGCAACAAAGAGCGGTAACTTGGGTAATGTTGGCACAAAGCCATGGAGTCAGAACCCAACATGAGCTGACCATTGCAATGCTTTCCTCATTGGCTTCCTAACTCGCATTCTCCGTAACCTTGCAGTTACCCAAAACACTGTTGCCTGCATCCTAACTTGCACCAAGTCCCGTTCACCCATCACCCTCGCTTGTGTTCAATTCGCTCCATGACCTCGCCTCTCTTTACCTTTGTAATCTCCTCCAGCCCTACAACCCTCTGAGATCTGTGCACTCCTCCAATTCTGGCCTCTTACAGATCCCCAATTTTAATCGCTCCACCACTGGTGGCTGTGCCTTCAGCTGCCTGGGCCCTAATTCCCTCCCGATGCCTCTTGCACAATTACCTCCTTCTTTAACATGCCCCTCAAAACCTCTTGAACCAAGCTTTTGGTCACCTGCCTTAATATCTCCTTAATTGTCTCAGTGTCACATTTTGTCGTATGTGAAGCACCTTAGGATGTTTTGTTTAATACAGTATTAATGCAGTTGGTTGTCGGCCTTCCTGAGGGATGGTCCTGGGGGTCATCTGGAAACTACACAGGGCTGGCACTTTAGCCTCTGATGGGGGCAGAAGGGCACCAACATTTTCACTGCCAGCCAGTGTGCCAGTTTGCTGGCACTATCCCACCCCTGGGCCGTTTTCCGGGAGGTGGGGTCTGAGGATGGTGAGGCAGGGCTACCATCTGCAAGCAGTAGATAGGCAGTTAAGGCTTGTTATAGCCTTATTAAGGCCAATTGTCAGAGGCCAACGGGCTCCCTGAGGTGTTGGGGACTAGACGTGGCCTCCCGGTGACAGACCGGGTGGGTAAGCACTCCAGGCAGGCATTGAGGCCCTTCCCGCCTGCCTGGCTTCGGTAATGGTGGGCCAGCTGCTGAGGGCAAATTTTTTTATTTCAAAGTTTAAAAAGTTGGAGAGAGGAGGTCTCAACATGGAGGTGCCCTCTCTCTCACTTACCTGAAAAGGCAGTCTGCTGCTTTGTCTGTGCTGGAGGGCCTCTTATTGCTTTGAGAGCCCGCCTGCCATCTTTAATTGGATGGCAAGCCTGCCTTCTGGCAACGACTTGGCCAATTTGGGGAAATTTCACAGCAGGGTGACCGTTTCCCGCACAGTTCAGCCTTCTGACCACCTTCCCTCCCCCATTGGCCTCAACATTGGGACCCCAACCTAAAGGGCAAAATCCTGCCCACAGTCTCCATCTCCAGTGATAGAAACCAAACTGATTCTACCCACACCCCCACCCATTCTCCATCTTTTTATTCTTTCATGGGATGTGGGTGTCACTGGCAAGGCCAGCATTTGCTGCCCATCCCTAATTGTCCTTGAACTGAGTGTCTTGCTTGCCTATTTCAGAGGGCATTTCAGAGTCAACCGCATTGCTGGAGTCACATGTAGGCCAGACCAGGTAAGGACAGCAGATTTCCTTCCCTACAGGATATTAGTGAACCAGATGGGTTTTTACGACGATCGATGATCGTTTCATGGCACCATTACTGAGACTAGCTTTCCCATGTTAAAATCTTATTCTCCATCCTCAGGACTAACTTGAATTCTCTCTATTGTTTTCTAGATCCTCCATTAATGCAGTTTCCTGGTCTTTATCGGGAGAGTATGTGGTGAGTGTGGACCGCACGAAGGTGGCAAACCTCTGGACTGACTGCTGACACATCTGCAGTGGTGAAGACGGACATCCGCCATTTTTATTGTCACCGACCGCCATTTGATCAGCAGGCGTCAGTCCAAAAAATGCGTCAACTGCGCCAATCCTTGGGTCAAACCTTCTAAACAGGGGGATATTACGGTTGACAAAACCCCCAACCCTGACCCACATTATTTTCGAGGAAACAGGGATGTATAACATACACGAAGACCGAACAAAGAGGAAAAGGCCTGTTTACGTCCAGTAAGAAGAGGGAGTTTATCCCATGTCTTATCCAGTACATCACCTTGTACCTCACAAGGGGAGAGCAGTTTGCACGTCCAAGGGTGGTGATTGGAAATCCGAGGCAAGAATTAAATCTGAACCATTCCCTCCACAGTACAGGTTGTGTTGGATTCTCGACAGTAAGTGGGGGGGGGGGGGGGAAACTTAAGGGAATTAGTTTGGAAATTATTCTCAGCATTGGTAACTATGGATGTGCAATAAGTTACAGGAAGGGAAGTGGAAGGTGAAAACATTCAAGGGACAATTAGATGTGTAATAATAACAGAACATTCTGGAAATACTCAGTGAGTCAGGATGCACCTGTGGAGGGAAGGGACTTAAATTAAGGGTTTCAGGTCTTAAACCACAATTAGATGCGTGTCTGAAAGAGAAGGGACTGAGGTGGTCGTTGGAGTTGAGAATCAGTGGAAATACAGATGGGCCTGTGTACAAAGTCCTGCAGACTGTAAATGCACTTTAGCCTCATTTTTTTTTGACAGAATAGGAACAAGTTTTTTGAGGGAGACAAAATATTTTTTAAATTTTTGGAGCTGACATTCTTGCTCTTTGTCCTGTCTCTGCACAGAGACAGACTGCAGCCAATCTCGGGGGCAGTGTCCTAGCAACTGGATCGAGAGGAGGTGAGGGGAAGAGGAGGAAGCAGAGACACTTGGAGGTCAAGGAGGTGGAGGGACACTGAGGCCTACCTCTCAGCCAAAGCCTAGTGTTTAGCTGCCTGGGCCCCAAGGTCTGGAATTCCCTGCTTAAACCTCTCCCTCTCTCTGCTGCTAAGGATAGCCAGCATGGATTTATAATTGAATTTTTTAAATGCAGTAACAGAGAAGATTGATGCAGTGGATGTTGTTTACATGGATTTTAAGAAAGCATTTGATAAGGTGCCACATAAAAGGCTGATTAACAAACTTGAGGCTCATGGAATAGGAGGGTCAGTGTCCAATTGGTTAAAAAATTGGCTTAAGGCCAAAAAATAGCGAATGGTTTTAGATTAGAGATACAGCACTGAAACAGGCCCTTCGGCCCACCGAGTCTGTGCCGAACATCAACCACCCATTTATACTAATCCTACACTAATCCCATATTCCTACCAAACATCCATACCTGTCCCTATATTTCCCTACCACCTACCTACCTACCTATACTAGTGACAATTTATAATGGCCAATTTACCTACCAACCTGCAAGTCTTTTGGCTTGTGGGAGGAAACCGGAGCACCCGGAGAAAACCCACGCAGACACAGGGAGAACTTGCAAACTCCACACAGGCAGTACCCAGAATCGAACCCGGGTCCCTGGAGCTGTGAGGCTGCGGTGCTAACCACTGCGCCACTGTGCCTCAGAGTGGAGGATGGCGGACAGTGGTGATCCCCAAGGGTTAGTGCTGGGACCACTGCTTTTTTGTTATATATAATTGACTTGGAACTTGGAATACAGAGTAAAATCACAAAATTTGCCAATGACACCAAACTTGGAGGTGCGGCCAACAGTGAGGATGATATGAACCGCCTGTAACAGGTCATAGATAGTCTAGCAGAACGGGCAGAGAGGTGGCAGATGGAATTTCATGCTGATAAATGTGACGTTGTGCATTTTGGCAGAAGCAATAGGGAGAGGCGATATATACGTAATGGCGCAGTTCTAAAGAGTGTGCAGGAACAGAGGGGCCCGGGGGTGCATGCGCATCGATCTTTGAAGGTGGCAGGACATATTGAGAGAGTGGTTTGCAAAGCATATGGGATCTTGGGCTTCATAAATAGAGGCATTGAGTACAAAAGCAGGGAAGTTATGCTGAACCTTTATAAATCTCTGGTTAGGCTCTAACTAGAGTACTGCGTCCAGTTCTGGTCAGCCCACATTTCAGGAAGGATGTGAGTATCCTTGAGAGGGTGCAGAGGAGATTTACCAGAATGGCTCCAGGGTTGGAGGATTTTAGTTACAAGGTTAGTTTGGAAAAGCTGGGTTTGTTCTCCTTAGAGCAAAGGAGATTGAGGGGAGATTTAATCGAAATGCACAAGATTATGACAGGCTTAGATAAGTTAGACAAGGAACTGTTCCCATTAACAAATGGTACAAGGTCTGGGGGACACAGATTGAAGGTTTTGGGCAAGGGTTCACAGAATCACAGAATAATACAGTGCAGAAGAGGCCCTTCGGCCTATCGAGTCTGCACCGATGCATTAAAACACCTGACCTGTCTACCTAATCCCATTTGCCAGCACTTGGCCCATAGCCTTGAATGTTATGACGTGCCAAGTGCTCATCCGGGTACTTTTTAAAGGATGTGAGGCAACCCGCCTCTACCACCCTTCCAGGCAGGGCATTCCAGACTAGATGTCCGGGGAATATGAGGAAACACTTTCACGCAGTGGGTGGTAATGACCTGGAACTCGCTGCCCATAAGGGTGGTGGAAGTGGAGACAATCAATGATTTCAAGAGGAATTTGGATGGCCACCTGAGGAAAGTAGATTTGCAGGAACAGGGGGATCGAGCCGAGAGTAGGACTGACAGCATAGCTCCGTGGAGAGGTGACACGGACTCGATGGGCCGAATGGCCTTCTGTGCCATACATGACTCTATGGGTGGAATTTTATGCTCTCCCTTGCGGCAGGTTTGGAAGCGGGGAGTGCATAAAATTGGGTGGGATGGTGAGGGGTGCTGGGGCCTTCCCACCTCCGCCGAACTTTAGTTCAGGGCGGGAAGGCCTGTGAACAGCCTGCCTGTCCCACCGCCAATTGAGGCCCTTCATTAGGTAATTAATCCCTAGTTAAGGGCCTCTTCCCGCTGCAGCCACAATTACCCGTGCGACGGGTGGCCCTGTCGCTGCACAGGAAGCGCGGCACGAGAAACTGCACGGGCTGTTTCCCGGCTCCGGGGTTGGGGGAGGGGTGCGGTTGGGTCCCTCGTTCAAAGGCTCTCAGTGCCTGAACAAGGGACCTGGCATCAGGAAGGGGCGGGGGCCCGCCAGCCTCTGATTGGCCGGCAGCTCTGGAAGGCCGGGACTTTCAGCGACAGGGTCCTAAATTGTACGAGAGGCTCACCGCTGTCCAGTTAAGCGCCCATTTGGCACTAAACATGCCGGGCCTTCTGTACAAGAGCCAACACGGGGATCTCGGCGTCGGTTTCCCCAACATCGAGACCCCCACCGCCACCACAAAATTCCACCCTATGACTCTATTTTTTTAAAAATAACTCTATGAACTGCCCTTCTTTAAGATGCTCCTTAAAACCGACCTCTTTGACCAAGCTTACGGGCCATCTGGCCTTGTATCACTTCATGTGATTCCATAAGTGCCTTGGGACATTCTGCATTACAGTTACGTTGAACATTAACGGTGCTATATCAATGCAAGTTGTTGTTGAAATGCAGCAGCCAGTCATAATGACAAGGTAATTTAATTTTTAGTCATGTTGATTGGGGGGTGGGAATCATTGACCAGCACCACTGGGGAGAACTCCACTTCATTTCTTTGAAATAGTGGCCACAGGATCTTTCACTTGTACCTGAGAAGGGAGATGGCCTCAGATTAATATCTCACCTGAGAAGCAGCATCTCCAACAGTGCAGCACTCCCTCGGTATTCAGCCTAGATTTTATTGTTGAAATCTCCAGAGTGGGACTTGAACCCACATAGAGTCATAGAGAGATACAGCACTGAAACAGGCCCTTCGGCCCACTGGGTCTGTGCCGACCATCAACCACCCATTTATAATCCTACATTAATCCCATCTTCCCTACCACATCCCCACCTTCCCTCAATTCTCCTACCACCTACCTAAACTAGGGGCAATTTACAATGGCCAATTTACCTATCAACCTGCAGGTCTTTGGCATGTGGGAGGAAACCGGAGCACCCGGCAGAAACCCACGCTGTCACAGGGGGAACTTTCAAACTCCGCACAGGCAGTACCCAGAACTGAACCTGGGTCGCTGGAGCTATGAGGCTGCGGTGCTAACCACTGCGCCACTGTGCCGCCCATCCTTCTAACTTAGAGGTAAGAGCCACAGTGCCTAATCTCTTAAGGGGCTTGACAGGGTAGGTGCTGAGAAAATGTTTCCCCTGGCTGGAGAATCAAGAACATAGGGTCAGAGTGTCAGAATAAAGGGTCAACTATTTACGACTGAGATGAGGAGAAATTTCTTCACTTGAGGGAAATAAACTTCTCGGGCTTTGCTGGGAAATGAAACTGATTGTATTGCTGTGCAGAGATCCCACATGGCCTCATGGGCTGAATGGCCTCCTTCAGTGATGTTGTGACTCTATGACTCAAAGGGTTGTGAATGTTTGGAATTCTGTACCCAAGTGGGATGCGCCTGCTCACTCGTTGAGTATATTCAAGGCAGAGATGGATAGATTTTTGGGGTACTAAGGGATATGGGGATAGTGCGGGAAGGTGGGGTTGAGGTAGACGATCAGCCATGATCTTGTTGAATGACAGAGCAGGCTCAAGGGGCCGAATGGCTCTTTTTTTATTTAGAGACACAGCACTAAAACACGCCCTTCGGCCCACCGAGTCTGTGCTGGCCATCAACCACCCATTTATACTATTCCTACATTAATCCCATTACCCTCTCACATCCCCACCTTCCCTCAATTCCCCTACCACCTACCTACACTAGGGGCAATTTACAATGGCCAATTTACCTATCAACCTGCAAGTCTTTGGCTGTGGGAGGAAACCGGAGCACCCGGCGGAAACCCACACAGACACAGGAAGAACTTGCAAACTCCACACAGGCAGTACCCAAAACTGAACCCGGGTCACTGGAGCTGTGAGGCTGCGGTGCTAACCACTGCGCCACTGTGCCGCCCGCAGCACTGAAACAGGCCCTTCGGCCCACCGAGTCTGTGCTGACCATCAACCACCCATTTATACTAATCCTACATTAATCTTAATGGGACCATTCCCAGTGACCTCCTTCCTGTTTCATGCTGGGACACCACTGGTGCCATGGAGTTTCAGGATTGCCCTAGGATGCAAAGTCAACTTTTTTAAAGTAAAGATTCTAATCTAGTTTGTTAATAGTAACTTAAACGGAGTAACTATTTAAAAAGAAAAGATCTGCTAACTGGCCCAGTTTGGGGTCAGACTGTGGGTTAGTTTACATTCCATGTCAATCAATACTGGATTTGGACTGGAGGTCTTGCCCCATCCTGCTCCATATCCTGTGATAGGGGAGTCTCTTGGAATGAGGGAGTGGCGTTGTAGCGGTAATGTCACTGGACTCGTAATCCAGAGGCCCAGGCTAATGTCCTGGTGGCACGGGTTCAAATCCCACCACGGCAGGTGGAATTTAAATTCAATTAATTAATAAATTCAAATAATTAAAAAAAAGTCTGCAATGAAAGCTGGTCTCAGTAATGGTGCCATGAAACTAGCATTGACTGTAATAAAAGCCCATCTGGTCCATTAATGTCGTTTTGGGAAGGAAATCTGCCGTCCTTACCCGGTCTGGCCGACATGTGACTCCAGACCTACAGCAATGTGGTTGACTCTTATCCACCGTATGAAATAGCCTAACAAGCCACTCAGTTGCCAAGGGCAATTAGGGATGGGCAACAAATGCTGGCCTTGTCAGTGATGCCCACATCCCTTGAGAGTAAACAAAACACTCTCCTGAGACCGGCATCAGAGCAAAGGATAAGGCTGAAGCATTTGCAACAATCTTCAGCCAGAAGTGCCGAGTTGATGATCCATCTCTGCCTCCTCCTGAAGTCCCCAGCATCGCAGTTGCCAGACTTCAGCCAATTCGATTCACTCAGTGTGATATCAAGAAACGACTGAAGACACTGGATACTGCAAAAGCTATGGGCCCTGACAATATTCTGGCAACAGTACTGAAGACCTGTGCTCCAGAACTTGCCGTGCCCCTATCCAAGCTGTTCCAGTACAGCTACAACACTGGCATCTACCCTGCAATGTGGAAAATTGCCCAGGTATCTCCTGTACACAAAAACCAGGACAAGTCCAACCAGGTCAATTACTGCCCCTTTCAATTATCAGTAAAGTGATGGAAGGTGTCATCAACAGTGCCATCAAGCAGCACTTGCTTCGCAATAACCTGCTCAGTGATGCTCAGTTTAGGTTCCGCCAGGGCCACTCAAGTGCATGTTCAAGTACCTTTTAAAAGATTTGAGGGTCTCTGCCTCCACCACCATTCCTGACAGTGAATTCCAGACACACACCACCCTCTGGGTGAAAAAGATTTTCCTCACATCCCCTCTAATCCTTCTACCAATCACCTTAAATCTGAGATCCCTGGTAATTGACCTCTCCGCTAGGGGAAACAGGTCCTTCCTGTCTACTCTATCTAGGCCTCTCATAATTTTGTACACCCCAGTTAATTCACCCCACAGCCTCCTCTGTTCTAAGGGAAACGACCCTAGCCTATCCAATCTTTCCTCATAGCTGCAATTTTCAAGCCCTGGCAACATTCTTGTAAATCTCCTCTGTACTCTCTCCAGAGCAATTGAGTCCTTCCTGTAATGCAGTGACCAGAACTGTACACAATACTCCAGCTGTGGCCTAACCAGTGTTTTATACAGTTCCAGCAGTACATCCTTGCTTTTGAATTCTATACCTCGGTCAATAAAGGAAAGCATTCCATATGCCTTATTCACCACTCTATCTATCTGTCCTGCCACCTTCAGGGACCTGTGGACATACACTCCAAGGTCTCTCACTTCTTCTACCCCTCTCAATATCCTCTCGTTTATTGTGTATTCTCTCGCTTTGTTTGCCCTCCCTAAATGCATTACCTCACACTTCTCTGGATTGAATTCCATTTGCCACTTTTCCGCCCACTCATCCAAACCATTGATATCTTTCTGGAGTCTACAGCTTTCCTCTTCACTATCAACTACACGGACAATTTTTGAGTCATCTGCAAATTTCCCAATCGTGCCTCCCACAGTTAAGTCCAAATCATTAATATATACCACAGATAGCAAGGGACCCAACACTGAGCCCTGTGGAACGCCACTGGAAACAGCTTTCCATTCACAAAAACATCCGTCGACTACTACCCTTTGCTTCCTGTCCCTGAGCCAATTTTGGAGCCAACCTGCCACAGCCCCCTGTATCCCATGGACTTTCATTTTACTGACTAGTCTGCCATGTAGGACCTTGTCAAATGCCTTACTAAAATCCATGTCGATCACATCCACTGCACTACCCTCATCAATCCTTCTTGTTACTTCCTCAAAAAACTCAATCAAGTTAGTAAGACATGACCTTCCCTTAACAAATCCATGCTGACTATCCCTGATTAATCCGTGCCTTTCTAAGTGGCAGTTTATCCTGTCCCTCAGAATTGATTCGAATAATTTACCCACCACTGAGGTCAGACTGACGGCCTATAATTATAACATTCGCAGATCTCCAATTGTCTGGTATCTCTCCTGCATCTAGTGAGGATTTGAAGATGATCCTCAGTGCATCCACTATTTCCTCCCTGGCTTCCTTTAACAACCTGGGATACAATCCATCTGGTCCTGGTGATTTATCCAGTTTCAAGGATGTCAGACCCTCTAGTACTTCCTCTCTCATTATGCTTATCATATCTAATATTTCGCACTCCTCCTCTTTAACTACAATGTGTACATTGACCCTCTCCTTTGTGAAGACAGAGACAAATAACTCATTAAGAACCCTGCCCACATCTTCTGCTTCCATGCATAAATTCCCTTGTATAATAAAAACAAGAAATGCTGGAAATACTCAGCAGGTCTGGCAGCATCTGTGGAGAGAGAAGCACAGTTAACGTTTCAGGTCAGTGATCATTCTTCAGAACTGACAAATATTATAAATGTAAAAGGTTTTAAGCAAGTAAAGCGGGGGGGGGGGGGGGTGGGGTGGGCAGGGGGGAGGTGAGACAAGAGATAACAAAAGAGGTGTTGATAGGACAAGGTCACACAGAATAACTGACCAGAAGGTCATGGAGCAAAGGCAAACGGTATGTTAATGGTGTGGTGAAAGACAAAGCGTTAGTACAGAGAGGGTGTGAATAGACTGTAAAGCACAAAGCACTCCAAGCACAAACATTTAAAAAAAAAAATTTAAAACAGAAACAGTGGGTAGGCACAGTAGAAACAAACTAACCAAACTAAAAAAAAACTAAAATACAATAACCAAATAAAAAAGAGAAAAAATAACTAAACATAAAAAGGGAGGCCCGTCATTATTGAACTCGATGTTCAGTCTGGCAGGCTGTAGTGTGCCTAATCAGTAAATGAGATGCTGTTCCTCGAGCTTGTGTTGATGTTCGCTGGAACACTGCAGCAATCCCAGGACAGAGATGTGAGCATGAGAGCGGGGGTGGGGTGTTGAAATGGCCAGCAACCGGAAGTTCGGAGTCATGCTTACGGACTGAGCATTTCTTTCCAGCATTTCTTGTTTTTATTTCAGATTTTCAGCATCTGCAGTATTTTGCTTTTATTTTAGTTCCTTCGTACATCTCTGATAGGCCCTACCCTTTCCTTAGTTATCCTCTTGCTCTTAATGTACTGATAAAAATAATTTTTCATGTCCTCCCTTGGCTTTTCTAATTTCCTTTTTTACTTCACCTTTTCTATACTCCTCTAGGCTTTCTGAAGTATTAAGTTTTTTGTAATAGTCATAAGCTTTCTTTTTCTGTTTTAACTGACCCTATATGCTTCTAGATAACCAGGGGGCTCTAGATTTGGCAGTACCACCCTTTATCTTTGTGGGGACATGCCTACACTGTGCCTGTAGAATCTCGCTTTTGAATGCCTCCCACTGGTTTGTCACTGATTTTCCTTCAAGTAGCTGTATCCAATCCACTTTCGCCAGGTCACCTATCAGTTTCGTAAATTTTGCCTTCCCCCAATTCAGAACGTTTACTCCTGTTTTATTTTTGTCCGTTTCCATGATTACGCTAAAACTTACTGTAGTATGGTCACTATCTCTAAAATTATTACCCACTGCTACATTCTCCACTTGCCCAGCTTCATTACTGAAGACTAAATCTATATTTGCGCCCCCTCTTGTTGGGCTTGTTAGATGCTGGCTAAAAACGTTCTCTTGAACACAGTTCAAGAATTTTGTCCCCTCTGTGCCCTTCACACTGTTTGTATCCCAGTTGATATTGGGGTAGTTGAAATCCCCAACTATTATTGCCCTATAGTTTTTGCACTCAGAAATTTGCCAACATATTTGTTCTTCAATCTCCCTCTCCCTATTTGGGGGTCTATAGTATACTCCCAGTAGTGTGGCTGCCCCTTTTTTATTTCTGAGCTCCACCCATGTGGCCTCATTTGATGATTCATTTAGCATATCATCCCTCCTCAAAGCGGTTAGTGATTCCTTAACCAATAATGCTACACCCCGTCCTTTTTTATCCCCTATCCAACCTGAAAACGCTATATCCAGGGATGTTGAGTTGCTATTCTTGCCCTTCTTTAAGCCAAGTTTCCGTTATAACAACAAAATTGTGTTGCCATGTGTCTATCTGTGCCCTCAGCTCATCGGCTTTGTGACTACACTCCTTACATTGAAATAAATACCCTTTAACACTACCAAATTCCTGTGCTGCACACTTTTTAACCTTTGCTTCTTCTGTCTTTCTAAGTCACTCGCTAATTTTCTGCCTCCTGTTCCCTGCCCTGAAATTGTCCCATCTAAGACTGCCCTCAGGTTCCCATCCCCCTGCCAAGCTAGTTTAAACCATCCCCAACAGCACTAGCAAACCTTCCTGCAAGGATATTTGTTCCAGTTCTGTTCAGGTGTAGACCATCCAGCTTGTACAGGTCTCACCTTCCCCAGAACCGGTCCCAATGCCCCAGAAGTCTGAAGCCCTCCCTCCTGCACCAGCTCTCCAGCCACACGTTCATCTGGTGTATTTTCCTATTTCTATACTCACTAGCATGTGGCCTTGGGAGTAATCCGGAGATTACTACCTTTGAGGTTCTGCTTGCTAATCTCATTCCTAACTCCCTAAACTCAGCCTCAGGACCTCATCCCTCTTTCTTCCTATATTGTTGATACCAATGTGGACCACGACCTCTGGCTGTGCACCCTCGCCCTCCAGAATACCCTGTAGCCGCTCGGTGATATCCATGACCCTTGCACCAGGGAGGCAACATACCATCCTGGAATCATGTCTGCGACCACCGAAATGCCTATCTGTTCCCATAACTATAGAATCCCCTGCCACTATTGCTCTCTAGTCTTTTCTCCTCCCTTCCTGCACGGCTGAGCCACCCATGGTGCTCTGGTCATGACTCTCGCTGCACTCGCCAGAGGGACCCTCGCTCCCATCGGTACTCAGAACTGAATACCAGTTAGAAAGTGGGATGCCCTCTGGGGTCTCCTGCACTACCTGCCTTAACCTTCTTGTCTGTCTGGCACCCACCCAGTCCCTCTCTGTCTGTGCTCTCTTAAACTCCGGGGTGACTACCTTCTGAAACGTGCTATCCACGTAGTTCTCTGCCTTGCGGACGCACCACAGTGACTCCAGCCGCCGCTGGAGTTCCAAAACCTGGAGCTCAAGCTTCTGTAGCCGGTGACACTTCCTGCAGATGTGCTCGTCAAGGAGACAGGGTGCATCCACGACTTCCCACATACCACAGGAGGCACATTCCACTCGGCCGAGCTGCCCTGCCATTACTTTGCTTTATCAAAAAATTATTGCTGATATAATAAGTAGAATAATTTACCAGTTACTTGCCAATCAGCTTTTTTTCCTCGACCGTTGAGGCTGAAAAGGCAGAAAAGAAAGAGACCAAAGAGTAATTCCTTCCCCTAGTCAGTGAAACCCCTCAAACACAACTCACAGCCTTCCACTCTCTCCAAACAGTACTATTTGAATTAGTAATTATTAATAAATTACACTAATTAAAAAAACCTTAGTAGTCCTAACCTTATCAATTACAAGGTAGCTTTAAGAAAGTTTTAAGAAAAAGAACTTTTTTTCTCTTTTTTTAAAGGTATTTACAGGCAATAACAGCTGTTACTTACCAACCAATCAGCTTACAGATTTCCCGTGAGTCACTGTTAGCTTTTTCCCAGAGACCCTCAACTCATTCAAATGGTGTCTGGATCTGCACCTCAAGTGCCGTAATCTGCAAGGCTGCAGACCAAATGCTGAAAGGTGGGATTAGAATAGGTGGATCGTTTTTTGGTCGGCACAGACATGATGGGCCAAGTGGCCTCTTTCTATGCCTTAAACTCTCTATGATTCTATGATTATAGCTATTAGACTGGCATAATCTGATTCCTCACCACATATCCACACACATTTCAGAAGGCATTGCTGTGTTCAAAATGATGAAGGGTTTTTCAACAAAGTAAGGAGGGACTGTTTCCAGTGGCAGGAGAGTCAGTAACCAGAGGAGATAGATTTACAGCTGATTGGTGAAAGAACCAGAAAGGAGATGAGGAGAATGCTTTTCCGCAGTGAGTTGTCGTGATCTGGAACGCGCTGCCTGAAAGGGCGTTGGAAGCAGATTCAATAGTAACTTTCAAAAGGGGAATTAGATGTAAGATTAAACAGGAAATATTTTCAGGGCTATGGGGAAACAGCAAGGGAGTGGGCCTAATTGGATAGTTCTGTCAAAGGCTGCCACAGGTACGATGGGCTGAATGGCCTCCTTCTGTGTTGCATTATTCTCTGATTCTGTTCTCGCATTTGCCATGTGCGTCTTTGATGTCTTCGATTATTTATTTACACTCTGGACATTCCACACATCAGTCAGCAGCTGTAGCCTCATCTCTTCTCATTCCATGCATAGCACAAGCCTGTTTTTTGCTGCTGCCTCCAGAGTCTCGACTGATTCACTATATACCTGCTCTCTTTTGTAGCTCATCTCATAGAGCAACACAATACCCAAAGGTGACCACCTGTGATCGAACCTACTTCCGCCAATGACTTTAAGTCTGTGTCCTCTGGTTACTGACCCTCCTGCCAGTGGAAACAGTTTCTGCTTGTTTACTAAAAACCCCTCATGATTTTGAACACCTCCGTTAAATCACCTTGTAACCTTCTCTGCTCTAAGGAGAACAATCACAGCTTCTCCAATCTCTCCACATAACTTGAAGTCCTTCATCCCTGATAAATCTCTAGTAAATCTCCGCACCCTCTCCAAGGCCTTCACATCCTTCTCTGTCTCCCATACTCCAGGCTTGACTTTGTACACCTTTGCTGTATGAATACTGATGTATGGATGTATATTTCAAAGGCTCACTATATCTATTCTACTTGGTACACCTATGACTAGGTGGGAGGGGAGGGAAGGGGGTGGGACTTCACTCATTGCCCTCTTGTTGCGATGAATATTGATGGCAGATGACCTCCTCTATTGAAGTATGCAGTGACTGTTGCAATACATAAGCAGCCGACCATACAGTTCCTGTGCCTTCTACATCCGGGGTAAAATGGGGCAAACTTCCCTGTTTCTGGAACTGGGACTATTGGATTATTGGAATTTCGGAGAATGGGCAGTCTCCCCTCTAGGCTTGCAACTCTCCCACCCAATGTTGCAGCATATGCTTAACCAGTGGATCCAAAGAGCCTGGAAACAGGAATACCTATCATAATATCTTCACTTCACTTCGGAATGTGGAATTCTCTGCTACAAAACATCATTGTAGCGCAGTGCATGAATAATTTTGAATGGGGATTGTACCAATAGCTTGACAATTGACCAAGTGTAAAGGGTTTGGGAATATAGGAAGAGGAGGAGGCTGTTCAGCCCCCTTGAGCCTGTTCCGTCATTCAGTGTTGATCATGGTTGATCTGTGACCTAACTCCATATACCCACCCTTGCCCCATATCCCTGAACATCTTTGGTCACCAAAAAGTAAACCTTTTGCCCCTGAATCAAAGCTTGCCCAATGCTTGAGCTCTTTCTAAAAGCAAAGTCAACTGGGGATCCATGGAGACTGAGGGTTTCTGATTGTACGCGGTGAATATCTGCTCGTCTTAATACCAGCTGGATTAACACATCATTTACATGTTTCAGAGAGTGTAAAGAATTTATTTCTTGTAGAGCTATGTTTGTTATTATTTGAACATTAAATTTCATGGCTTTTGTATTTTTATTAAATAAAATAAAATCATGTTTCACTTCTCTATGACTAGCCAGTCTGTTCCTTGAATCTCATTGTCCAGTTATTCTTTTAATTCCTACAGATTTTATCCTCTTGGAATTTCAGCCCTCACTTGTTCTCCTCTACTGATGCGTTGACTCCTTCTTGGAGTTTGTGGTTTCATGTTGGAGTTCCTGTATTTCCTAGCTTTAGCACTCTATGGTCTGTCTAGATGTATGACTTTCTCCAAGCCTAGTTGTTCCCCCCCCCCCCTCCGCCCCCTCCAGTATAGCCCCCATCTCCATTCCATTAAGTCCCAGGGATGCAGATTTAAATGTCTATGGAGCATAACTGCTTTAGCCTGACTTGGAACTATATCACTGTTTCTACATTGTCGCTGGGTCAAAATCCTGGAACTCCCTTCCTAACAGCACTGTTGGTGTCCCTACACCACATGGACTGCAGCGGTTCAAGAAGGCGGCTCACCCCCACCTTCTCAAGGGCAATTAGAATAGGCAACAAATGTTGGCCTAGCCAGCGATGGTCACATCCTATGAAAGAACATAGAAAAAAAAGTCTTTCATCGCCTGATTTGGCTGTGCTGCAAAAAGCACCACCTCTCTCTACCCCTCCACTCTCTCCAATTTATCATGCTGGTTGTCTGAAATCCAATCCTGGATGAGCAGAAATTTCCTGCAAATGAATACTGGGAAGACCGAAGCCATTGTCTTCAGTCCCCGCCACAAACTCCGTTCCCTAGCCACCGACTCCGTCCCTCTCACTGGCTGGTCTGAGGCTAAACCAGACTGTTGGCAACCTCGGTGTCAACTTTGACCCAGAGATGAGCTTCCGACCCATGACCTCTCCATGACCAAGATGCCTACTTGCATTTCCATAACGTCGCCTGACTCCGCCCCTGCCTCAGCTCATCTGCTGCTGAAACTCTCATCCATGCCTTTGTTCCTCTAGACTAGACTATTCCAATACTCTCCTGGTTGCCCACCCATCTTCCACTCCATAAACGTGAACTCATCCAAAACCCTGTTGCCCTGTTTGGTTCCGTTCCAGTCCATTCTGGTCCTGTCCAGTCGAGTACGCCAGAGCAGTTTAGTTCCACTCGAATCCAATTCAATACACCAATTCAATCTAGTCTGGCCTGCTCCAATGCAATCTATCAGTGCATCTCAATTCCGATCCAATTCAAAATCTTGAAAGGCTTTGGCAGAGTCAATAAGGGGAAATTGTTTCCAGTGACAGAATGATCAGTAACCAAATGTAATTGGAAAAAGAACCAGAGGGGAGATGAGGAAAAAATGTTTATTGAGCGAGCTGTTGTGATCTGGAATGCGCTGTCTGAAAGGGCAGTGGAAGCAGACTCAATAGTAATTTTCAAAAGGGAATTGAATAAGTCCTTGAAAAGTAAAAAAAATTGCAGGGCTCTGGGGAAAGAGCAGGTTGGGAGTGGGACTAATTGGACAGCACTTTCAAAGAGACTGCACATGCAAATGGGCCGAATGGCCTCTTTCAGCATTGTACCATTCTATGGTTCGACACCCTTATCCTAACTCGTACCAACTCCCCTTTACCCATCACCCCTGTGCTCATTGGCCTACATTGGCTTCCAGTTAAGCAACATTTTGATATTAAAATTCTCATCCTTGTTTTCAAATCCCTCCATGGCCTCGCCCCTCTCTATCTCTGTAACCTCCTCCAGCTCTACAACCCTCCGAGATCTCTGCGCTCCTCCAATTCTGACCTCTTGAGCATCCCCGATTTTAATCGCTCCACCATTGGCGGCTGTGCCTTCAGCTGCCTGGGCCCTGAGCTCAGGAATTCCCTCCCTAAAGCTCTCTTTCTCTCCTCCTTTAAGACACTCTACCTCTGACCAAGCTTTTGGCCACCTGCCCAAATTTTTCCTTGTGTGGCTTGGTGCCAAATTTTGCATTATAACGCTCCTGTGAAGCACCTTGGGACGTTTTACTAAATTAAAGGTGCTATATAAATACAAGTTATTGTTGTAGTGATCTTGTGACCTTGTGATTACCATCAAGTTCCACGAAGCGCCCTCTGGTGACTCCGTTGTGTATAATCAGGGTGAAACTGAGTCATTCCGAGCAGGAAGTCTCAGTTCAGCTCCCTTGTGCTCCATTCACTCAGTCCACCCAGGAGGGCAATGTTGGTGGGGTTTCTATCACTGGAATGTTACTTAAGGCCTGGGAATGGAATAATTGTCACTCTTCCAGCCCAATGCCCAACGTGCACAGATGTGGACATTGAAAACGGACAGAATTAGAATCAAACAGAAGAGGAGGCCATTCAGCCCATTGTGCCTGTGCCAGCTCGTTGAAAGAGCTTTGCAATTAATCCCAGTCCCTTCCCTTTGGTCCATTTTTTTTCCTTTTAAAGTATTTATCCATAGAACCATAGAAAAGTTACGGCACAAAAGGAGGCCATTCAGCTCATTGTGTCTGCGCCAGGTAAAAAAAAAAACTAGCTCCCCCCCCCCCCCCCCCAATCTAATCCCACCTTCCAGCACCTGGTCCATAGCCTTGCCAGTTACAGCACTTCAGATGCATGTCCAGGGACCTTTTAAAAGATTTGAGGGTTTCTGCCTCCACCACCATCCCTGGCAGTGAATTCCAGATACTCACCACCCTCTGGGTGAGATAGTTTTTCCTCATGTCCCCTCTCTAATCCTTCTACCAATCACCTTAGATCTGTGCCCCCTGGTAATTGACCTCTCTGCTAGGGGAAACAGGTCCTTCCTGTCTACTCTATCTAGGCCCTTCATAATTTTGTACATCACAATTAAATCATCCCTCAGCCTCCTCTGTTATAAGGAAAACAACCCCAGCCTATCCAATCTTTCCTCATAGCTGCAACTTTCAAGCCCTGGCAACATTCTTGTAAATCTCCTCTGTACTCTCTCCAGAGCAATTATGTCCTTCCTGTAATGTGTTGACCAGAACTGTACACAATACTTCAACTGTGGCCTAACCAGCGTTTTATGCAGTTCCAGCATTACATCCCTGCTTTTGTATTCTATACTTTAGCCAATAAAGGAAAGCAATCCATTTGCCTTCTTCACCACTCTATCTACCTGTCCTGCCACCTTCAGGTACCTGTGGACATGCAGTCCACCGTCTCTCACTTCTTCTACTCCTCCCAATATCCTGCCATTTATTGTGTATTCCCTCGCTTTATTTTCCCTCCCCAAATGCATTACCTCACACTTCTCCGGATTGAATTCCATTTGCCACTTTTCCGCCCACCCAATCAAACCATTGATATCAGTCTGGAGTCTACAGCTATCCTCTTCCCAATCAACTACACGGCCAAGTTGTATGTAACTCCAACTCCCTATCAAAAAGCTAAGTTTTTAAATTATTAATTCTTGGGATGTGGCCATCACTGGCAAGGCAAGGTATTGCTGATCCCCAGTTGCCCTGAGAAGGTGGTGCTGGGCCTTCAGTTAATAGGATTCAGCCCATCGTATCTGTGCTGGCTCTCTGAAGGAGCAATTCACCTGGGACCACTTCCCCACCTTCCCCTCCCCCCCCCCACCCCCATAGCTCTGACAATCCAATTGCCTGTTGGAAGCTTTGATTGAAGCTGCCTCCAGCACACCCTCAGGCAGTGCGTTCCTCATCCTAACCACTCGCTGACTGAGTGACTTGAAGTAACTGAGCTAACAGTGAAGTAACTGAGGTAACCAACAAGTAAATTGGGTAAGGATTGGCACACTTTCCTTCCGAAAGGAGCCACTTTGATTCCGATTACAATCCAACAGTTTCGTGATTACTTTTTAACTAATGACCTCAGCTTTCTTTTAAAAAAAATTGATCTCAAATTGTGCAAGTGATAAAGATTTGAGCTCACATTCTTTAAGCTATTGGCCCAATAGTTCACTTACAAAGCCACTGCACCACCCTACCTGTACAATCTATCTATCTATATATACATACATATATATATATATGTATATAATAGTGTCTGTTTATCCAATAAAAAGTACTTGTTATTCATTCATAGGGTGTGGGCATTGATGGCCGAGGGAAAGGACTGGGATTAATTGCAAAGCTCTCTCAACGAGCTGGCACAGGGCACAATGGGCTGAATGGCCTTTGTTACCATACCCCACCCAATTTGCCCTTGAGAAGGTGGTGGTGAACTGCCTTCCTGAATATTACAGAGTGGCTTGCTAGGCCATTTCAGAGGGCAGTTAAGAGTCGACCACATTGCTGTGGGATAAAAACAGAAGGTGCTGGAAATACTCAGCAGGTCAGGCAGCATCTGTGGAGAGAGAAAACAGAGTTAACGTTTCAGGTCAGCGACCCTTCAGAACTGGCAACGGTTAGAAAAGAATTAGGTTTTAAGCAAGTGAAGGTGGTGGGGGAGTGGGGGGGGGGGGGGGGGGAGGGGTCCTGGAGTCACGTACAGACCAGAGCAGGTACAGATTTCCTTCCCTAAAGGGCATTAGTGAACCAGAGGAGTTTTAAATGACTATCCAATAGTTTCATAGTCACCATTACTGAGACTAGCTATTTATTTCAGATTTATTTCATTAACTGAATTTAAATTCACCAGCTGCTGTGGTGGAATTTGAACTCATATCTCCAGGTTATTCATGCAGTACAATAACCATTATGTTAGTATGGATGTTTGTGTCTAACCATTTTATTTATTTCTGTTCATATCAAACTGTTTTCTCTACTTTTTGTCTGTCTCTGTATCTATCTAGTGTAGTTATTTGTCCATCCATGTAGCTATGCATTCTGTCTCTCCGTTCTATCTATCTGTCCATAGCCTTCTATTTTTTGCAATTCTATCACAGTCCTCCTCCCTTCGCACAAATCTGGAATTTCTGGGTACGAGTGGCTGTCATCGTGATTTGAACCTTCAGCTGTTGCCGGGACTAAACCCCTTTTTGCCCAACGTGTCAGTGTTAGCGAGCGGATGAGGCTGACCAGAACCAGTCTGTGGGATGTTGAGGTGGTGCAGCTTTAAGCAGAGCTAGGCGTGGGTGTGTGTGTGAGGAGTAGGGCGACTCAGTGAGTGTCTATGTCTTCCCTATGTGCAGTCAGGAATGACGGAGTAACAGAGCAATAGGAATCTGGGGATTATCATCTTGAAAGAAAGAAATTTATCCACTTAATATCAGATGTAGGTGGGGGGGGGGGGGGGGGGAAGGGGTGTGTGTTAGTGAAAAAAAAGGAATTTGTGCAGAAAGGGGAGTGGACAGGATTCAGACCGATAGAGAGAGAGGAGGCAGCAGCAAGCAGACTGAATTAAATCTCAGCTACAAGCTTCGAGCACTGGGCTCTGATCACCCATCTCACATTCCAGCAATCTGTCTGCAAGCAGGAAAGGCAGTCGAATAATGAGTGACAAAGGCACAAGGTTTGTGAGATTTCAGTCTCTTGTGTGTTTTAAATTTTTGAAATGCAAGTGGTAGGTGGAATGCTACAGACTGGTAGAGCCCAGCACTGAGGCAGGGCTGAGAGCTGGGAGAGCGATTGACAATCTATTGCTTTACGAATCTTAAGCACATTCAACCAGTATCACTGTTGACCTTTATTTGCAGATCTTTCTGTTGCTCATTGAGGTTTTTTTTCCCACAATATATGATGTTTCCTTCCTGCCTCCGTTGCAACGATTCCTACTGTTTAAAAGGTTTCAATTGGGAATGTGTGTTGTGATCAAGAGATTAACTGGGTGATTGGCTTCAATTTAAAGCATTGATTATTGCAGAGTGGGAGATAAATGGGATTTGCCAGAACATTATTTGAAGGTGATCTCCCCCCTGCCCCCTCCTTTCTTTAATTCTTTCCCCCTCAATTTCTATTAACTGTCTGGCTTCTTTCCCCACCTTCCTGGTCCCTCTTCTCTCTCATTTGTACTCCAGTATTTCCTAATCCAAGAATTCCAAATGCATCAAATCACTTCCTCTCCTGAGGCCTGCTGACAGAAGGCAGGAAATTAAAGGGACCCACGAAGGAACGAGTCGGCCGTTCAGCCCCTCGAGCCTGTTCTGTCATTCAATGAGATCATGTGTCCTAAATCGATCCACCCCCTTGACTCCACATCCATTTATACCCTTGGGTAGCAGGAATCTGTTCATCTCAGATTTAAAATGATTAATTGAGCGAGCAATCTATTGCTTTTTGTGGGAGGGAGTCCCACATTTCTGACACCCTTTGTAAGAAGAATTGTTTCCGAACTTCTCTCTTGAATGGTCTGGCTCTGATTTGAAGGTTGTTTCCCCTTGTGCTAGACTCCCTTCACCAGCGGAAAAAGTTTTTCTCTCTCTCTACCCTGTCAATTCCTTTCAACATCCTAAAACCTTCAATCAAATCACCCCTTAACCTTCTATATTCCATGGGGATATAAGCCTAGTTTATGTAATCCCTCCTCACAATGTAACCCTTGGAGCAGTGGTAACATTTTGGGATTACCCCCACTAGGAAGAGTTGGAACAAAATGTCTCATTATAAATGGGAATGCATTCACTCCGGTCACTATCACAGTTCCCAGAACATACAGAGGAAGGATGCTTCTCAAAGGCGCTGCCCTGAAAGGGCGGTGGAAGCAGATTCAATAATAACTTTCAAAAAGGAATTGGATAAATACTTGAAATGGAAAAACCTTGCAGGGTTATGGGGAAAGAGTGGGGGAGAATGGGGCTGGAGCAACTGGGATTGCCCTCCTTCGAGCAGAGAAGGTGAAGGGGAGATTTAATTTATGAGGCATTTCGATAGAGTAAATAAGGAGAAATTGCTTCCATTGGGAGGTGGGTTGGTCACCAGAAGGATGCTGATTTAAGATAATTGCAAAAGAACCCGAGAGGAGATGAAGGAATTTATTTTATGCAGCGAGTTGTTGCGATCTGTAATCTGAAAGGGCGGTGGAAGCAGATTCAATAATAACTTTCAAAAGGGAACTGGATAAATATTTGAAAAGGAAAAATTTGTAGAGCGTTGGGGAAAGAGCAGGGGGGATTGGGACTAATGGTGTAGCCCTTTTAAAGAGGCAGCACAGACATGATGGGCAGAACGGACACCTTTCGTGATCAATAATTCTGCAGAAAACGTCTCCACCACGGCTATTGACATCTGACCTCAGAGAGTTTCCTTTGAGGGAAGGTCAGTAAGTGTAGAATGGACTTTTTTTTTATTTACAGAGGCTGGTTTCGGCCAATCTGAGGTGTTAACTTGCTCTGGGGGCATATGTGAACACAGGAACAGGAGGAGGCCATTCAGCCCATCAACCTGTTCTGCAGTTCATTTAGATTATGGTCAATCTGCATCTTGACTCCATCCATCTGCCTTGGTTTCCATAATCCTTAATATCCTCGCCTGGCAAAATCAATCAACTTAGTGTTGAAAATTTTCAGTTGATTCCCCCCCAGCCTCAACACCTTTTTGCGGAGAGAGTTCCAGATTTCCACTGCCCTTTGTGTGAAGAAATGCTTCCTGAAATCACTCCTGAATGGTCTGGTTCTAATTTTAAGGTTATGCTCCATGTTCTGGACTCACACCGCCCATAAGAGAGGACAGTTTCTCTCTCTTTACCCTATCACAACCTTTAATCATGTTAAATAGCTCAATTAAATCACTCATTAATCATCTATACACAAGGGAATACAAGCTTCATCTGTGTAACCTGGCCTCATAATTACATTTGAAAAGGAAAAATTTGCAGGACTATGGGGAAAGAGCAGATGAATGAGACTGAATGGGGAGCTCTCTCGAAGAGTTGGCAAAGGCACGATGGGCCGAATGGACTCTTGCTCTGCTGGACAAGTCAATCATTCAGACATTCAGTTGGTGCACATCTTGTCAGGGGGCCATGTGGGAAATATTTTGTGAATTTCCCATCAGTTCAGACTGGCATAGTGTGGTGCTGAGTGCACAGGAACGCCGAGGTTGAGGCAATTAAAAATCAGAGCCAACTTTTCTTCTTTTTCTTTCTGTTGCATTTACTAAATAACCAACCGAGATATTCCCATCCCTGTGTAATCCTGAATCAAACACACCAATTCTTGGCTGAGTGTCATGTGTTGATCACAATGCGCAGAAACCAGCTGCTCCACATAAAAGAACATCTGGTTGAATGTTCTGTCGCAATGCAATGGGCAATTTCAAAAAAGGCAACAGATTTCTTCATTTTAAACCTTTATTCTGACATGGGTGTGGTTGCTTCCTTCGGGGAGTCCAAAGGTTGGTCTTTCGCTTTCTTCTCTTTCCTTCCTGCACTACCCACAATTTTCTCCTCCTGTTTTTGCTCATTCTTGCTGAAATTCTAATTAAATCCTTATTTAAGGAAGGATGATGGATGCGGTTCAGAGGAGGTTTACTAGATTAATACCTGGAATGAGCGGGTCGTCTGATGAGGAAAGAAAGGTTGGACAGACCGGGCTTGTTTTCACTGTGAGGGGAGACTTGATTGAAGTTTATTAGATCCTGAACGGTCTTGACAAGGTGGATGTGGAAAGGATGTTTCCTCTTGTGGGTGAGTCCGGAACTAGGGGGGCACTGTTTTAAAATTAGGGGTCGCCCTTTTAGGACAGAGATGAGGAGAATCTTTTTCTTTCCAAGGGTTGCGCGACTTTGGAATTCTCTGCCTCAGAAGGTGGTGGAGGCGGGGTCATTGAATATTCTTAAGGTGGAGGTAGATTCTTGTTAAGCAAGGGAATCAAAGATTATCAGGGGTAGATGGGAGTGTGGAATTCAAAACACAAACAGATCAGCCATGATTGTATTGAATGGTGGAGCAGGCTCGAGGGGCCGAATGGCCTACTTCTGCTCCTAATTCGTATCTTCATATGTTCTGTCCCAAGGGCACCAGCAGTTTTCTGGTATCTCTACGCATATCAGCCTGGCAGGTGAGTGCCAGCTATTAGGCACAAAGTGCCCTACGGCCGAGACACATCCTGTGTTTGCTGCATTCACTGGCTAGCGATCAGGTGTAGGAAACCTAAATGTCGTATCCTCCCCACTGCCCCCATCCCCATTCTTTTACCAGTGGGGCTAAGGCCTATCTTAGCGCTGGATGACGTTAGCTGACAGTGCCAGCCTTAGTGACAACGGTGCCCTGGGCACACTTTCTCCAGGCTTAAAGTTGTAGTGGTACGACATAGGTTACATTACATAGGATATACGGCACAGACACAGGCCATTCGGCCCAATCAGTCCATGCTGATGTTTATGCTCCACTCAAGCCTCCTCCCATCATTCCTCATCTAAATCTATCAGCATAACCCTCTGTTCTTTTCTCCCTCATATAATTATCTAGCCTCCCCTAATGTACTGTACTATTGGCTTCAGCCAGCCCCTATGGTAGCGAGATGCTCATTCTCAGCACTCTCTGGGTAAAGAAATTGCTTCTGAATTCCCGATTGGGTTTCTTGGTGACTATCTGATATTGATGGCCTCTGGTTATGTTCCTCCCCACAAGTGGAAACATTCTCACTGTATCCATTCAATCGAAACCTTTCCTAATTTCCTCTATGAGATCACCACTCAGCCTTCTCTTTCCAAGGGAAAAGAGACCCTGCCTATTTATCCTTTCCTGACAGGTATAACTTTGCAGTTCTGATATTAACCTTATAAATCTTCTTTACATTCTTTCCAGTGCCTCTGTATCTTTTTATAAAATGGAAACCAGCTGAAGAGTATTAGCAAAAGTTTCCGAAATACAGCTGGAATCGCAAAAGATTTTTCATTATTTAAATAATAGTTGATGTAAGTCACCAAAAAAAAGCTAAGTGACAAATGAAACATTAAATTAAAAGCATTAAATAACAATAACAAATTTAAAAACTTCCTTCAGCAAGGTTTTTGAGCCACATCATTCTGGATTAGACAGGATTAGACAGGATGGCTGGTGAAGATAACCTCGTCTCTTGTTAAAGATCTTTTCAATTGGCTTCTCCTTCGAAAAGCTCTGTTTGCTGCTTGCCATCAATATGGGCATGGTTAACAGAATCCTGACTGATGGCTGTGTGTTTAGGAGTTTGCTCTTGAAACTTGAAGTATTCTCTTCCTGAGAAGTGCTATAGTTAGTTGGGTGTCAGCTGTGGCTCAGGGGGTTGCCTTCTCGCCTTGGAGTTAAAAGGTGGTGGGTTTGAGTTCCACTCCAGAGAGTTGAGCATGTAATCCAGACTGCTAATGGGAGGGGGGGAAGTGTTCTTGGCAGTTACTTACATCTTAATTGGGGTTTGTAAAGTGTCATAATGTCTGTATTGTTTACATTTTGGAACACCATCCCTTTTGTTTTGGATTGGGGCGTTAAATAATCAGCTGGGCAGAAACAACAAGCTGCATTTGTATAGCACCGTTAATGTAGTTAAAACAACCCAAGTCGCTTCAGGGGATGGTAATCAGACACCAATCAACACCAAGTCACATATGAGGACAGGTGACCAAAAGCTCAGTCAAAGACGGAGGTTTTAAGCAGTGTCTTAAAGGAGGAAAGGGGAGATGGAGAGGTTTAGGGAGCGAATTCTGGAGCAGTCGAAGGCACATCTGCCAAAGGTGCAGTGATTAAAATTAGGGTTGCATGGGGTGCACTAGCAGGGGGTGGGGGGAGATCAGTCACCAGAGGACACAGATTTAAGATCATTGACAAAAGAACCAGAGGGGAAATAAGGACAATTTCTTTTTTGCCATGTTGTGATCTGGGTTATGCTGGCTTAAAGGACAGTCCAGGCAAATTTAAGAAAAACTTTTCAAATGGGAATTGGATAAATACTTGAACAGGAAACAATTTACAGGGCTATGGAGAAAGAGCAGGCCTAGTGGGAATAATTGGATAGCTCCTCCAAAGAGCCAGCACAGGTGGGATGGGCCAAATGGCCTCCTGTGGTCTATCATTCTATGCTTCTATAAGGGAAATTAAGATGTGGGTGGTGGCATGTTCATAAAGGGACTTTATGTTTAGTCCAACAATTATAATTCTCCTCCTGGGCAAATATTCAAAGTAGGAAATGTCCTTTGACCTGCCGGAACTGCATCTCTCTGTAACAACAATGTGC
Source organism: Heterodontus francisci (assembly GCF_036365525.1). Taxonomy (NCBI): domain Eukaryota; kingdom Metazoa; phylum Chordata; class Chondrichthyes; order Heterodontiformes; family Heterodontidae; genus Heterodontus; species Heterodontus francisci. The sequence continues at coordinate 7,858,700 of NC_090376.1, forward strand.
TCCAGATAGTTTCCTGGATCAGTCATCTGACAAACCACTTCAGACAGGGAGTGACAGAAGCAGATTGTTTTGAGTACTTGAGTAGAATGGGCTTATATTCTCTTGAGTTTAGAAGATTGAGAAATTATCTTACTGAAAAGCTTAAAATTCTGAGAGGGATTGACTGGCTTGGTGTTGAAAGGTTGTTTTCCCAGCCTGGGGAATCGAGAACACAGGGTCACAGTCACAGGATAAGGGGTTGACCATTTAGGACTGAGATGAGGAGAAATTTCTTCACTTAGGATCTTTGGAATTCTCTATCCCAGAGGGTGGTGGATGCTCAGCCATTGAGTATCTTCAAGACTGAGATGGAGAGATATTAGGGCCATTCTCCAATCGAGGCCCATATGCATACCTCATCTCCTCATCTCATTGGGGCTACCAAACTTCCAACCTTATCATACAGCACAGGAGGAGTCCATTCAGCCCATCAGGCCTATGCTGGCTCTTTGAAAGAGCAATCAAATTAATCCCACTCCCCCTGCTCTTTCCCCATAGCCCTGAAACTGTTTCCTTTCGAAATATTTATCCAATTCCCTTTTGAAAGTTACTATTGAATCTGCTTCCACCGCCCCTTCAGGCAGCGCGTTCCAGATCACAACAACTCACTGTGTAATAAGAATTTCCTCATCTCACCTCTGGGTTTTTTTTTGCCAATTATTTTAAATCTGTGTCCCTCTGGTTACCGAACATCCTTCCACTGGAAACAATTTCTCCTTATTTACTCCACCAAAAATCCCTCATAATTTTTAACACCTCTATTAAATCTCCTCTTAACCTTCTCAATGGAAGCAAGGCAAGCAAAACAGAGCAGGAACAAGCGAAAAGGGAGACATGCATCTGAGAATAAATGGACAGGGTATTTAGAACTGAACTCAGAAGCAGAGAGGAATTGAAAGTAGTGGTTGCAAAGACAGGAGGACAGAGGGGGATATTCGGAGGCCATTTAGCCCATCCGGCCTGTTCTGTCGTTCTGTTAGATCATGGTTGATCTATATCTTAAACCCATTTAACCACCTCGGTTTCAATCGCCTTGCCTTACAAAAATCTATCAATCTCAGTTTTGAAATGTTCAATTGACACCCCCCCCCCCCTTCCCCCCCCCACAGCCTCAACTACCTTTTGAGGGGAGCAAGTAAGTAATCTGTCCTTGTGAAGGAGGGGGATGTAGGTCAGAGATTGAGCAGAGGGTGAAACAGGAAAGCATGGTTGTATATAGTCTAGTAGATCCTAGGATAGTCGGTCAGGGAGGGAAGGGATAGAAATGGATGCCTCTTCTTCAGCCTGTTTGGGAAGGGTTGTGGCATAGCCTAAGAATTTCAGATCTGCACCCAGCCATCACAGCCTCCATTTAAAAAAAAATTCAAATTACCTTAAAATTTACCTCTTTAAGCCCTACTGAGCCAGCAGCACTTGAGATGGCTTGGCCATGTGAGCCGCATGGAAGATGGCAGGATCCCCAAGGACGCATTGTACAGCGAGCTCGTCACTGGTATCAGACCCACTGGCCGTCCATGTCTCCGCTTTAAAGACGTCTGCAAACGCGACATGAAGTCCTGTGACATTGATCACAAGTCGTGGGAGTCAGTTGCCAGCGTTCGCCAGAGCTGGCGGGCAGCCATAAAGCGGGGGCTAAAGTGTGGCGAGTCGAAGAGACTTAGCAGTTGGCAGGAAAAACGACAGAGGCGCAAGGAGAGAGCCAACTGTGTAACAGCCCCGACAAACAAATTTTTCTGCAGCACCTGTGGAAGAGTCTGTCACTCTAGAATTGGCCTTTATAGCCACTCCAGGCGCTGCTTCACAAACCACTGACCACCTCCAGGCACTTATCCATTGTCTCTCGAGACAAGGAGGCCAAAGATAGAATGAAGCTTTTGGTCACCTGCCCCATAACTTTTAATGTGGTTCAGTATCAAATTGTGTTTGATAATTATATAAAATTTATAGCACAGAATCAGACCATTTGGCCCGGCTGGTCCGTGTATGCTTTATGTACCACATGTGTCTCCTCCTTCCCATTTCACCCTGGCAGCATATCCTTCGATTCCTTTCTCCCTCGTGTGTTTATCCAGATTCCTCTTAAATGCATGTGGCCCAGTTCGTAACTGTGGAGTGTCTTGGGACATTTTACTACATTAAAGGCACTATGTAAATGTAACATGTTGTTGCGTGCCTTTTCCTCTATTTCTTATGGCCACTGCTGGTTCCCAGGTCTCTCTATCATTTCCCCTCAGCTGTACTCGTGTGACTGAACTCAGCACCTATCTGATTACATACATTCGTAGTATTTACAGCACAGAAACAGGCCATTCGGCCCATCTGGTCCGTGCTGGTGTTTATGCTCCACACGAGCCTCCTCCCACTCCCTCTTCATTAATCCTATAAACATGTTCTTCTATTCCTTTCTCCCTCGTGTTTATAGAAGTTCCCCTTAAATGCATCTTCGTATTCACCTCAACCACTCCCTATGGTAGCGAGTTCCACATTCCCACCACATTTTGGGTAAAGAAGTTTTCCCTGAATTCCTTATTGGATTTGTTAGTATCTATCTTATAGAGTCATAGAGAGAGATACAGCACTGAAACAGGCCCTTCGGCCCACTGAGTCTGTGCCGACCAACAACCACCCATTTATGCTAATCCTACATTAATCCCATATTCCCTACCACATCCCCACCATTCTCCTACCACCTACCTACACTAGGGGCAATTTACAATGGCCAATTTACCGATCAACCTGCAAGTCTTTGGCTGTGGGAGGAAACCAGAGCACCCGGAGGAAACCCACGCAGTCACAGGGAGAACTTGCAAACTCCGCACAGGCAGTACCAAGAATTGAACCCGGGTCGCTGGAGCTGTGAGGCTGCGGTGCTAACCACTGCGCCACTGTGCCGCCTTATTTTGATAACCTTCTTATTAGTAGCATTAGTAAAACTAGCCTGTACTGTAATGCGATAAGAAGACAGTATGTATTTTGTGTCTAAGTGGAAACATCTCTTCATCTACCTTATCAGATCCTTTCATCCTCTTACAGACCTCTATCAGGTCTTCCCTCAGCCTTCTCTTTTCTAGAGGAAAGAGCCCCCAGTCTGATTCTGCCCTTACTTCTACCTTTCAGTCACTTTTTAAAAATCATATTACTCTCTAATCTGTCTCTGCCTGTCCAGCTCTCTGTCCATTCTGCTTTGTCACTGTTACTCCCCTTGGTGTAGGGCCTCTCATCCTGCTGTGGGAGCATGGGCACTCTTCATTTTAATTTATTCCTCAAATTCATATGTTTCACAGAATGTCAGATATTCACAGATTTATTCAGTTTACAACTTGTGTTTATATCGCACCTTTTAATCTGGTAAAACATCCCAAGACCCTTCACACGGGGGTTGGACAAAATTTGACACGGAGACACATAAGGTGACCAAAAGCTTGGTCAAAGGGTTAGGTTCTAAGGAGCATTTTAAAGGAGGAGAGAGAAGCAGAGAGGTTTAGGGAGGGAATTCCAGAGATTGGGACCTCAGCAGCTGAAAGCGCGGCCACCGATGATGGAGCGATTAAACTCGGGGATGCTCAAAATGCCAAAATTGGAGGAGCACTGATATCTTGGAGGGTTGTGGGGCAAGAGGAGATTACAGAGATAGGGAGGGGTGAGACTGTGGAGGGATTTGAAAACAAGGATGGGAATTTGTAGGTCAGTGAGCACAGGAGTGATGGGAGAATGGGAATTGAGCAGTAATGTTTTATTTATAATTATTATTGACAATAATTGAACCCACACTTAACTCCAGCACTTACAACCAAACCTTGCAATTTTTTTTGCCAAGAAATTCAAAACACATTACCATTCCATGCTCACTGTACTTGGCTGATCAAATTTTAATCAAATTCCAAAGTAGTTGTCCTAACTCCACTTTTTAATCCCTTTCTTTCTAATCCTTCCTACATGACAAACCATACAGCTTTGCATTAACTAATACCACTACCTATTTCTCTTGTTCCTGGTCAATAACTTAATGAGTTCTTTTCCCATAGACTGGTGCAGCTTCCCATCTTTGTTATTGCGTTATTGATAGTTTCACTCTGGCTACATTTGCCAATCAAATCATTAAAAGGAAAGATTTGCATTTCTATAGCAGTCTCTCACAGCCTCAGGACCTTTATAGTCAATGAAGTACTTTTGAAGTGTAGGGGACACAGATTGAAGGTTTTGGGCAAGAGCTACAGGGGAATGTGTGGAAGAACTTTTGTATCCCGCGAGTGGTAATGATCTGGAACTCACTGCCCACGAGGGTAGTGGAAGTGGAGACGATCAATGATTTCAAAAGGGAAATTGGATGGGCCCTTGAAGGAAATAAACCTGCAGGGCTATGGGATCAAGCTGTGCAATGGGACTGACTGGACTGTTGTACAGAGAGTCGGCATGGACTCGATGGGTCATATGGCCTCCTTCTGTGCTGTAATGACTCTAGGAACAGGAAGAGGCCATTCAGCCTTCCACCATTCAATTTGATCATAGCTGATCTGTATCCTGTCTCATTACTATGATCATTGCTTCTCTTCTCTTTCCTCTCACATTTCCCCTAAGGCGCTGTCTGATTCACTGTCCACCCGTTCCAGTTCCATCATGCATCTTTACTGGGTTGAGCTCAAGGCGCAATGTACCTCAAATTTCATTTCCCTCAGTCTCCCCTTGTTCCTATAACGTATTTATCTGTTTGTCACTGCCTCCATCTATTCCTACACCTGCCTACGGTCCAAGTGCTGGAAAATGGGATTAGAATAGATAGGCTTGATGGCCAGCGTGGACACGGTGGGCCGAAGGGCCTGTTTCTGTGCTGTATAACTCTATGCCTGTGTCCGCCATTCTTGTTTCATACTCGGGATGTAGGCCTCATTGGCAAAGCCACCATTTATTGCCCATGTCTGTTTACCCAGAGAACAATTGCTAGGCCCACTTCGGAGGACAGTTAAAAGTTGACTGGGTCGGGTGCATGGGAATGTGTCACGTATAGGCCCAGACCAGGTAAAGGTAGCAGATTTCCAAAACCCAACTGAGTTGGGGAAATCAGAATTTTGAAAGCAGGTTGACCCTACTCATGATGTCATTGGCTGAGGGACAGAAATTCTACATCTTACCAAGTAATATGGATACTTTTGGACACTCATGCCAGGGGTCCAGCAGAACCCTTAAGAAAATTTGGGGCCCTGGCCCCCAGCCTAAATTGGATACATGTACGTCACTTATCTCCAAGGTCACAGGCCTGAGACAGGAACCAAACCACATAACTCAAAAATTCAAGCAATGTTGTGTGATTGATTGGATTAAGGATATGATTGACTGATTGACCCTTGTTGAATTGAGTTGTTGGTTATTTAAAGACGATAAAGCCCAGTAATTCTTTCCAAGACATTTAAGAAAGTTGAATTGTTCAATCAGAGGTAATTGGTTTGAAACCTTGGAAGGTTAGGTCAGGTGAGTGCAACTCCCAGTGTGGTAAGAAATATAAAAAAAAATTGCTGTTTACATAAAATATTAATACAGTAAAATAGCAATTTATCATAGAGTTTGTGAATGTTTGTTGCTTTCCATTGCAAGATTAGAGATACAGCACTGAAACAGGCCCTTCGGCCCACCGAGTCTGTGCCGAACATCAACCACCCATTTACACTAATCCTACACTAATCCCACATTCCCACCAAACATCCCCACCTGTCCCTATATTTCCCTACCACCTACCTACACTAGTGACAATTTATAATGGCCAATTTACCTATCAACCTGCAAGTCTTTTGGCTTGTGGGAGGAAACCGGAGCACCCGGAGAAAACCCACGCAGACACAGGGAGAACTTGCAAACTCCACACAGGCAGTACCTGGAATCGAACCCGGGTCCCTGGAGCTGTGAGGCTGCAGTGCTAACCACTGCGCCACTGTGTTTAATTCCTCTGTAAATATGTTATATTACCCATTCATTATTTGACTGTTTATTTATTGTTAAATGAAATTCACTTGATTATCAAAGTGGTTATCTTAATTATCATGGGATGCGGGTGTTGCTGGCCAGGCCTGCATTTATTGCCCCATCCCTAACTGCCTGTGAGAAGATGGTGGTGAGCTGCCTTCTTGACTGCAGCTGAGTGGCTTGCTAGGTCAATTCAGCGGGCAGTTAAGAACCAAAGAGGCGTAAAACCAGGGAAGATCCCAGGGCAATTTGGGGAAAAGAGTCTTGGAAATCCTACCCTTTTGTATGCAGTGATCTCTGCTCCAGACAGAAGCAGGTCCATCACTCTCTCAGTGAATTGGTGTGCAGCACATGAGCTGGGAACCTGTTCTAAAAATTCTCTATTCTCTGGGGAAAATACCTAGACTAATTGATAGAAAGTTATTGCTGTGATTATTGTATCAAGTGACTGTGAGGACGGTAGAAGATAAAGCAGATGGACCTTGGATACTTTACCATCTAGCAACTCCTATTGAATGATAATGGGGCGGCTTCTATAACAGATTGGCGAGCTGCTCCACAGATTATCGCTGGCAGGTAAAAACCAAAATCTACGCCTCAATGCCTCGACTCCCACAGAGACCGGCCGCTGTGTGAGTTACTGGTGAAAAGTAAACACTCCAAATCTACCAGAACAGAAAGAGGACGAAAGAAAGGCTTGTACTTATACATGACCTCAGGCTATCCGTGCACAATAAACTCCCACAAACAGCTATATGATGATGACTGGATAATCTGTTTTTTGCGATGTTGGTTAAGAGATAAATATTGTCCAGGACACTGGGGAGAACCTCCCCCCCGCCCAACTGCTCTTCTTCAAAATAGTGCCAAGGGGTCCCACCTGAGAGGACTGATGGCACCTTGGCTTGACATCTGATTCAAAAGACAGCACCTCCAATAGTGTAGCACTCCCTCAGTACTGCATTGGGAGTATCAGCCTGGATTTTGTGCTCAAATCTCTGGAGTGGAACTTGAATACACAACCTTCTGTTTCAGAGCTGAGAGTGTTACCCACTAAGCAATGGCTCATTCTCTACAAGGAGGACGAGGAGGAAACCTGGAGGACAAGCAGAGATATCGAAGCTACACTGCATTACGCTTAACTTTAACACCTATTTAATAAAAGAAAGAGACAAACTTACATTTCTATAGACAAACTCAGGACGTCCCAAAGTGCTTTACACATAATGAAGTACTTTTGAAGTATAGTCACTGTTGTAATATCGGAATCGTAGCAGCTAATTTGCGCACAGCAAGCTCCCACAAACAACAATGTGATAATGACCAGATCATCACTTTTGTGATGTTGGTTGAGGGATAAATATTGGCCAGGACACTGGGGAGAACTCCCCTTGCTCTTCTTCGAAATAGTGCCATGGGATCTTTTACATCCGCCTGAGAGGGCAGATGGGACCTCAGTTTAACATCTCATCCGAAAGGGTGAGAGTACCTCCTAATTCTGTCAGAGCTGCATTAACGTGGGTTGATATCATGGTTCAATTCAGGGAACTCCAGGTTCACTCAGTTTGTATTAATTAGGTTTCTGTAATATTGCTGGGTTTATTTATAGCTTCGAGTCATTCCTCTTAACGCCAACTGTGTCAGAGAAATATTGAAAAAATGCAAAGACATGTCAAGCCAGAAGTGACTCTTGCTTAATGTTTAAAAGGGTCACTGATGATTAGACTCCCTCTTTAAATTCTCAGTCGAGTTTTTTTTGCATCGCGTTGATTGCCACAGAAAATATTCATCAGTTATTTTTCAATTGTTGGCAATGATTAACTGGTGGAAATCAGAGTTACTCCATCTTAGACAAAATACATATTTGTTAACCGTGGTCTTTTCAGGCTGAATGTCAAAGTGGATTTTCATTGGACGTTGAAGACTGTGGGAGCTTCAGTAAGAATATTAATTGGCAGCTTTAGGTTCAGATGTTAGAGGGGCACTGGGTAAACAGATGTTTAGCTTCAGTATTAAAAGAATATTCTAGATTTAAGGTTAACACTTCACCCACCGCAGGCAGCAATGGGAGGTTGCTTTATTATGACCATGTGAATTTCATATTCTACAATTCCAATTGTCCAGTAAATACTCCTTTCTCCCTCTCTCTCACTGTCTCTCTCTCTCTCTGTTGCTCTTTCTGTCTCTCCCTCTATTCCTCTCCCTCTGTCTGTCTCTTTCCCTGTCTGTTTCTCTCGCTGTCTGTCTATCTCCCATAGAAACATAGAAAATAGGAGCAGGAGTAGGCCATTCGGCCCTTCGAGACTGCTCCGCCATTCATTATGATCATGGCTGATCATCCAACTCAGTAACCTGTTCCCACTTTCCTCCCATATCCTTTGATCCCTTTAAACCCTAGAGCTATATCTAACTCCTTCTTGAAAACATACAATGTTTTGGCCTCAACTGCTTTCTGTCGTAGCGAATTCCACAGGCTCACCACTCTCTGGGTGAAGAAATTTCTCCTCATCACAGTCCTGAAAGGTTTACCCCCGTATCCTTAGACTATGACCCCTGGTTCTGGACTCCCCCACCATCGGGAATATCCTTTCTGCATCTATCCTGTCAAGTCCTGTTAGAATTTTATAGGTTTCTATGAAATCCCCCCCTCACTCCTAACCGACTCAATCTCTCCTCATACATCAGTGCCGCCATCCCAGCAGTTAGTCTAGTAAACCTTCACTGCACTCCCTCTATAGCAAGAACATCCTTCCTCAGATAAGGAGACCAATATTCCACGTGTGGCCTCACCAAGGCCCTGTATAATTGCAGCAAGACATCCCTGCTCCTGCACTCGAATCCTCTCGCTATGAAGGCCAACACACCATTTGCCTTTTTTACCGCCTGTTGCACCTGCATGCTTACCTTCAGCGACTTGTGTACGAGAACACCCAGGTCTCGCTGCATATTCCCCTCTCTCAGTTTATAGCCGTTCAGATAATAATCTGCCTTCCTGTTTTTACAACCTAAGTGGATAGCCTCACATTAATACTGCATCTGCCATGCATTAGCCCATTCACCCAACTTATCCAAATCACATTGGAGCCTCTTTGCATCCTCCTCACTGCTCGCTTCCACCACCCCCTCTCCCCCCCACCTCCCCCCAGCTTTGCCTTGTCGGCAAACTTGGAAATGTTACATTTAGTTCCCTTACCCAGGTCATTAATAAAAATTGTGAATAGCTGGTGCCCAAGTACTGATCCCTGCGGTACCCCACTAGTCACTGCCTGCAACCCAGATAAAGACCCGTTTATTCCTACTCTCTGTTTCCTGCCTGCCAACCAATTCTCAATCCATGCCAGTATATTACCCCCAATCCCATGTGCTTTAATTTTGCACACTAACCTCTTATGTGGGACCTTATCAAAAGCTTTCTGAAAATCCAAATACACCACATCCACTGGTTCTCTCTTATCTATTCTACTAGTTACATCCTCAAAAAAACTCCAGTAGATTTGTGAAGCATGATTTCCCTTTCATAAATCCATGCTGACTTTGTCCAATCCAGTTTATGCTTCCCAGTGTTCTGCTATCACATCCTTTACAATAGACTCCAGCATTTTCCCCACTACTGATGTATGGCTAACTGGTCTGTAATTCCCTTCTTTTTCTCTCCTTCCTTTTTTAAATAGTGGAGTTACATTTGCCACCCTCCAATCTATAGGAATTGCTCCAGAGTCGATAGAATTTTGGAAGATGACCACCAATGCATCCACTATTTCCAGGGCCACTTCCTTTAGTACTCCGGGACATAGATTATCAGGCCCTGGGGATTTGTCATCCTTTAACCCCATTAATTTCCCTAGCACTATTTTTTTTACTAATACTGATTTCCTTCAGTTCCTCCCTCTCATTGGACCCTTGGTTCCCTAACATTTCTGGGACGTTATTTGTGTCCTCCTTTGTGAAGACAGAACCAAAGTATGTGTTTAATTGTTCTGCCATTTCTTTATTCCCCATTATAATTTCCCCCGTTTCTGACTGGAAGGGACCTACATTTATCTTCACTAATCTTTTTCTCTTCACATATTTATAAAAGTTTTTACAGTCAGTTTTTATGTTCCCCGCAAGTTTACTCTCATACTCTATTTTCCCCCGCTTAATCAACCTCTTTGTCCTCCTTTGTTGAATTCTAAACCGCTCTCAATCCTCAGACTTGCTGCTTTTTCTGGCAATTTTATATGCCTCCTCTTTGGTTCTAATACTATCCCTAATTTCTTTTGTAATCCACGATTGAGCCACCCTTCCAGTTTTATTTTTACGTCAGACAGGAATAAATAATTGTTGTAATTCATGCACACGTTCTTTAAATATTATCCATTGTCTATCCATCGTCAACCCTTTTAGTAAAGTTCCCCAATCTACCATGGCCAACTCGCGCCTCATATCTTCATAGTTTCCTTTATTTAGATTCAGGGCTCTGGTTTTGGATTCAACTACTTCACTCTCCACCTTAATGAAGAATTCTATCATGTTATGGTCGCTCCTCCGCAAGGGACCCCGCACAACAAGATTGTTAATTAATCCTTTCTCATTGCACAATACCCAGTCTAGGATAGCCTGTTCTCCAGTTGGTTCCTCAGCGTATTGGTCTAAAAAACCGTCACGTACACACTCCAGGAAATCCTCCTCCAAAAGTATTATTACTAATTTGGTTTGACCAATCTATATGTAGATTAAAGTCACCCATGATTACAGTTGTACCCTTATTGTAGCTGCTGATTGATTCGCTTGTGCATCAATCAGTCTTCAGGGTGGATGTGGAAAGGATGTTTCCCCTTGTGGGAGAGACTAAAACTAGGAGGCACAGTTTAAAAATAAGGGGTTTCCCATTTAAGACAGAGATGAGGAGAAATCTTTTCTCTCAGAGGATCGTGAGTCTTCGGAACTCTCTCTTCCCCGGAGAGCAGTGGAGGCAGGGCATTTAATGTTTTTAAGGCAGAGGTATACAGATTCTTGACAAACAACGGAGTCAAAGGGTATCGGGGGTAGGCAGGAAAGTGGAGTTGAGTCCACAAACAGATCAGCCATGATCTTCTGGAATGGCAGAGCAGGCGTGAGGGGCTGAATGGCCTACTCCTGCTCTTAGTTTGTATGTTCGCAGGTGAGATGTTCAACGGAGGAGTTATGTGCTAATCCCTCTGTATCACATTTTTTGACAGCACCATTCAAACCCATGACCTCTACCACCTAGAAGGACAAGGGCAGCAGATACATGGGAACACCACCACCTGCAAGTTCCCCTCCAAGTCACACACCATCCTGACTTGGAACTAACAGCACTGTGGGTGTACCTACATAGTATGGACTGCAGCGGTTCAAGAAGGCAGCTCACCACCACCTTCTCAAGGGCAATTAGGGATGGGCAATAAATGCTGGCCTGACCAGCGACGCCTGCATCCCATTGAAATGAATAAAAAAAATAAAGTTGCTATAAAATGGTGTGTTGTTGTAGTACTGTCACCTGGAAATGAGACACATCTTGGTCTCTCATAGCCGACGGCAACACCAAAGTACAAAGTAATTATGGTTATGTTCTCTGGCCGTGGGTGACACTGGCAAGGCTGCATTTATTGCCCATCCCTAGTTGGTGGTGGCAGGGCATCTCTTTGAACCTCTGCATTCCTTGTGGCGATGGTGTTAAGTTGGCAATTACATAGTTTTGACCCAGAGACAATGAAGGAACATCAGATATATATTAAGATGGTCCACTTGGGAGATGGTGTCCCAATGAATTTGCCACTTAAGCTCTTGTAGCCGACAAGGAGACCATATCAGTCTGGGAGATTAGGCAGTGCTCAAAAGTATGTTAATATAATGATTATGCTGCTGACACTGGACTTAAAACCCTTTATTTAATCCTTTCTTGGGATACAGGTCAAGGCCAACCTTTATTACACTTTAAATAGAAACGGAAAATGATGGAAATATAACTACGGAGGGAGAAACAGAGTTAACGTTTCAGGTCTGTGACCTTTGATCCGAGCTGCTCCCATTCCCGATGACCCCCGAGGGCTTTCCAGTTTTTACTAGAAGCTGGCACCAACCTTGAAGAAAATAAGTCTTGGCACATTGAAATGAGAGACCTTTTACTTTATTTAACCAATGGGAAGCCAATGAGGCTAATTAAAGGTCAACATGCAGGGCCCCCACTGAGGCCGAAACACGGCAGACAAATGGAGGTGGCCTCCCCGGAGCAGACCCTGGGAGGAGGGGGATGGAGGTCAGCACCAGGGGACTCACCCCTTCCCACCATGCACCCGCCACAGCTGTGCCCGCTGGCTGGCCAGTGCAGAGGTTGCCCCCTCCATAATGATGGCCCAGCAGCTGTGGCCTCTTTTATTTTTAAAATTTATAATGCAAGCTTCAAAGAGCGCCTCCACCTCGAAGCGGCCTATCTTTTTTGTCCTACATCGGTAGTTCCCACCTCTGATGGTGGGGCTTATGATCTCTCAGTGCTGCAGGGCCTCCTAATTTCCCTCCAGCCTTGGGAGCCTGCCCTCTATCCTTAATTAGACTGGGCTTCCAGAGGCGGCCACATTAGACGCCACCTTAAAAAATCACCCTCTGAGTCCCAGCACCGCATTTCCTCCCGACGACCGGATCAGGACTCACAAAACAAAAATCTAGTCCATTGACTCTGTTTCTCTCTCTCCACAGATACTGCCTGATCTGCGGAGTATTTCCAGCACTTTCTGTTTTTATTTCGATTTCCAGCACCTGCAGAACTTTAATTTTGTATTTATTGCCCATTCCTAGTTGAGTAAGTGATGGTGATATGATTGAGTGACTCACTTGGGCAGTTAAGAGTCAACCATCTTGGTGTGGGGCCTAGTCACATAGGCCTAGACTGTGTAAGGACGGCAGGTTTCCTTCCCTAAAGGAGGTTAGTGAACCAGTTGTTTTTTTTTTTACAACAGCCTGATAGCTTCACAGATCACTTTTACCGAGACCAGATTTTTAATTCCAGATTTCTGTTTGAATTCATTCTCTTTGGATTGTTAGTCCAGTAAAATAACCACTACCCTACTCTGCTCGTAGATTATGGGTAGAATCACCCCAGTCTCCTCTCTCAGGTGGGTGTAAAAGCTCCCATGGCACTATTTGAAGAGCAGGGGAGTTCTCCCCAGTGCCCCGACCAATATTTATCCCTCAGTCCAATCAGTGAAACAAATTACAGTATCTGGTTATTCTAACATTGCCGTTTGTGGGAGCTTGCTGTGTGTGAATCGGCTGCCATGTTTCCTATATTACAATAGTGACTACACTTCAAAAGTACTTCATTGTCTGTAAAGCACTTTGGGACCTCTTGAGGTTGTGAAATGTGCTATATAGATGCAAGTCTATTTCTTTCAGCACAGAACAGAGATTGGACCCAGGACCCTCCTAGACTGTCCCACTTAGATCCTACATAGGCCATCCAGGTGTTCCAATTGAGCAACACATTGTGGGGGGGATGGTTGGTAAGGTTGAAATGTGTGAAATGTGTGATATTCCCCCCGTTCTGCAATAGGTTACCCCATCTAGCGTTGGCAGGGGGAGGTTGCACTTGGTGTTGGAGGGTATTTTTGATTGGGACTTAGCAAAATATCTTCCCAATAAATTTCTGTTTAACAAGTGAGGTCCCGTATCATCACCGCCAATTTGAGCGAAACGGGGCCCAGCTTGACCACAGGCTTTGCAACCAGAAGATGCAATTCTTGTTAGCTGGTGACAGATTTCTCCTCTCGGCCTATCGATTTCTTATTGTTTCCAATTCATTTGCACAGTAGATGCTGATTGTGTGATCTGGGAAATTGCTAACGAGGTTGAGTTAATGCACATCATTGAAATGATCCCATCGACCTGGTTAATGACTGTTAATGAGCTCCCCTTCACTTTCCGAATGCCCTTCAGTATATACTGTTCAGATAAAGGTATTTGATCATTAACAAAAGAAATGAAACAAAACATAAAGAAGGTACAGCATTGTAAAGTAAATTGGGATTTTGTACAAAAATTCACTGATAGAATCATAGAATCTTAAAACACAGAAGGAGGCCAATTGGCCCATCGTGTCTGTGCTGGCACTTTCGACTAGCTATCCAGTTAGTCCCACTCCCCTTCTCTTCCCTCGTAGGCCTACAGTTTTCTCCCCTTCAAGTATTTATCCAACTCCCTTTTGAAAGTTACTATTGAATCTGCTTCCTTCACCCTTTTTGGGCAGTGAGTTCCAGCTCACAACAACTTGCAGCGTAAAAGCATTTCTCCTCATCTCATCCTCTGGCTCTTCTACCAATTACCTCAAATCTGTGTCTTCTAGTTACCAATCTTTCAGCTGGTGCAAACAGATTCTCCTCATTTAATCCTTCAGTTTACATTCTCTCTCCTAATTTCCTATCAAACTGAATCACTTTGCACTTCCCTATGTTAAATGTTATCTGCCATTTCACCATCTCTGTCCTCTTGAATCCTTCTCATCGTTTATTACTTTAGTGTTATTTGCAGACTTTGAAATTGTTCCATCTAGACACAAGTTCAGGTCATTAACATACATCAAAATGAGCAGTAGTCTTAATTCTGACCGCTAGGGAACACCACTGTATACCTGCCTCCAGTCTGATAAACAACCAGTCACCACTACTCTGTTTCCTCTCCCTTAGCCAATTCCATATCCTTACATCCATTGTCCCTTTAATTCTTTGGCCTTCCATTTTCCTAAGAGGTCTATGTGATGTCATACTTTATCAAACGTCTTTTAAAAGTCCATGAACACGAAATAAACCGCACTACCCTTATCAGCCTATTGCTTTATTAGCTAGCCATGGTACAGTGGGTAGCACTCTCACTTCTGACTCAAGAGGTTGTGGGTTCAAGTCCCACTCCAGAGACTTGTGCACACAATCCAGCTGATGTTGCTAGTGCTGTACCAAGGGGGTGCTCTCTGTCGGGTCAGACCCCCTCAGGTGAACGTAAAGGGTCCCATGGCACTGTTTCGAAGACGGGCACGGGAGTTATTCCCGGCCACCATTTATTCCTCAATCAACATCACAAAAACAGATGGTCTGGTCATTGTCACATTGCTGTTTGCAGCATCTTGCTGTGCGCAAATTGGTTGCCAAATTTTCTACATTACAGCAGTGACTACACTTCAAAAGTAATTCATTGGCTGTAAAGAACGTTGGGACATCCTGAGGATGTGAAAGGTGCTATAGAAATGCAAATCTTAACTCAATCAAGTCAGTCAAACACAATTTGACTTTAATAAATCCATGCTGGATTTCATTTATTAATCCATACTTTTCCAAATGCCAATGAATTTTTGTCCCAGATTAGTCTCTCAAAGTTTGCCCACCACTGATGTTAGGCTGACTGGCCTATAATTGCTGGGATTACCCTTTCCCTTTTTTTTGAACGGTGGAGAATGATGTCCAGTCCTCTGGAAGATTGTGGAGGGAGAGATTTAGGGAGGATAAGAGGGCAGTGAGCTCAGAGGAGAGAGACTCCACTGTCTCCACCATTCTAACCCCCCCCCCCCCATGGCATTGCTCTTGATGAGCTACTCTGATGCGAGGTAGGAGTGCAGGGGTGCATTGAGGGAGGAAGAGAGTGATAGTGGGATGAGAAGAGTTGTAGTGGGTGGAGGGGTCCACTCGTGGGGGGAGGAATCTGGTAGTGGGGGAGGGGAGGGGACCGACAGTTGGGGACGTTGCGATAGTTGTGGGGAGGAGAGTGACAGTGGTGGGAGTGTGTGATAGTTTGGGGAGGGTGCAAAACGCTACTGATAAGATTTGGAAAGGAAGAGGTGGGAGACGTGCTGAGAGACTGCAAAGTAAGGATTTTTTTATAATTGATCTTTGGAAAATAAGTAAATCAGTAACTAGTGTTTTCCTCACCCATTATTTGGCCTTAATCTCTGAGTAAATGTCATGCTTCTTCCGTATACTGCTACATTCTCTCTCTCTCTCTCTCTCTCTCTGTCTGTCTGTCTCTTCTCTCTGTGTCTCTCTCTGTCTCATAATTAGACATTAGAGTTAACCCACTGTAGTTACAACAAGTCCAGAGATTTCAGCATACAATCCAGGCTGACACTCCCAGTGCGGTACAGAGGGAGTGCTGCACTATCGGAGGTGCAATCTTTCGAATGGGACATTAAACCAAGGCCCCGTCTGCCCTCTTGGGTGGATGTAAAAGATCCCTTGGCACTATTTTGAAGAAGAGAAGAGGTGTTCTGCCCAGTGCCCTGGCCAATATTTATCCCTCAATCAACATCTCATTGCCATGTTTGGGAGCTTGCTGTACATAAATTGGCTGCTGTGTTTGATACATTACAACAGTTTAAGCTAGAAAGTATGGTAATGCTGTATAAAACCCTGGTTCGGCCTCAACTGGAGTATTGTGTCCAATTCTGGGCACCGCACTTTAGGGAGGATGTCAAGGCCTTGGAGAGGGTGCGGAAGAGATTTACTCGAATGGATACCAGGGATAAAGGGCTTTAATGATGTGGTGAAACTGGAGAGGCTGGGACTGTTCTCCTTAGAATAGAGAAGGTTAAGGGGAGATTTACTAGAGGTGTACAAAATCCTGAAGCGTTTTGATGGAGAAAATAAGGAGAAACGTTTCCAATGGCTGGAGGGTTAGTCACCAGAGGCCACAGATTTAAGGCGAAAGAACCAGAGGGGGAGGTGAGGAGATTTCTTTTGCATAGCAAGTTGTTGTGATCTGGAACGCACTGCCTGAAAGGGCGGTGGAAGCAGATTAAAGAGTTTCTTTCAAACAGGAATTGGATAAATACTTGAAAATGATTGAAAATATAGGGCTATAGAGAAAGAGCAAGGGAGTGGGACTAATTGGATAGGTCTTTCAAAGAGCCAACTTGGACACGATGGGCCGAATGGCCTGTTTCTGTACTGTAAGATTCCATGATCTGGTCTGGTTCCTATTTAGTTCAATCTCCAATATTTACACTACGATAACACTTGAGATAATGTGCCTGAGTATTCGCGACAAATATGCAAGGGAGATGTTGGTTGCAGCATAGTGAGTGGGGGTGGGGCTATGGGTGATGGTCCTTGCAGGAAATTAATGTTTGTTGAGGGAGAGGGTCTTTACAGGTAAGCAGATTTGAAGGGTTACCTGGCTTGAGGTTAGAATAACATATCTCGACAGCTGGGCTTTCTCTGTGAATACTGCATTGCGAGCCTCTATGCATGGGCTGAAATATATGGCAGCAAAATGACTTTGCACTTTAAGTTGCAAAATTGCTTTTTTACCTCCCTATTATTTAATTTTATTTTCACTTAATGTTATCTTTCTCCTAAAGGAACGTCAGGCACAAACCGTAGCTTCACAAAGAGAAAAATAATTTATTATTCATACATTAGAAAATTGACATTCAAATCTAAACAACATGTTGGGTCTATGCACAAATTCAATTAGCCTTAATTATACAACGAAATCTTATGACTTCCTAAAATGCACAACCTTTACAGAAATTAATTGTCTACCTTAGACTGACCCCATAACGGAAGTTATACACCCATGCGTGCCTCAGGCTTGTAGGGCAGAGTGATAGCAGGCTGTCAAGGAGAACCCAGGCGAGGTGGCACTGCGAGGAAGTGAAAGACGAGGCTGGAGTGATCGCGGTGGAGCTGTACCACAGTAAAATGACGGCTCCCACATCCACTGCCATCGACCATTTTGGTTTGCCATGTTGGCCAAACTCTGGTTGAACGCATTGGAGGTTTCATCACATGACCTCCCACACCCAATGGCCGCGCACCCCTCCCCACCACAGTCCTGCCATTGGCCCATATTTGCATTGCCCAGACTTCCAACGGCCAATGAGCAAGCGACAGAGTCCTCATCACTCGATTGGATGCTCCGTCACTGTCACTGGACAGTCGTTATTTGCCCATGTTCGATATCTAGTTAACTAGTAAACAAAAGAGTTCAAAGAAAATATAAAAAACAACCCGCAACTATTTTTTTAACACCCCTATGATTTTTCTCCTAGCTCCCAGCAGTGTCCTGGAGACAATTTTTTAATCCTTGGAGACTCCAGGGCAAACCTGCAAGGTTGGCAACCCTTTGCCACACCGAAGCATTGCTGTCCAATGTGATATTCTGTACCAGCAAATGTGCTCATGCCTCCATAATTGATTCATTATTTGAAGCTCTTTGGGCTGTTTCGGTAACTCATTTGTTTCCAACTATCCAGTCTTAATCAGGGAATCTCCTGTAATGGTTTCTCTTCCCGCTCCCAGCACCGTTGCCTCTGGAGTCCCCCAAGATTCCATCCTGACCCCTCCCCCCACCCCTCCTGCTTCTCTGACATCCAGTCTCCAGTCTACCACCTCGAAGGACAAGAGCAGCAGATACATGGGAACACGACCACCTGTAAGTTCCCCTCCAAGTCACACACCATCCTGACTTGGAACTATATCACCGTTCCTTCACTGTCGCTGGGTCAAAATCCTGGAACTCCCTTCCTAACAGCACTGTGGGTAGACCTACCCCACATGGACTACAGCGGTTCAAGAAGACAGCTCACCACCACCTTCTCAAGGGCAATTAAGGATGGGCAATAAATGCTGGCCTGGCCAGCGACGCCCACATCCCATGAATGAATTAAAAAAAAGTGAAACCTTGAAAAGATGAAAGCAATTGGCTTCAGCCCCCACCATAAACACCAAATCTTCACTATTGATTTCATTCCTATCTCAGGATGAAACGGAGTATTCATGTTCTATTTGACCCCAGGCTGCGTCCATATCGGCTCCATGAGCAAGACTGCCTGCTTCCACCCATGTAACATTGCCCGTCTCCGCCACTGCCTCAGCTACTCTGAAGCCCTCATCCATGTCTTTGTCACCTCCAGATTCAACTGTTCCAATGCTGTCCTGACTGACCTCCCCCTTTCCATAAACTTCAGCTCTTCAGAATTCTGCCAACCATATCCAACTCACCCATCACTCCTACTCTTGCTGAGCTACATTGGCTCCCAGTCCAACAATACATTCACTTTAAAATTCTCATCTTTGTTTTCAAATCCCTCCATGGCCATCTCCCTCCCTCTCTCTGTCCACTTCTGGGCTCTTGTTAAATCCTCCCTCACCTTGCCCCACTGTTGGCAGCTCTGCCTTCAGCCATCCACGCTCCCAAACTCTGGAATTCATTACCTAAAACCTCTCTGCTTCTCTACCTGTCTCCCCACAACCCCCCCCCCCCCACCAACCCCCACCCTTAACACATCTGAGCAAGCTGTCGGTCACCTGACCAACAATCTCCTTCGTTGCCTCAGCACCCATATTTCTTCTGGGAAATGTTTGCATCCAGAGGGTGCCCTTGTACATGAATCACAGAAAGTTAACTTGCAGGTACAGAAAGCACTTAAGAAGGCAAGTGGTATGTTGGCTTTTGTGACAAAGAGATTGGAGTATAGAATCATAGAATGGTACAGCACAGAAGGAGGCCATTCAGCCCGTCATGTCCGTTCTAGCTATCTGCAAGAGCAACTCACCTTGTCGCACTCACCTAAGTAAAGAGTAAAGAAGGCTCACTGCAATTATACAGGGCATGGGTGAGACCACACCTGGGGTACTGTGTGCAGTTTTGGTCTCCTTACATAAGGAAGGACATACTTGCCGTAGAGGGAGGGCAATGAAAGTTCACTAGACCAATTCCTGGGATGAGGGGATTGTCCTGTGAGGAGAGATTAAGTAGAGTGGGTCTATATTCCCTAGAGTTTAGAAGAATAAGGGATGATCTCACCGAAACGTATAAAATTATTAAGGGGCTTGACAGGATAGATGCTGAGGAAATGTTTCCCTTGGCTGGGAGTATAGAACATGGCGTCAGACTCTCCGAATAGGGGGGGTCGGCCATTTAGGACTGAGCTGAGGAGAAATGTCTTCATTCAGAGGGTTGTGAATCTTTGGAATTCTCTGCCCCAGAGAGCTCTGGATACTCAGTCGTTGAGTATATTCAAGATAGAGATCGATAGGGAATTAAGGGATATGGGGATAGTGCGGGAAGGTGGAGTTGAGGTAGACAATCAGACATGATCTTATTGAATGGTGGAGCAGGCTCGAGTGGGCGGATGGCCGACTCCAGCTCCTATTTCTTTTGTTCTGATGTTCTGATTCTGCCCACGTGAAGCACCTCGGGATGTTTTTCTACTCTGAAGGTAGATTGTAGCTGCAAGGTTTTCTTGTCAGAATGTGACACAGGATAAATACGAGTCTTTCTTTCTTTTGTTTCACTGTTGAATCCTTGCCTTCAGTGCCTGCATTGAGGACTCAAGCCCTTCTGGCCTTCGATGAATAGACAATTGATATATTCAAGGTTACTGCCTGTGTTACTGCCTGTGTTACTGTGAGCTATTCATGAGGAATTAATGAGAGTGAGACAGGATAATGGAATGCGACATTGCCTCTGTATGCTAAGAGTTGTTTTTAAACTGAAATCCTTGTTTGGATTGCCAACTTTAACTTGCTTCCTTATTTCGTTTATTTGTGATTGATATTTTCTCATAGTCTGGATATTTTGAAAACGGCACGTGATTATGATTAGTCTGTGCTCAGCAGTAATGCCTAACATTTGTTTCACTTTGCACCAGTTTCCTCACCCATCTGCATCTCGCGAAGTTGCTGTCTTTACTCTGAGATAATGTCTGTCACGTTACTTCAGTTGTGTGGAGAAGGTTGGAGGAGCAGGGGTTGTTTTCCTCCGAGCAGAGAAGGTTCAGGGAGATTTGATCGATCTGTTCAAAATCATAAGGTTTTTGATAGAATAAGTAGGGAGTCACTAGTTCCTCTGGCAAGTGGGTCAGTAACCAGAGGTCATAGATTTAAAGTAATTGGTAAAAGAACTAGTTGGGATAAGAGGAGAAATGTCTTCACACAGAAGGTTATTGAGATCTGGAACACACGACCCAAGAGGGAGATGGAATCAGATTCCACAGAAGATCCAAGAAGAAGATCAATTTTCTGGGTTATGGGGTAAAACACAGGATTTGGGACTAAATTGGATGGCTGTTTCAAAGAGCCAGCACAGGCATAGTGGCTGAATGGCCTCCGTCTGCTCTATAAAATTCCATGATTCTATATGTTTTCCAAATCCTAGTCTTCATGTGTGAGCTTTGACAATGGGTTTGGGTTGGTTACGCAACTCCTAATCCAATTCTCGCCCTCATACGATGCACACATTCTGAGCAAGGGTCACTGGGATAACCTTCAAGGCTGACACCCTGGCGGCTCTGATTTGCCAGACCAGCATTAGGAGCAATAGCTGCTTCCCCACTCCCACTCTGCTTTTTTTGTCTTCATTCATGTTGCTACTGTGTGTCGGTGGTGGAGGGAGTGAATTCTACTGGGGGAGGATGAACAGCCAGAGTTCATGGTCCACTTTGATACCAATGACATTGGTAGGAAGAGGGATGAGGTCCTGAAAGCAGAGTTTAGCGAGTTAGGAAAGAAATTGAAAATCAGGACCTCAAAAGCAGTAATCTCAGGATTACTCCCAGTGCCAAGTGCTAGTGAGCATAGAATAGGAGGATTGATTGATTGAACACGTGGCTGGAGAATTGGTGTAGGAAGGAGGGCATCAGATTTCCGAGGCATTGGGATCTGTTCTGGGGTAGGTGGGACCTGTACAAGAAGGATGGATTGCACCTTAGCAGGACCAGGGCTAACATCCTCGGCAGGGAGATTTGCTTGTGCTGTTGGGGAGGGTTTAATCTAGATTGGCAGGGGGTTGGGAACCTGAGAGGTTCAAATTGGAGGGAAGCAAAACTAGTAACAGGAAGTAGAAAAGTAGTGAGCGAAATTAGAAGGCAGATGAACCGAAGGCAGACATCAAATAGGAACAGAATGAGGAATAATGTTAAGACAAAGTTAAGGGCACTCTATCTGAATGCATGGTACATCTCCGACACTTCCCTTCCCTTCCACGACTTCTCTGTCTCCATCTCTGGGGATAGTCTGTCCACTAATATTCATTATAAGCCCCTGACTCCCACAGCTACTTCGACTACACTTCTTCACACCCTGTTTCCTGTAAGGACTCCATTCCATTCTCCCAGTTTCTCCATCTCCGATGCATCTGTTCTGATGATGCAACCTTCCACAACAACGCTTTTGATATGAATTTCTTTTTCCTCAACTGAAGATTCCCCCCCCCACTGTACTCTCCACTTGCCTGGATGGGTGCAGCTCCAACAACACTCAAGAAGCTCAACACCATCCAGGACAAAGCAGCCCAATTGATTAGCACCCCATCCACCACCTTCAACATTCACTCCCCCCACCACCGACACACAGTGGCAGCAGTGTGTACCATCTACAAGATGCACTGCAGCAACTCACCAAGGCTCCTTAGACAGCACCTTCCAAACCCGCGACCTCTACCACCTAGAAGGTCAAAGGCAGCAGATTCATGGGAACACCACCACCTGCAAGTTCCCTTCCAAGCTACACACCATCCTGACTTGGAACTATATCGCCGTTCCTTCACTGTGGCTGGGTCAAAATCCTGGAACTCCCTTCCTAACAGCACTGTGGGTATACCTACACCACATGGACTGCAGCGGTTCAAGAAGGCAGCTCACCACCACCTCCTCAAGGGCAATTAGGGATGGGCAATAAATGCTGGCCTTGCCAGCGATGCCCACATCCCAAGAATGAATAAAAGAAGGTGCCTCTGCCAGCTTTTTAAATGAGCTATCCAATTACTCCCAATCCCCTGTTCTTTCCCCAGAAGCATGAAATGTTTTTCTTTTCAAGTATTGATCCATGCTTCTTTCGCATGTAACTATTGTGTTTGCTAAAACCTTTATAAATCATTGATTAGGCCTCAGCTGCAGTATCATGTCCAATTCTGGGCACCACGTTTTAGGAAGGATGTCAAGGCCTTGGAGAGGGTACAGAGGAGATTTCCCAGAATGCTTCCAGGGATGAGGGACTTCAGTTAATGTGGTGAGACTGGAGAAGCTGGGATTGTCTCCTGAGAGCAGGGAAGGTTAAGAGGGGATTGAATAGAGGCGTTCAAAATGATGAAGGGTTTCAATAGAGTAAATAAGGAGAAGCTGTTTCCAGTGAAGAAGTTTCAGCAAGCAAAGGACACAGATTTAAGGTGATTGGCAAAAAAAAAAACAGAGGGGGAGATAAGGAAACATTGCTTTAAACAGTGAGATGTTATGATCTGGAATGCGCTGCTTGAAAGGGTGGTGGAAGCAGATTCAATAGGAACTTTCAAAAGGGAATTGGATAAATACTTGAAAAGGAGAAATTTGCAGGGCTATGAGGAAAAAGCAGGTGAGTGGAAGTATTGATCCATGTTTCTTTCTCATGAAGCTATTGAGTTCTTTCAAAGAGCTGGCACAGATACGATGGGCCATAGAAACATAGAAAATAGGAGCAGGAGTAGGCCATTCAGTCCTTCGAGCCTGCTCCGCCATTCATTATGATCATGGCTGACCATCCAACTCAGTAACCTGTTCCCGCTTACGCCCCATATCCTTTGATCCCTTTCGACCCAAGAGCTATATCTAACTCCTTCTTGAAAACATACAATGTTTTGGCCTCAACTGCTTTCTGTGGTAGCGAATTCCACAGGCTCACCACTCTCTGGGTGAAGAAATTTCTCCTCATCTCAGTCCTGAAAGGTTTACCCCGTATCCTGAGACTATGACCCCTGGTTCTGGACTCCCCCACCATCGGGAACATCCTTCCTGCATCTACCCTGTCAAGTCCTGTTGGAATTTTATAGGTTTCTATGAGATTCCTCCCTCACTCTTCTGAACTCCAGCAAATATAATCCTAACCGACTCAATCTCTCCTCATACGTCAGTCCCGTCATCCCAGGAATCAGTCTGGTAAACCTTCACTGCACTCCCTCTATAGCAAGAACATCCTTCCTCAGATAAGGAGACCAAAACTGCACACAATATTCCAGGTGTGGCCTCACCAAGGCCCTGTATAACTGCAGCAAGACATTCCTGCTCCTGTACTCGAATCCTCTCGCTATGAAGGCCAATTGGCTTCCTCGGCTGTAGGATTCTACAATTGTAAAAGGTGGCAATTCTGATAATGTAGTACTCACTCAGTGTCAAAGTATTTGTGTGAAATGCGTCCTGACATCGCCCCTGAGCGGTCTGTTTCTAACTTCAAGATTTTTTCCCCGCCAGAGGAAATAGTTTCTCCCCATCCACCCTATCAATCCTTTAATCATAGTGAACACCTCAATTAGATCACCCCTTAGACAGTTAGTCATCTGCCCTATTATCTCCTGAAATAAAAACAAGAAATGCTGGAACCACTCAGCAGGTTTGGCAGCATCTGTGGAAAGAGAAGCAGAGTTAACGTTTCGGGTCAGTGACCCTTCTTCGGAACTGACAAATATTAAAAATGTCACAGGTTATAAGCAAGTGAGGTGGGGGTGGGGCAAGAGATAACAAAGGAGAAGGTGTAGATTGGACAAGGCCACATAGCTGACCAAAAGGTCATGGAGCAAAGGCAAACAATATGTTAATGGTGTGTTGAAAGACAAAGCAGTAGTACAGATAGGGTGTTAACGGACTGAAGATTGAACGGCAGCAAGTACAAACATGAAAAAAAAGACAGTGGGTAAGCAAACTGAACAAATTAAGATGAAATGAAATAAACATTAAAAAAATTGTAAAAAATGTAAAAAGGAAAAAAATTTAAAAAATAACTAAAAATAAAAGTAAAATGGGGGGCCCGTCATGCTCTGAAATTATTGAACTCAATGTTCAGTCCGGCAGGCTGTGGTGTGCCTAATCGGTAAATGAGGTGCTGTTCCTCGAGCTTGCGTTGATGTTCACTGGAACACTGCAGCAAGCCCAGGACAGAGATGTGAGCATGAGAGCAGGGGGGAGTGTTGAAATGGCAAGCAACCGGAAGCTCAGGGTCCTGCTTGCGGATCGAGCGGAGGTGTTCCGCAAAGCGGTCACCCAGTAGAGGAGACAACATTGTGAGCAGCGAATACAGTATACTAAATTGAAAGAAGTACAAGTAAATCAATGCTTCACCTGAAAGGAGTGTTTGGGGCCTGGGATAGTGAGGAGAGAGGAGGTAAATGGGCAGGTATTACACCTCCTGCGATTGCAGTGGAAGGTGCCATGGGACGGGGACGAGGTGGTGGGGGTAATGGAGGAGTGGACCAGGGTGTCGCGGAGGGAACGATCCCTTCGGAATGCTGACGGGGGAAGGGAGGGGAAGATGCATTTGGTAGTGGCATCACGCTGGAGGTGGCGGAAATGGTGGAGGAAATTACCTCCTGATGTGGCTTGATGTCAAATTTAGTTTCATGCTCGTACCTTGGGATGTTTTTATTACGTTAAAGGTGCTATATAAATGTAAGTTGTTGTTGTTTCTGTTCTATATTCAAGGGAGTACAAACCTATTCTGTCCAATCTGGCATCGTAATTTAACCCTTTCTGCCCCATTTAGCCATGGTCCAAATGGATCTGTGCCAGGCTTACTTATGATAGTCATCTTGCTATTTCTTATGGCTCCAGTGCCCATTGTCTCTCACACCCCATTGACGCCTAGTTCTGATATGTCTATATGAAGATGTCTACTAGGGTCTTGTATGCTAATTCTGATGATTTCCTGGTAGTGTTAGGCTTGGTCTTCAAGTGAGGAATTTGATCTATGCAGCAGTAATGCTGATGCTGACAAAAACACTCTGGTAGAACTTCATCCGAGCACTCAGGTTTAGAAACGGATCTTAATCAGCGGCAAGAGTGGTTGCTACGGGAAACCACAAGGCCCATTTAATTCAGGAGACTGCAGTGAATACAAATGAAGGGAAATGGAAACTGAGGTTTTAGAGGAAGCATCAAGGAAGTGTTTGCCAAATGTTTTGACTTTTCATTTGGGAGTGAAGCAATCAGACTGTCACCTTCCTTCTATTTTCATTGTCTGGTTTCACTGTGTCTTTGTAAGGTTTGCACAACAACTTTGTTCAGGCCGTGCCCTCCTTTCTCCGCACAAAATTCTCCGCTGATCTCCAGCATACAGTTCCTTGAAAAGAGAGGAAGAACTTGCATTTATATAGCGCCTTTCACAACCTCAGCATGTCCCAAAGCATCTTACAGCCAATTGAGTGTGGTCATGTTGTAATGTAGGAAACACAGCAGCCAATCTGCACACAGCAAGCTCCCACAAGCTACGATGAGATATATGACCAACTGTGACCTTGCTGAGGAACAAATATTAAGTAGGTCACTGGGGAAAGCTTGTCCGCTGTTCTTTTAAATAGCAATGAGAGGGCAGATAGGAACTTGGTCTCATCTGAAAGACAGCACTTGCAACAGTGCAGCACTCCCTCAGTACTGCACTGAAGTGTCAACCTAGATTTTGTGCTCAGGTCTCTGCGGTGGGACTTGACCCCATGGTCTTCTGACCTAGAGGTGACAGTGCTACCCACGAAGCCACAGCTGACTGCACATCAAGGGCTGGATTTAATGGGGTCCCCGGAGATGGGGTAGGAGGTGGGGAGGGGGCCCCAAAGAATTGCAGCAGGAGGCGGGGCGCGGAGTGTCCGTCACCTCCCCGTCACACCACAATTAAGTCGGGGGCGGGAAAGACTGGCAATGATCTTCCTACCCAGAGGCCAATTGAAGTCTTTAAGAGGTCTAATATTAGCCACTGAAAATCACTTCGTGCCACCACTGGAATCAAGCCAGTAGAACGAGGCAACCTCCCTGCATGCTTTGTGGGGGGGGGGTTGGGGGTTTGAGGGGGGAAGCCCTCCTTTGTGGGAAACCTGTGGCCCGTAGCCCCAGAGGAAAACAACCCACCTCCCTGAACACCCATACTCCTGTCAGACTGGCCCCAGTGACCCCGCCGCACTTTCTTGGGGTCTCCAGCGCTGGGCCTGGGTCGCAGGCCTCCTGCAGTAATGGCAGTGACCACCACTCTCAGTGGCGCTGTCGATACTACTGAGCTGCCGCCCCTCTGATTGGCTGGCAGCTCTTGGAGGCGGGATTCCCATCCTTAAAGGGACAGGGGTCCCAGCGCCTGACTGTTAATTGCCCGGGTGCCATTAAATAGAGCCGGTGGTGGGGGGGGCCTCGGGATAGCCGAGGCGGGGTCCCACCACAGCACTGGGAGCCCCGCAGACTCCGCTAAATCCAGCCCCAATGCTGCACACAAGTGGTTATTTAATCATTTGCAAATGTCGGCATGTGCTGCTACAGTTAACAGCTCCCCCAGTGCTAGGTCAGATAACCATGGCCTCAAGCCCTCACGACAAAGCTTCAAAAATCCCATCCAGGCTGACACTTCACTCCAACACTGAAGAAGTGGTTAGAGATGTCATCTTTTGGATTAAATGTTAAATTCTGATCATGTCTACGCAGATGGACATTAACCTTCCCCAGCTCACTTCAAAGAGCCGTCTCATGTTCAAAATACTCATCCTTGTTTTCAAATCCTCCCATGGCCTCACCCCTCCCTATCTCTGTAACCCCTTCCAGCCCCTCACCCCTCCTATCTCTGTAACCTTCTCCAGCCCCTCACCCCTCCCTATCTCTGTAACCTTCTCCAGCCCCTCACCCCTCCCTATCTCTGTAACCCCCTCCTGCCCTTCACCTCTCCCTATCTCTGTAACCTCCTCCAGCTCTTCAATCCTCCCTATCTCTGTAACCTCCTCCAGCCCCTCAATTCTCCCTATCTCTGTAACCTCCTCCGGCCCCTCATTCCTCCCTATCTCTGTAACCTTCTCCAGCCCCTCAATCCTCCCTATCTCTGTAGCCTCTTCCAACCCCCTACACCCCTCCCTATCTCTGTAGCCTCCTCCAGCCCCTCACCCCACTCTATCTCTGTCACCTCCTCCAGCCCCACAACCTTCCAAGATCTCTGCACTCCTCCAATTGCAGCCTCTTGTGCATTTCTCACTTCCTTTGCTGCACCAGTGGCAGTCGTGCCTTCAGCTGCCAATTCCCGAAACTCTGGAATTCCCTCCCTAACCCTAACCCTTTCCTCCTTTAAGATGCTCTTAAAACCTACCTCCTTGACCGAGCTTTTGGTCGCCTGCCCTAATATCCCTCGATGTGGCTCGATGTCGAACTTTGTTTGAAAATGCTCCTGCAAAACACCTTGGGACGTTTTTTTTAGAACATTACTGCGCAGTACAGGCCCTTCGGCCCTCGATGTTGCGCTGACCTGTGAAACCATCTGACCTACACTATTCCATTTTCATCCATATGTCTATCCAATGACCACTTAAATGCCCTTAAAGTTGGCGAGTCTACTACTGTTGCAGGCAGGGCGTTCAACGCCCCTACTACTCTCCGAGTAAAGAAACTACCTCTAACATCTGTCCTATATCTACTTTTACTGCATTAAAGGTGCTATATAAATACAAGTTGTTGTTATCGCCAGGAGCTTTATAAAGGGAGGTTCCTCGAGCTCCCATACTGTTGGCGGAATCTTGCACGTTGTCTGTTGACAGTGAACTTTCAACTATTAATGGGGTCGTGGCTTTGTTCCCCCAATCAACACCGTAAAATTGCTTCGGTTCATCTCACAGATGTTTGTGGGATCATGCTGTGCATCACAGTGCTTCCAACCTTGTGTTAGAAGCACTTTGCAATCTCCCAGAGAGATCTGATCAGGTACTGCATGGATGTAAATCTTTCCGTGAGTTCGGTAGGTTTTTTGTGCTTTTATTGTCTTATTTATTCACTCTTGGTATTTGAGTGTCACTAGCAAGGCCGGATTCACCTTATTGGGTGACTTACTAGGCCATATCCCCCTACCCCACCCACCTACTATCTCCCCATATCCCTCAATCCCCACCCACCCACCTACTATCTCCCCATATCACTCAATCCCCACCCACCCACCTACTATCTCCCCATATCACTCAATCCCCACCCACCCAACTACTATCTCCCCATATCACTCAATCCCCACCCACCCAACTACTATCTCCCCATATCCCTCAATCCCCACCCACCCACCTACTATCTCCCCATATCCCTCAATCCCCACCCACCCACCTACTATCTCCCCATATCACTCAATCCCCACCCACCCACCTACTATCTCCCCATATCCCTCAATCCCCACCCACCCAACTACTATCTCCCCATATCCCTCAATCCCCACCCACCCACCTACTATCTCCCCATATCCCTCAATCCCCACCCACCCACCTACTATCTCCCCATATCACTCAATCCCCACCCACCCACCTACTATCTCCCCATATCCCTCAATCCCCACCCACCCACCTACTATCTCCCCATATCACTCAATCCCCACCCACCCAACTACTATCTCCCCATATCCCTCAATCCCCACCCACCCAACTACTATCTCCCCATATCCCTCAATCCCCACCCACCCAACTACTATCTCCCCATATCCCTCAATCCCCACCCACCCACCTACTATCTCCCCATATCCCTCAATCCCCACCCACCCACCTACTATCTCCCCATATCACTCAATCCCCACCCACCCACCTACTATCTCCCCATATCCCTCAATCCCAGCTAGGGAAAATGCAATATTCGTCACTGAAACAAAGAGCTAATTAAAACAAATCACAGGGACCACTCTCCCTGGATTGTCAGCAAGAAGCTGCACTCAGCATTTCTGCTTCCCGCCAGTCAATTCTCAGGTGAATTAGCGCTTTCTGCTTTGCTTTATTATCTACAGCCACAACATCACCAGTGCTGGAGAAGGACTGAGATCATGTTACATTGCAAGACTGAAGAAAGAAAGAAAGACTTGCATTTATATAAGCGCCTTTCACAACCACAGGATCTCCCAAAATGCTTTACCAGTCGATGAAGTACTTTTGAAGTGTGGTCACTATTGTAATACAGGAAATGTGGCAGCCAATTTGTGCACAGCAAGCTCCCACAAACAGCGAGTGTTTAGGATCTGGAATGCACTGCCTGAGAGTATGGTGGAGGCAGATTCAATTGTGGCTTTTGAAAGGGAATTGGATAATAATCTGAAGAGAGAAAATTTGCAGGGCTTTGGGGAGAAGACGGGTGTGGGACTAGATGAGTTGCTCTTGTTGAGAGCTGACACAGACACGAGGGGTCGAATGGCCTCCTCCTGTGTTGTAACCATTCTATGATTCTATAACTACAAACAATTTTAAAAGGTTGTGGGAGCAGGGGTAGAAAACAAGAAAATGAATAAAAATTTCAAAAATACATATGAAATCAAAAATGGAGATCGGGCCCAGGCAGTTTGTTATTAGATTTGGAGTTATGTCACCTCTTCAGGTCGTTCCATAGGGCCCGAGCTGAGAAAGTTCCGGAGGCGGAGCAGGATGTAGCAAAAGGCACATTTCAAACCTGCCTTTCAAAAATACCAAGGTACATGAGGTGTATGTCAGCTGTGGCTCAGTGGGTAGCACTCTGACCTCTGAGTTAGGCAGTTGTGGGTTTAAGTCCCACTTCAGTACCTGAGCACCAAATCCAGGCTGACACTCCCAGTGCCAGTACTGAGGGAGCGCTACATTCTCAGTGGTGCTGCTTTTCTAATGAGATACTCAGCCAAGGCCCCTGTCTGCCCTCTCAAGTGGATGTAAAAGATCCCATGGCTCTATATTGAAGAAGAGCAGGGGATTTCTCCCGGTATCCTGAACAATATTTATCCCTCAATCAACATCTCAAAAAAATGGATTGGTTGGCATCCTTCCATCTATGAAAGATGATGGACACGCAGCAAAACAATCCATTTCGGTGGGGGTGTCTTCTCTTGGTGCACCTTTGCTGATGGCTGTGAAGGCCAATCCTTGACAGGCAGCTTCTGCCACAAGTGTTTCACGTGAAGCTGCCAAGTGATGCTGTGAGTTGTTGTTTTTGATGTTGGCGCCTGTTGCCAAGCTGCTGTAGCAACCGGTCATCGTGGTAGTGCACACCAGTCCACAGGATGTGTCACCATTTCCCTCTTTCACCAACTAGTGACTCCCAGGTGTGATAGTCAATATTTAGGGCCTTCATGTCACATTTGCAAGCATCCTTGAAGCGGAGCTTTGGGCGCCCCACTGGTCGTCAGGCCCCGGATACCTCACCAAACAGAAGGTCCTTGGGCGTGAGACTGTCTTCCATCCTGCAGACGTGCCCAATCCACCGAAGCTGCCTCTGTTTGATTAGTGCCAACTTGGGAGATCTGCCTTTGAGAGGACGGCCACATTTGTGATTTTGTCCTGCCAGGATATACAGCATGGCTTTGTCAGGGGGGATCGTGTTTAACAAATTTGATAGAATTTTTTGAGAAGGTGACAAAATGTGTAGATGAGGGTAAAGCAGTTGATGTAGTCTACATGGACTTCAGTAAGGCTTTTGATAAGGTCCCACATGGGAGATTGGTTAAGAAGGTAAGAGCCCATGGGATCCAGGGCAATTTGGCAAATTGGATCCAAATTTAGCTTAGTGGCAGGAGGCAGAGGGTGATTGTCAAGGGTTGTTTTTGCGAGTGGAAGCCTGTGACCAGTGGTGTACTACAGGGATCGGTGCTGGGACCCTTGCTGTTTGTAGTGTACATTAATGATTTAGATGTAAATATAGAAGGTATGGTCAATAGGTTCGCAGATGACATGAAAATTGGTGGTGTTGTAAATAGTGAGGAGGAAAGCCTTCGATTACAGGATGATATAGATGGGCTGATAAGATAGGCAGAGCAGTGACAAATAGAATTTAATCCTGAGGAGTGTGTGGTGATGCATTTTGGGAGGACTAACAAGGCAAGGGAATATACAATGGATGGTAGGACCCTAGGAAGTACAGAGGGGCAGAGGGACCTTCATGTACTTGTCCATAGATCACTGAAGGCAGCAGCACAGGTAGATAAGGTGGTTAGGAAGGCATATGGGATACTTGCCTTTATTAGCCGAGGCATAGAATATAAGAGCAGGGAGGTTATGATGGAGCTGCATAAAACGCTAGTTAGGCCACAGCTGGAGTATTGTGTACAGTTCTGGTCACCACACTATAGGAAGGATGTGATAGCACTGGAGAGGGTGCAGAGGAGATTCACCAGGATGTTGCCTGGACTGAAGCATTTCAGCTATGAAGAGAGACTGAAAAGGCTAGGGTTGTTTTCGTTAGAGCGGAGAAGGCTGAGGGGGGACCTGATTGAGGGATACAAAATTATGAGGGACATTGATAGGATAGATAGGAAGAAACTTTTTCTCTTAGCAGAGGTGTCACTAACCAGGGGGCATAGATTTAAGGTAAGGGGCAGGAGGTTTAGAGGGGATTTGAGGAAAAACATTTTCACCCAGAGGGCAGTTGGAATCTGGAACACACTGCCTGAAGAGGTGGTGGAGGCAGGAACCCTCACAGCATTTAAGAAGTATTTAGATGAGCACTTGAAACGCCATAGCATACAAGGCTATGGGCCAAGTGCAGGAATATAGGATGAGAATAGATAGGTGCTTGATGGCCGGCACAGACACGATGGGCCGAAGGGCCTGTTTCTGTGCTGTATAACTCTATGACTCTATACTGCAGCTTCTTTTCCTGGGAGTTGTAAGTTGCCCATGTTTCACAGTCATACAGCAAGGTGCTGAGAACACAGGCCTTATAAACCATCAGCTTGGTCTTAAGGGTCAGCTTGGTGTTATCCATTGCGCGTTTCAGAAGTCGGCCTAAGGCGGCAGCTGCTTTCCCTATGTATGTATTGAGCGCTGCATCAAGGGACAGATTGTCTGTCACCGTGAGCCCAAGGTAGCAGAATTTGCTAACAAAAAAACAGATGACCTGGTCATTATCACATTGCTATTTGTGGGAGCTTGCTGTGTGAAAATTGGCTGTTGCATTTCCTACATGACAACAGTGATCACACTTCGAAAGTGCTTCATTGTCTGGAAAGCACTTTGCGATGTCCTGTGGTCGTGAAAGATGTTATAGAAATGCAAATCTTTCTTTTCCTCTCACGAGTGAGGTTCAGTTTTACTTTGAAACAGCATCTCTTGCAATGAATTTGTGAGAGGTGGCACATCTGGGAGTGTACTAAATTTTACGGGGATTCTCCCACTAGATTGTATCAATATTTTCATGGAAAATCCCTCAACTTTGCATTAATATTTGCAGGATATGTATCAATATTTGGTGGGATACCCCTTGTGGTTGTGTCCTTTGCTGCAGGGATTTCCTTTTGTCATTCCATCAATATTAGCAGGGTTTGTTTCTTGAGGATTTATCATTATTTACAGACATTTCCCACTGGAAAGTTCATTACACCCTCACTCATGAGTGTATTACTATTTTCAAGAACTTCCCACCGCCCATCAGGATTGCATTAATATTTACAAGGATTCCCCCTAGGGTGCTTATCAATATTTGGTGGCATTCCCCATGAGATTGTCTCCATATTTACAGGGATTTCCCCCTGTTGTGTATCATTATTTGCAGGTATTCTCCCTCAGGAGTGTATCAACATTTACAGGGATTCTGACTTGGGGGATGTATCAATATTTACAGGGATTCTCCCTCAGGGGTGTATCAATATTTATAGGGATTTCCCCTCGGGAGTGTCTCTCTATTATCACGGACCTGTAATTATTTTTCTCCCTCGGGATTAAAAAAAAGACTCTGTTAAAAACAGTGCACCTTTAAGGGAGAGAACGTTCTAAGACACAGTGTGCAGCAACTGCATTTTTGTTACCATGGGCAACAGCAGGAGAGAGAGAAAGAGGTCACATGGTATGATGTTTCCACTTTGAATGTGTGCGGAACTGGCAGAAACCGGCTGAAACCAGTTAGTTCTGAGAGACTTTCCAGCGTGGCGTACCGAAGAAAGGAACTGTTTTATTCTCTCTCAGAAAATATTCTACAAGGAGCCACAAGCCAAGTTAACTCCTGAGTAAAGAAGAAAAGCTTTTCTTTTTCAAGAAATTAGAATTAGAATTAGAACATTACAGCGCAGTACAGGCCCTTCGGCCCTCGATGTTGCGCCGACCTGTGAAACCATCTGACCTACACTATTCCATTTTCATCCATATGTCTATCCAATGACCACTTAAATGCCCTTAAAGTTGGCGAGTCTACTACTGTTGCAGGCAGGGCGTTCCACGCCCCTACTACTCTCTGAGTAAAGAAACTACCTCTGACATCTGTCCTATATCTATCACCCCTCAACTTAAAGCTATGTCCCCTCGTGTTTGCCATCACCATCCGAGGAAAAAGACTCTCACTATCCACCATATCCAACCCTCTGATTATCTTATATGTCTCTATTAAGTCACCTCTCCTCCTCCTTCTCTCCAACGAAAACAACCTCAAGTCCCTCAGCCTTTCCCCGTAAGACCTTCCCTCCATACCAGGAAACATCCTAGTAAATCTCCTCTGCACCCTTTCCAAAGCTTCCACATCCTTCCTATAATGCGGTGACCAGAACTGCACGCAATACTCCAGGTGCGGTCTCACCAGAATTTTGTACAGCTGCAGCATGACCTCGTGGCTCCGAAACTCAATGCCCCTACTAATAAAAGCTAACACACCATATGCCTTCTTAACAGCCCTATTAACCTGGGTAGCAACCTTCAGGGATTTATGTACCTGGACACCAAGATCTCTCTGTTCATCTACACTACCAAGAATCTTCCCATTAGCCCAGTACTCTGCATTCCTGTTACTCCTTCCAAAGTGAATAACCTCGCACTTATCCGCATTAAACTCCATTTGCCATCTCTCAGCCCAGCTCTGCAGCCTATCTATGTCCCTCTGTACCCTACAACATCCTTCGGCACTATCCACAACTCCACCGACCTTGGTGTCATCCGCAAATTTACTAACCCACCCTTCTACACCCTCTTCCAGGTCATTTATAAAAATGACAAACAGCAGTGGCCCCAAAACAGATCCTTGCGGTACACCACTGGAAACTATACTCCAGGATGAACATTTACCATCAACCACCACCCTCTGTCTTCTTTCAGCTAGCCAATTTCTGATCCAAAGCTCTAAATCACCTTCAACCCCATACTTCCGTATTTTCTGCAATAGCCTACCATGGGGAACCTTATCAAATGCCTTACTGAAATCCATATACACCACATCCACTGCTTTACCCTCATCCACCTGTTTGGTCACCTTCTCGAAAAACTCAATAAGGTTTGTGAGGCACGACCTACCCGTCACAAAACCGTGCTTTGTGCATAGTTTTTGACTATGTGTGTGTAAATGGGGGAGTTAGGTTAAAATAAGAAGTTATAAGGTCTTTAGACATGGATTTATCTTAATGGTGTTTAAGATTTAGTTTTTAAAATAAATAGTTAATTTATTGTTGTCTAAAGATACCTGGTTTGGTCTGTTTCATTTTGGGGTTACTAGAGTGTTTAATTTGGCCATTTTCTGATTGGGTGTGAAAGCTTAATAGTATGCTGCAGCCTGTGGAGTGACGGGACTGAAATGACAGTGCATTGCACCCGCCACAGTCATAACATTATTTACAGGGATTCCCTCTTGTGGGTGTATCAGTATTTAAAGGGATTCCCCCTCAGGAGTGTATCATTATTTACAGGGATTCCCCTTTCGGGAGTGTATTGAAATTTACAGGGATTTCACCCTCCCCCCCCACCCCCTCTCCACCACCTGGAGTGTAACTGTATTTGCACGCGTGCCCTCGGGAATGTATCAGTTTTTGCAGGGTGTTCTACACAGAATAGTTTGAAAATCGCTGTTAATGTGCCTTGACCCATCACTAATCTCCTCAAATGACTGAGTGATGGGTTTCAGCGTGATTGTTGTCATGACTTTAAGTGCTTGTTGAAAGGTTGCACTGCAGAGATGATGGTGCCTGAAGGAAATTAAGTTAGCACGGTAACATGCACTGAGAAGCAGAAGTGAGGAAATAGAGCCAGTGAAAAACACTGAGATTTGGGACCTGACAGAGTACAGTTTGTCGGGATCTGGGTCCCAGGAGCAACCTCAATGATCAATAATGAAATCAAAATTTAACTGTGGTTAGTATTTGCAGAAATGGAGAAATTGGTCAGAAGTTAATGGGATTGCCTGATAGTATCTGAATCTTTCAAGGACGTGCAAAATTAAGAGCTTCAGACCAAAAGTTATTGATTATTCAACCAGTGAAAAATAACTTTTTAATGGGGAATAAATCTATGAAAAGAGTTAGAGGGATGTGTGATGGGTTCCTGTGGTTTATTGGGGTGTCTGATGGGTTCCTGTGGTTTATTGGGGTGTGTGAAGGCTTCCTGTGGTTTATTGGGGTGTGTGATGGGTTCCTGTGGTTTATTGGGGTGTGTGATGTGTTCCTGTAGTTTATTGGGGTGTGTGATGGGTTCCTGTGG
This sequence comes from Heterodontus francisci, assembly GCF_036365525.1. NCBI lineage: Eukaryota > Metazoa > Chordata > Chondrichthyes > Heterodontiformes > Heterodontidae > Heterodontus > Heterodontus francisci. Next base: position 7,895,024 of record NC_090376.1, read on the forward strand.
TTTATTGGGGTGTGTGATGTGTTCCTGTGGTTTATTGGGGTGTGTGATGGGTTCCTGTGGTTTATTGGGGTGTGTGATGTGTTCCTGTAGTTTATTGGGGTGTGTGATGGGTTCCTGTGGTTTATTGGGGTGTGTGATGGGTTCCTGTGGTTTATTGGGGTGTGTTATGGGTTCCTGTGGTTTATTGGGGTGTGTGATGGGTTCTTGTAGTTTATTGAGGTGTGTGATGGGTTCTTGTAGTTTATTGGGGTGTGTGATGGGTTCCTGTGGTTTATTGGGGTGTGCGATGAGTTCCTGTGGTTTATTGGGGTGTGCGATGGGTTCCTGTGGTTTATTGGGGTGTGCAATGGGTTCCTGTGGTTTATTGGGGTATGTGATGGGTTCCTGTGGGTTACTGGGGTGTGTGATGGGTTCCTGTGGTTTACTGGGGTGTGTGATGGGTTCCTGTGGTTTATTGGGGTGTGTGATGGGTTCCTGTGGTTTATTGGGGTGTGTGATGGGTTCCTGTAGTTTATTGGGGTGTGCGATGGGTTTCTGTGGTTTATTGGGGTGCGCGATGGGTTCCTGTAGTTTATTGGGTGTGTGATGGGTTCCTGTGGTTTATAGGAACATAGGAAGATAGGAACAGGAGTAGGCCATTCAGCCCCTCGAGCCTGTCCCACCATTCAATGAGATCGTGGCTGATCTGCGGCCTAACTCCATAGACCTGCCTTTGGCCCATATCCCTTAATATCTTTGCTTAACAAAAATCTATCTCAGATTTAAAATTAACAACTGTTCTAGCTTCAACTGCTGTTTGTGGGAGAGAGTTCCAAACCTCTACCATCCTTTGCGTGAAGAAGTGCTTCCTAACATCTCTCCTGAACGGTCTGGTCCTAATTTTTGGACTACGACCCCTAGTTTTAGAATCTCCAACCAGTGGAAATAGTTTATCTTTATCTAGCCTGTCTTTTCCTGTTAATATCTTGAAGACTTCGATCAGATCACCCCTTAACCTTCTAAATTCTAGCGCAAACAGGCCTAATTTGTGCAATCTCTCCTCGTAACTTAACCCCTGTAGTCCAGGTATCATTCTTGTAAACCTACATTGCACTCCCTCCAAGACCAATATACCCTTCCTATGGTGTGGTGCCCAGAACTGCTCACAGTACTCCAAGCGGGGTCTAACCAGGGTTTTGTACAGCTGCAGCATAACCTCTGTGTCTTTATACTCCAATCCTCTAGATATAAAGGCTAGCATTCCATTAGCCTTTTTGATTATTTTCTGCACTTGCTTGTGGCATTTTATGCACCTGAACCCTCAAGTCTCTTTGGACATCCACTGTACTTAACCTCTTCCCATTTAGAAAGTACCCTGCTCTATCCTTTTTTGGTCCAAAATGGATAATCCCACACTTTGCCACATTGAAATCCATCTGCCGCAGTTTTTCCCACTCACCTAGTCTGTCAATATCTCTTTGCAATTTTATGCTATCATCTAGACTGTCTACAATGCCGCCTAACTTTGTATCATCAGCAAATTTGGATATATGACTTACTATGCCATCATCCAAGACGTTAATGAATAATGTGAATAATTGAGGCCCCAACACAGATCCCTGCGGGACACCACTAGTCACATCCTGCCAATCGGAGTACTTACCCATTATCCCCACTCTCTGTCGCCTACCACTCAACCAACTTCCTAACCATGTCAATAATTTGCCCTCAACTCCATGGGCTTCTACCTTAGTTAACAGTCTCTTATGTGGGACTTTATCAAATGCCTTCTGGAAGTCCATATAAATAACATCCATAGACATTCCCCTGTCCACTACCTTAGTCACCTCTTCAAAAAACTCAATGAGATTTGCCAGGCATGACCTTCCCATCATGAATCCATGCAGGCTGTCCCTGATTAACTGAAATTTTTCTAGGTGTTCAGTCACCCTGTCCTTGATTATAGACTCCAGCAACTTGCCCACCACAGGTGTCAGGGGAACTGGTCTGTAATTTCTTTGGTTCCCCCTTTCACCCTTCTTAAAAAGTGGAGTGACATGTGCAACTTTCCAATCCAGAGGGACTACTTCTGAATCTAGGGAACTCTGAAAGACTATAGTTAGGGCATCTACAATGTGCTCCCCTACTTCCTTTAACAGCCTTGGATGGAAACCGTCAGGTCCTGGGGATTTCTCACTCTTTAGTTCCATTAATTTCACTGTTACTGATATTTTACTTACGTTAATTGTATTAAGTCCCTGTCCCCTATCGGCTATTAATTTTTTCGGGACTTCCGGCAAGTTATCCTCCTTTTCAACTGTAAATACTGAGGCAAAGTCTGCCATTTCCCCATTATTAATGACAATATCTCCAGTTTCAGCTTTTAGTGGGCGTACCCACTTGACCACCCACTTTCCCTTTTTGTAACTCAAAAATTTCTTCTTATTGATTTTATTTAATATTGTATTTCCATCCAAAATTATGATAATTCCTTGAAGTGCCGATAACATTTTCCAGGGATATATACTGCAGCTTCAATGTCGAGGGAAAGAACAGGAAATCTGAATTACGAAATGTCCAACAAATTGACTACCATAAATATCAGTAACCATAGGGCAAAAAAAACCAATGCAGTCACTGTGCTCCAAGTTATGAACCATTTTAAGGCAGGTTGGGCATCCTCATTGTTGCTATAATCAGTCACTTTACAGATTCCAATTGGTTAGTTATCCAAAAATGACTTAAAATCATTAATATTCTGGTTAAGTATCCCACTTTCTCAACTTTACCACACCACCCTAAATTATGAATAAAGCATTACATTTGTTATTGAGCTATAGTACACATCATTTTAGGAAGACAGAAGCAAACATACTCAACTGGACCAATATACAACAACCTCATCATCTCAGATAAAATAAACCAAAACAAAATTTCCTTTTTTAAAAAAAATATAAACTTCTTGTATATTTATTAAATTCAGAAATTGAAGAAGAAACCTCTGTAAATGATTACTTCAGGGTTATTGTTTCAATTCAAAAAAAGCAAAAAATAGTCAATGATTACTGACCCACATAAATACTCCTTCAAAGTTGCAATAGTCAAAGATCTTGTCTAATTGTCTGACTAGTCTTTCATGATATTGTTTTCAAGTGGAACAGAAGATTTGCTGGAAACAAACAGCTTGGAATTAAGGGATAGATTTAATATGGACCATGTATACACCAGCAGTTTACTTTTCCATTGGTCGGTGTTTCTTCCAAGCACCTCCAGGTTAGCATGAGAGGGGTAAACAGTATAGTGTTCAGTCCTTGTACAGAAAGGAACCATTATCTGATCTTTATCCTGGTTGAATGGTTTTGCTAAATATATTGTTCCTCTTAGGTTCTTCATCAAGCTTGGATTGCTGGTGTCATTTAATAAACAAAACATAAACACCCATGACAAGGCAAGACAATGCAACTGGCATGAAGCCTTGTTCCTATTACTACAGCTTTGTAGAATACACCCCATACCCCATTCTTTTCGGAAAGTAACCATTTATTTAGTCGTGGAACTTTCTTTAGGAATGCACAGGTGCATATAAAAAGCAAGCCAAAAACCAGGAGGCCATCGAAAGAATATATCGCAAGCACGAGCTTGGACCCCGTGCGAAACCCTTCAGGCCAGAGACAAACGGCTCCCACTGGCGCCTCCAAACCCCACCCGAATGGTTTATTGCGATGTGTGATGGGTTCCTTCGGTTTATTGGGGTCACAATCTCCAGATTGCCCGTTCAGTAACGTAAAGCCACAACACCCTGCGTCTGCTAACATGAAAGGGAATCTAAAAGTCTTCTATAGGCTCATAAATGGTAAAAGGTTAGTAAAAGGAAGAGTGGGACCTATTAGTGACCTAAAAGGGGTTTTATGCATGGAGGCAGGGGCCATGGCTGAGGTACTAAATGAGCACTTTGCGTCTGTTTTTACCAAGGAAGTAGATGGTGTCCAAGTCATGGTGAGAGATTCAGACACTGATTGAGCTAACAATTGATAAAGAGGAAGTATTAGATAGGCTGGTTGTACTTGAAGTAAGTTACCAGGACCAGATACTTGCCAATTCTCCAGTTCCGCCTCTAACAATGATTGGCTCAGTGCAGTTCAAGATACTTAGGGAAGTAAGGGTGGAAATTGCAGAGGCACTGGCCATAATCTTCCAATCCTCCTTACATACAGGGATGGTGCCAGAGGACTGGAGAATTGCAAACGCTACATCCTTGTTCAAAAAACGGTATAAGGATAAGCCCTGAAACTACAGGCCAGTCAGTTCAACCTCAGTGGTGGAAAAGCTTTCAGAAACGATAATTTGGGACAAAATTATTAGTCAGTTTGACAAATGTGGATTAATTACAGAAAACCAGTACGGACTTGTTAAGGACAAATCGTGCTTAATTAAGGTGATTGAGTTTTTTGATGAGGTAACAGAGAGGGTAGATGAGGGTAATGCAGTGGACTTGGACTTCCAAAAGGCATTTGATTAAGTGCCACATTGTCAGCAAAATTAGAGCCCATGGAATAAACGGGGCAGTGACAGCATGGATACGAAAATGGCTGAGTGACAGGAAACAGAGTAGTTGTGAATGTGGTTTATTGGACTGGAGGAAGTTATATAGCGGGGGTTCCCCAGGGGTCGGTGTTGGGACCCCTGCTTTTCTTGATATATATTAATGACCTAAACTTGGGTGTGCAGGGCACAATTTCAAAATTCCTCTCTACAGATGCCCCCCAGACCTGATGAGTATTTCCAGAATCTTCTTTTTTTTTATTTAATAAGATCCAGTGCTGAGCAGAAAAGGATGTAGGAGATTGAAGACATGTGATGAAAACAGAGGAGGAAGATTAATTCTGGGACGGGGGCGAGGGGTCATTTTTAAAATTCACCATTACCAATATGTGCTGAGAAAATTACATCTGTCCACATATATCAGCAGTGGAGAACATGAGAAAAAGACTGTGCACCCTTGTGCTTGCCAATTCTCCAGCTCTGCCTCTAGCAATGATTGGCTCAGTGCAGTTTAAGACTCATTGTCCGGCTTGTTAAACCTGTAAATCGATTTCCATTTCACTGGCTGAAGATAGCATGGAGACGATTGTCTTCAATCGCAGTGCCCATCTATTTCTTCCCTAAACTGGACAGTCGAAGTGAACGAAAGCAAGGGTAGTAAGCACTCCAGTTCAAAAAAGGCCTTACTTTCAAGGGTTAACCATACTTTGCTGAAGTTCAGTCATCATGAGATTTAGACATTTTAAACTAAAGATTACAGTCCACGGCTGTTTTTTTAATGGTTTCAGTTAGGCTGCGAGGCATAAAATTTGATTATGGCGCCATTAATTTTTCATGCAGCATTGCTGCACTATTAATTGAACATTTCATATAATATACATACAGTTCAACCCAGTTAAACGAGGTATTTTCCATTTTAATCATTTTTTTTAACAAAGAGAATTGAAGACTCTGGCAATATACTTGTAAATTTCAAGGAAAGGCAGTTTCGGTCAATTGCCCTAGGTTTATGTGCTAATTCAGGACTTTTGAAGTGTAGTCACTGTTGCAATGTAGGAAACACAGAACATTTGCACACAGCAAGCTCCCAAAAACAGCACTGTGATAACGACCAGTGTCATGCAGCCCCCCACCTGCCAAGAATGAGGCACATTAATTTTGCCAAATGGACGTTAAATTTCAAATTGTTGCTGGGAAGAGGAGCAGGCCTGTTACAAGGGGTTGCCAGGCCCCTGGCTGGAAAGACATTTTTGCACATTAACAGACAGTGCGTGGAACAAAGGAGCTATCCCCTGCTCCAATACAATCCACAAACCGATGTGGTCAAACCTGTTAGTCACATGACTAACCTGCTTGGCAGTCTGTGTTTTTTTAATGAATTGTACAGTTTTGAACTGAGAGCCTGCAGAAAGCTGTTTGGTCCTGGATTGAAAAGACCTCTCCTGGCTGGCTCACCACAGCCTCTCCTGTCTGCTCCCATCTCTTTCTCACGGAACTCCAAAACCCACTGAAGACACATGAACACCAAAAGAGAAAAGTCTCCTACAGTGAGAAAGGTTTAAGAAGAATACTGGGCCCAACGAAAAGCAAGATCTACCTACAATCAAGGACCCTACAGTGAGCTCAAAGAACCGTAACAACAACTCTTCAGATATTACCTCAAACTTTTCCACTTTATTTTTCTTCTGCTCTTTCTGTCTCTATCTGCGTGTATGTATCACGTATGCATGTTAGCGTGAGTGTCGTGTATCTGTAGGCGTTAACCGACTTAGAGTTTAAGTTTAATACATTTCACTTTTCTTCTTTATACTTAAGAAAGCCTGTTGTGCTGGTTTCTTTGCCTTATAATTGGAAAGCGGTGAACAAGGATTCACCAAGGGGGAGCTAAAAACACGGTGTGTTTAAAATTTAATCTCCGTTACAGGAAGTCCGGGCGAAGGCTGAAAGGGAACCCTAGACCTCTTTCTCACCTGGTCATAACATTAGATAATCTGTTTTTGTAATGTTGGTTGAGGGATAAATATTGGGCCAGGACTCCTGGGAGAGACTCCAAGATCCATTACATCTACCTGAAAGGGCAGACATGGCCTCAGTTTAATATCTGGTTCAAAAGACAGCACCCCTGACAGTGCAGTACTCCCTCAATGCTGCACTCACTGGGGGTATCAGCCAGAATTTTGTGTTGTCGCTAGAGTGAAACTTGAACCCATAGTCTCCTGATTCAGAGACAAGAGTGCTGACTACTTAGCCACATCGGAGACAGGCCATTGTTGTCTTGGCTTAAACAAGGTGTAACCTTACTCAAAAGTAACCTACACTGACAGGGAGATGGGTAACGGGATCATAAGTTCCTGAATTCCACCACTGAGCAGAATGCTGAATGAAAGAGAGACTTTTAATGCTTATAACTATCAGGAAAGACTAAACAGGCTGAGGCTCATATCTCTAGAAAAGAGAAGGCGGAGGGGTGAGCAGAACGAGGTCTTTAAAGTAATGTTTACACTTGCCAGAAAAAGACTTGCATTTTTATAGCACCTTTCACAACCACAGGATGTCCGACAGCACTTTACAGCCACTCCTTGAAGTGCAGTCACTGTTGTAATGTAAGAAATGAGGCTGTCAATTTGTGCACAGCAAGATCCCACAGATAGCTATATTATAATGACCAGTTAATTTGTTTTTGTGATGTTGGTTGAGGGATAAATATTGGCCTGGACACCGGGGAGAACTTCCCCCCCTGCTCTTCTTCGAAATAGTGTCGTGGGATCTTTTACATCCTCCTGTGAGGGCAGATGGGGCCTCAGTTTAACGTCTCATCAAAAAGACGGCACCTCCAACAGTGCAGCCACTCTCCTCCACTGGGGAGTCAGAGCAAAACTAGGGGCCGCAAATATAAGATAGTCACTGGGAACGCAGGAGAAACCTCTTTACCCAGAGAGTGGTGAGAATGTGGAACTGAATACCGTAGTGAGTGGTTGAGGTGAATAGTATTGATATATTTCAGGGGAAGCTCAATAACACTTGAGGGAGAAAGGACCAGAAGGATATGTTGATGAGGGTGAGATGAAGAAGAGTGGTAGGAGGCTCATGTGGAGCATAAACACCAGCACGGTCCAGATGGGCCGAATGGCCTGTTTCTGTGCTGTAGATTCTATGTAACTCGATGTATTGTTTCTAGTCAGTGGATATGTCCCATTCCCCAATAGCAACATGACCCATGTGAATATAAGTTCACCTGAGAGACAGATCAAACAATTCACCTAACCCCTGCGACCACCACCCCCACCACCACAGCTGAATGTGTTTTGGAGATGACTCTGTTCTGAAGCATGAGAACATCAAAGTGATTTTAGCAATTAATCTGAACCTTTGTCAGTGAGCAGCACCTGATGTGGGCCGTGGGTTGCCGGGGCAACGGCAAATCAAAGAAGGGAGATCTGAGGGAGAATATCGAACTCCCACAGAGAATATTCCATCCGTTTTTTTAATTACATTTTAATCAGAATAAAAAGAACAATTAAAGACATTTAAATCACTTTGATTTGGCAGCAAGGGACCTTGAAAGTGACATCAAATATCAGTCTGTTTTATGATCATAGAATGGTTACAGCACATAAGGAGGGCATTTGGCCCATCCAGTCCATGCCAGCTCTCTGTAGAGTAATCCAGTCAGTCCCACTCCCCAGCTCGATCCCCATCGCCTGCAAGTTTATTTCCCTCAAGTGCCCATCCAATTTCCTTTCAAATCATTCATTGTCTCCATTTCCGCCACCCTTATGGGCAGCGAGTTCCAGGTCATTACCACTCACTACAAAAAAGTTCTTCCTCACTTGCCCCCTGTATCTCTTGCCCAAAACCTTCAAGCTGTGTCCCCTAATCCTTGTATCATCAGCTAATGGGAGCAGCTTTTCCTTGTCGACCTTACCTAAAACTGACGTGATCCTGTACATTTCTATCAAATCTCCCCTCAATCTCCTTTGTTCCAAGGAGAACAAACCCAGCTTTTCCAACCTAACCTTGTAATTAAAATCCCTCACCCCCGGAACCATTCTGGTAAATCTCCTCTGCACCCTCTCAAGGACCCTCACATCCTTCCTAAAATGCTGAACTGAACTGAAAGACCAGAACTGGACACAATTCTCCAGTTGGGGCCTAACCAGAGCTTTATAAAGGTTCAGCATAACTTCCCTGCTTTAGTACTCAATGCCTCTATTTATGAAGCTCAACATCCCATATGCTTTACTAACCACTCTCTCAATATGTCCTGCCACCTTCAAAGATCGATGCACATGAACCCTCTGCTCCTGTACACTCTTTCGAACTGTGCCATTAAGTCTATATTACCATTGTGTCCACACCAATCATTTGCAAGAGCAACTCAGCTCGTCCCACTCCCCCGACTTTTCCCCGTCGCCCCGCAAATTTTTTCTCTTCAGATAATTATCCAATTCCCTTAGTAAAAAAACAGTTAGGTGCTTTGATGCCCCACTATGTCAATCGATTGCCTGCTGTGACAGACATTATTTTTGATTTTTATTGTAGTCCTGGCTACACTGCAATTAATTGCCAGTGAGATTGTTCTGGTGGGACCTTCTCCGTGAACTGCTGCAGTCCGTTTGGTGAAGGTGTTCCCACAATGTAGAGAATGCCAGGACTTTTGACCTAGCGCTCATGAAGGGATGACTGATGTAGGTCCAAGTCAGGACGGTGTGTGTGAGTCCAAGGGTAACCCGGGAGTAGATGTACTTCACAGTGTTAATAGAGATGGCAGGTCCAGGAAGGTGCTGTTGAAGTAAATGATCAGTTGCCACTTGAGCAATGCTAGAATCAGCCAATAAACCAAAGGAATTAACTTTATATTAGGATTTCTTTTGAATGGGAGGGGGGCCAATGTTTGATGGGACAGTGTAGAGCAAGCTTTACTCTGTATCTAACCCTGTTTTTTTATTTTATTTCATGCTGTACCTGCCCTGGGAGTGTTTGGGGAAATGTAGAGGGAGCTTTACTCTGTATCTATCCCATTTTTTTTTTTACCCTGTTTTTCTTTTTTTTTTCTTTTTTTATATCTTCTTCTTTGGCCTCCTTGTCTCGAGACAATGGGTAAGCGCCTGGAGGTGGTCAGTGATTTGTGAAGCAGCGCCTGGAGTGGCTATAAAGGCCAATTCTAGAGTGACAGACTCTTCCACAGGTGCTGCAAATAAAATTGGTTTGTCGGGGCTGTTACACAGTTGGCTCTCCCCTCGCACTTCTGTCTTTTTCCTGCCAACTGCTAAGTCTCTTCAACTCGCCACACTTTAGCCCTGCCTTTATGGTTGCCCGCCAGCTCTGGCGATCGCTGGCAACTGACTCCCACGACTTGTGATCCATGTCACAGGACTTCATGTCGCGTTTGCAGACATCTTTAAAGCGGAGACATGGACAGCCGGTGGGTCTGATACCAGTGACGAGCTCACTGTACAATGTGGCCTTGGGGATCCTGCCATCTTACATGCAGCTGACATGGCCAAGACATCTCAAGCGCCGCTGACTCAGTAGTGTGTATATGCTGGGGATGTTGGCCGCCTCGAGGACTTCTGTGTTGGAGATACGGTCCTGCCACCTGATGCCAAGTATTCTCCGGAGACAGCGAAGATGGAATGAATTGCGACATCGCTCTTGGCTGACATACGTTGTCCAGGCCTCGCTGCCATAGAGCAAGGTACTGAGGACACAGGCCTGATACACTCGGACTTTTGTGTTCCGTGTCAGTGCGCCATTTTCCCACACTCTCTTGACCAGTCTGGACATAGCAGTGGAAGCCGTTCCCATGCGCTTGTTGATTTCTGCATCGAGAACCAGGTTGCTGGTGATAGTTGAGCCTAGGTAGGTGAACTCTTGAACCACTTCCAGAGCGTGGTCGCCGATATTGATGGATGGAGCATTTCTGATGTCCTGTCCCATGATGTTCATTTTCTTGAGGCTGATGGTTAGGCCAAATTCATTGCAGGCAGCCGCAATCCTGTCGATGAGTCTCTGCAGACACTCTTCAGTGTGAGATGTTAATGCAGCATCGTCAGCAAAGAGGAGTTCCCTGATGAGGACTTTCCGTACTTTGGTCTTCACTCTTAGATGGGCAAGGTTGAACAACCTGCCACCTGATCGTGTGTGGAGGAAAATTCCTTCTTCTGAAGACTTGAACGCATGTGAGAGCAGCAGGGAGAAGAAGATCCCAAACAGTGTGGGTGAGAGAACACAGCCCTGTTTCACGCCACTCAGGATAGGAAAGGGGTCTGATGAGGTGCCGCTATGCTGAATTGTGCCTTTCATATTGTCATGGAATGAGATGATGATACTTAGTAGCTTTGGTGGACATCCAATCTTTTCTAGTCATCTGAAGAGATCACGTCTGCTGACGAGGTCAAAGGCTTTGGTGAGATCAATGAAAGCAACATAGAGGGGCATCTGTTGTTCGCGGCATTTCTCCTGTAGTAGGCAAAGGGAGAACAGCATGTCAATGGTGGATCTCTCTGCTCGAAAGCCACACTGTGCCTCAGGGTAGACACACTCAGCCAGCTTCTGGAGCCTGTTTAAAGTGACACGAGCAAAGACTTTCCCCACTATGCTGAGCAGGGAGATTCCACGGTAGTTGTTGCAATCACCGCGGTCACCCTTGTTCTTCTAGAGGGTGATGATATTGGCATCGCGCATGTCCTGGGGTACTGCTCCCTCGTCCCAGCACAGGCAAAGCAGTTCGTAGAGTGCTGAGAGTATAGCAGGCTTGGCACTCTTGATTATTTCAGGGGTAATGCCATTCTTCCCAGGGGCTTTTCCGCTGGCGAGAGAATCAGTGGCATCACTGAGTTCTGATTTGGTTGGTTGTACGTCCAGCTCATCCATGACTGGTAGAGGCTGGGCTGCATTGAGGGCAGTCTCAGTGACAACATTCTCCCTGGAGTACAGTTCTAGGTAGTGCTCAACCCAGCGGTCCATTTGCTTGCATTGGTCAGTGATTATGTCCCCTGATTTAGATTTGAGGGGGGCGATCTTCTTGATGGTTGGCCCAAAAGCTCTCTTAATGCCATCATACATTCCTCTAATGTTTCCGGTGTTGGAAGCCAGCTGAATATGACGGCATAGGTGTTGCCAGAAGTCATTTGCTCAGCGCCTGGCTGTTCTTTGTGCAGTGCTTCTGGCTGCTTTAAGTGCTACGGATGTTAACCCGCTGGCAGCTTTCTTGTAGTTCAACAGTGCAGTGCGCTTAGCGGCTATGACAGGTTCCAGCTGTTCAAAGTGAGATTGAAACCAGTCTGCATTCTGCATCTCATGTTTGCCATAGGTGGTCATTGCTGAGTCATAGATGGCGTCTCTGATGTGGGCCCACTTGGTCTCTGCATCACCTGCAGGAGTGTTTTGAAGGGCTTTTTCAAGTGAATTTAGAAACTTATGTAACAGCTGTGGATAAGAAATTCTGTTACTGTTGATGCGTGGGCGGCCCTTCTGCTTGGAGTGATGCAGCTTCTTTGGTTTGAGTCTAACCTTGCTGCACACCAGGGAGTGGTCGGTGTCGCAGTCCGCACTGTGGAAGCTGCGTGTGATTTGGACACTGTTTAAGGAGGCTCGCCTTGTGACGATGAGGTCTAGCTGGTGCCAACGACGTGATCTAGGGTGTCTCCATGAAACCTGGTGACAGGGTTTATTGTGAAAGAACGAGTTGGTGATGCAGAGGTTATGATAGGTACACAACTCAAGCAGTCTCTGTCCATTCTCATTCATCCTTCCAATGCCATAGCACCCAAGGCAGGAGGGCCATGAGTCATGGTCGGCCCCAACCCTGGCATTAAAGTCCCCCAGCAGGAATAGGTGTTCGGTGTTGGGGATGCTGCTAATGATATTATGGAGTTCCTCGTAGAACTTGTCTTAAGTTTCAGGTGGGGAGCAGAGTGTTGGAGAATAGATGCTGAGTAGGTGTACTGGACCAGAGGCAGTGAGCAGTCGGATGGACAGTATGCGTTCTGAGCCATTTGAGGGAGGCTCTATCAAGCTGAGCAAGGAGTTTCTGATGGCGAAGCCCACTCCATGCTGTCTTGGTTCTTCAGGATCCCTGCCCTGCCAGTAGAAGGTGTAGTCTTGCTCTCTTCGAGATCCGCTCGCAGGGAGGGGTGTCTCCTGAAGTGCTGCAATGTCCACATTGAGTCTACTGAGCTCGTTGTTAATGATGGCGGTCTCCAGAGAATCATTTCCTGGTGGGGTCCAAAGGAGTGCAGAGCACGACGTTTGGCACCGGTATGGCTGCAGGAACTGCCGGAAACATGCCAAAGGTGACACATGACCGCCTACGGGGTTCCGCTCCGGATTTTCTGTTTTTGCTTACTCCCTTAGCCTTGGTCTCTCCCGGGACGCCCACAAAGCTATAAGGTTATATAAGGTCGCCTTTATACCCCAGGCCCTTTTTATATACATATTTTTAAAATAACCTAATGACAAACAGATAAATAAACCAAAAGAAACTCAAATTAAAATGCCATCTTCGGCGTCGACGATGCACTCCAGTCCCTGCGGTGCCCACCAGTCGCAGAAGGCCTCAAGCGTACCGGCGGACACCACAAGCTCCTCCTCCAGGGACACCCAGGCGCGAACACAACCGCAGAAGAGGGGCAGGCAATCAGAGAGGACGGACCCCCGATGGCCCGCAGCCTGGACCTGTGAATTACCACCTTGGCCAGGCCCAGGAGCAGACCGATGAGGAGATCCTCCTCCCGGCCCACGCCCCTCCGCACCGGGTGCCCAAAGATCAGGAGCATGGGACTGAAGTGCAGACAAAACTTGAGGAGCAGCCCCTTCAAATACTCAAAGAGGGGATGCAAACTCACACACTCCGTATAAACGTGGAACACGGACTCGTCCAGGCCGCAGAAAGTGCAGGCGGCCGGGGAGTCCGTGAACCTACTTAAAAGTCTATTGCACGGGACTGCCATGTGCAACACCCTCCACCCCAGGTCCCTGATGTAAAGGGGGAAGACTCCCGCGTAGAGCGACCTCCATCGGGGTTTCCCCTCGCCGCCAGATGGCAACACAGACCGCCAGGGCGTGTCCGGCCGGCTGACGAGGGCGAGGAAGTGGAGAGTGTGCAGGAGCAGCCCGTACAGGAAACCCCTCTGCGCCGATTGGAATGGCACAGAGGACATTTCTCAGTGGCGGCTCGGGTTGTGCAGGACCGGCTCCCGAGGACGGTTTCGGGGCCTGGGTCCGATGAGCAGTTCCAGCCGAGCGGGCGTCAGCTCGGCCGGGATCGCTCCACACTCCCGAGCCCCCTCGCCACCCGCAGTGAGGGGCGTCCCGGGGGCTTCGGCTACTCCTCCGCCCGCTGGTCTGTCTCCGGATTTGGCCGCCCGGACAGCCGAGGCGCTCTCCTCCGCCGGTGGGGGAGCGCCCTGACTGGAGGCAACCATGTTCCAGACTCGGAATAGATGCCGGTAAAAGACAGGCAACTCCCTCAGAGAGGCGCGGCTAACGGACTCCACCGGGAGCTGCATGTCGTCTTGAAGGCAGTGACACTGGCGGAAAAAATACGTCGCCAGCGCAAACCATCTGGGAGGACGCTCAACGTCCAGGTATCTCTGCAGGGTCCGAAGGCGGAGAGTCGCAGCCTGGGTGCGGACGCACACCAGCGACTGGCCGCCCTCCTCAATTGGGAGACTCAGGACCGCGGCAGAGACCCAGTGTTTCCTCTTGCCCCAGAAGAAATCGACGAGTTTCTTCTGGATCTTGGTGGCGAATGCAGGGGGCAGGGCCAAAGTGACCAACCGGTACCACAGCATCGAGGCAACCAGTTGGTTTATGACCAGCGCTCGGCCCCTGTAGGAAAGCACTCGGAGCAGTCCTGTCCAGCGCCCCAGCCGAGTGGTGACTTTCGCCTCCAACTCCTGCCAGTTTGCCGGTCAGGCTTCCTCAGTGGGGCTAAGGTGGACTCCCAGATAGAGGAGGTACGTGGTGCTCCATGCAAATGGTGTCAACTCCTCCGGCAGGGAGTCCACCCGCCACTGACCCACCAGGAGACCGGAACATTTCTCCCAATTGATCTTTGCGGAGGACGCGACAGAAAAGGTCTGCTGGCAGTCGCGCATCCTCCGCAGGTCAACAGGATCTGTAACCGCGAGGAACACGTCATTGGCGTTAGCTGAGAGGACGACCTGCATGGTCAGCTCACACAGAGCCAATCCCATCAACCTCCTGCAAAACAGGCACAGGAACGGCTCCATGCAGATGGTGTACAATTGGCCGGACATGGGGCATCCCTGACGCACTCCTCTCCCAATGCGAAGGGGCGCCGTCAAGGACCCGTTAACTTTGACCGGACACTCTGCGGCTGTGTATAAAAGTCGGATCTGGGCCACAAAATGCGGCCCTAGTCAGAAGGCGCACAGAGTCCCGAGGTGTTTGTGATCCACCCTGTCGAATGCCTTCTCCTGATCGAGGGAGCGAAAGGTGAACGACTGACCAGTCCTCCGGGAAAGATGGTTCAGGTCCCAGACCAGATGGATGTTGTCCTGGATGGGCCAGCCCGGGACTGTGTAGGACTGGTAGGGGTGGATCATGTGGGCCAGCATGGAGCCCAGGCGGGTAGACATAGCCCGGGCAAAGATCTTGTAATCTGTGCTGAGAAGGGAGACCGGACGCCAGTTTTTAGGCAGGCGGGGATCTTCGGCAGCAGGACAATGACTGCCCTGCGCCACAAGAGGGGCATCTCCCCAGTCGCCAGGCTTTTCCTCAGGACCCGCGAGTAATCGTCCCCCAGACGTCCCATAACGCCCTGAGGAACTCCATGGTCAACCCGTCCAGCCCCGGGCCTTTGTCCCTCGAGAGCTGGTGGAGGGCGCCGGTCAACTCCGCCAACGTGAGCTGAGTCTCCAATCCTTCGACGCCCTCCGAGATGACCTGCGGCTGCTCCTCCCACAAAACTCTGCATGCGTCCTCGCTGGACAGATCCGGAGAGAACAACGCACTGTAATAAGTATGGACCAGGAGGCCCATTCCCTCCGGATCCGTGATGGAGGATCCGTCATTGGCCAGCATCTCAACGAGCTGCTTACGGACCCCCCGCTTTACTCTGTATCTAACCCCCGTACTGTCCCTGTCCTGGGAGTGGTTGATGTCTGAAGTGGAAAGTGTCCTTTTCTCAGCACCATCCTGTTTCTCAGAGTTGAAAAGTATTAAATTGCAGCATAACTGAATGAGAAGGAGCTGAGATTTCTTTCCTAACAGCTGCATTTACTGCATTTCACAAGGCGGAATGTGATTTTATGACACTGTAGAGACTGTCAATGACATAAGGATATTGCTGACACGGTGAGCTCATTGTAATCCTCGTGATTCAACACCTCTGATTGCAATTTTCTGCCAATTATCAAGAAGTTTGAATGGGCTTTCTGTGCCAGTGGGATCTAATCAAGTGCTTATAATATACGCAGCTAACTGTGACGAACATCTAGCTCCCCTTTAATTGACCTCTCCTCAGTGGTAGCGCTCTCTGTCTGCGTCAGAAGGCCTGAGTTTAAGACTCCCTCTGTAGTGCACTGTCAGATGTGCTGTCATTCAGAAGAGACACTGAATCGAGGCCCCCTCTGCCCTCTCCAGGTGGATGTTTAAGGTCTCACAGCATTGTTCAAATCAGGGGAGTTCTCCTCTGTTTCCTAACTAATATTTGGTTGGTTTGATTGGCATCTTTCCATCTATGAAAGATGATGGACACGCAGAAAACAATCCATTTCGGTGGGGGTGTCTTCTCTTGGTGCACCTTTGCTGATGGCTGTGAAGGCCATTCCTTGACAGGCAGGTTCTACCACAAGTGTTTCACGTGAAGCTGCCAAGTGACGCTGTGCGTTGTTGTTTTGGATGTTGGCGCCTGTTGCCAAGCTGCTGTAGCAACTGGTCGTCATGGTAGTGCACACCAGTCCACAGGATGTGTCACCATTTCCCTCTTTCACAAACTAGTGACTCCCAGGTGTGACAGTCAATATTTAGGGCCTTCATGTCACTCTCGCAAGCATCCTTGAAGCGGAGCTTTGGGCGCCCCACTGGTCGTCTGGCCCCGGCTACCTCACCATATAGAAGGTCCTTGGATATGAGACTGTCTTCCATCCTGCAGAAGTGTCCGATCCACCGAAGCTGCCTCTGTTTGATTAATGCCAACACACTTGGGAGCTCTGCCTTTGAGAGGACGGCCACATTTGTGATTCTGTCCTGCCAGGATATACCCACAATGCACCACAGAGAGCAAAGATAGAAATTATTGAGCTTCTTTTCCTGGGAGCTGTAAGTCACCCACGTTTCACAGCTGAACAATATTATACTATTATTAAACCCTCAACTAATGTTACAAAACATAAAATGCTGTACATATTCAGCAGCAACTACGGAGAGAGAAACAGAACTAACGGACAGCATTTTCCCAGCCCATGGTGGTGAGCTGGGAGGCAGCAGGGTCCAGGGGTTGGATTGGGAAGAGGACCATCTGCTTGCTCCATGGAGGTCCCAACTGAGACCCCAGCTAGGGGTGATTTTGAGGCCTCGCCTGTATTTTACCAGCTCAATGGAGGTGGTCCCCCTGCGGCAGGTTGTGGGGGCCCATCGGAGCAGGAAGTTCATTGCCGCAGTGCCAGAGCCGCAGGGCGTAAAGGTCCCAATCGCAGCCCAAACTATCCACCTGGAGGCATTTCCCCTCTACTCCGAGGGGCCTACCAGTGTCAGCCCCGTCATCATTTTTGATTTGGATCCACACCTCCGAGGGAGTTGAGGCCCCATTCTGGTCCTCGACCTGCCTCAGCAGAGCCTACCCCTCTCCCAGCGGCTCTACTGAGGCTCCAGAGCTGCTGGCCATCTGATTGGCCCAGTAGCATCAAGACCCCAACCGTCATCTTTAACAGGACAGCGAACGCAGAAGCGGACAATTAGGAGCTGCCTCCAGGTTAAGATCACTGAGCTGGGATCGCTGCCGGTAAGTGCGAGCCCGGGGCCCCCATTAGGACCCAATGTTGGGGTCCCGAAGCCCATGTGAAAATCCAGCTCAATGTTGCCAGTCTGAACTAGAAAAAGATAGAGAGATAACAAGCTTTAAGTGAGTAGAGACAGAGAAAGGCATTGAGGTAAAGAACAGAAGGGAAGGTCTGTGATAGGGTCGAAGGTAGGAGAGATTAAATGACAAAAGGGATAATGGCACAAGGCAAAAGGAGATGGTAATGAGGCAAGGAAAGAAACAAAAGATGGGTCCAGAGCAGGAATTAATAGTAACAGTGGAACCATCACCAGCACCTGCCCTCTGAAAAGTGAGAGTAAAGGTTGTGATCTGAAATGGTTGAATTGACATTGAACATGAAATCTGACATTGAAACTCAATGTTGAGTCCAGCAGGCTGTAAAGTGCCTAATCGAAAGGTGAGGTGATGTTCCTCCAGTTTACATTGCTCTTCGTTGGAACAGTGCAGGAGGCCGAGGACAGAGAGGTCAGAATGTGAGCAAGGTGGAGAATTAAAATGACAGGTGACCGGAGTCTCGGGGTCACACTTGCAGACTGAGCGGAGGTGTTCAGCAAAGCGGCCACCCAGTCTGCGTTTGGTCTCCCCAGTGTAGAGGAGACCGCACTGTGAGCAGTGAATGCAGTATACTAAATTGAATGAAGTACAAGTAAATCGCTGCTTCACCTGAAAGGAGTGTTTGGGGCTTGGGATAGTGAGGAGAGAGGAGGTAAAAGGGCAGGGGTTGCATCTCCTGCACTTTAAGGAAAGGTGCCGTGGATAGGAAAGAGGGGTTGGGGGTGATGGAGGAGTGGACCAGGGTGTCACGGAGGGAATGGTCCCTTTGGAAGACTGAGGGAAGGGGAGGGGACGGAAATGTCACTAAAACAGATTATCTGGTTAATTGTCACCTTGCTGTTTGTGAGATCTTGCTGCCTGCAAATTAGCTGTCAACTTTACAACAATGACTGAAAATACCGCATTGGCTGTAAAGCATGGTTGGATGTCCCGAGGTCATGAAAGACACTATGTAAATGCAATCCTTCCTTTCTTTTCTGGGAGCGTCAGGTGAAATATTTGCAAGGCTCCCACTACAGAAAGTGGTTGATGTGGCTCAGACCCAGGAGCTTCGCCTCAGAGATATGAAGGAAGAGTGAAGGACAGCATCTAAATCTAAGCAAGTTGTTCAAGCATCCCATAAATCCTTGCTAATATAAGATGCAGCAATTTCAACAGGATATAGTCTGGCTGACCAGCACTAATGTACGAGCAAGTTGCACACTCAACAAAAGCTTTCCATTTACCATTGCACTGTAGTGAGCTAATTATCCTTTATTGTTCTGCAGAGTTACCTTGATAAACCTGACTGCAAACCATATAATTATCACCTACTTATCAGCACTGCTTTTTCCATTGTCCATATACCCTCAACCCTATCATGGACTCTACCCACCCATTTAATCTTCTTCCACACCCCATGTACACTCAACCCTATCAAGGACTCTACCCACCCATTTAATCTCCTTCCACACCCCATGTACACTCAACCCTATCAAGGACTCTACCCACCCATTTAATCTCCTTCCACACCCCATGTACACTCAACCCTATCAAGGACTCTACCCACCCATTTAATCTCCTTCCACACCCCATGTACACTCAACCCTATCAAGGACTCTACCCACCCATTTAATCTCCTTCCACACCCCATGTACACTCAACCCTATCAAGGACTCTACCCACCCATTTAATCTCCTTCCACACCCCATGTACACTCAACCCTATCAAGGACTCTACCCACCCATTTAATCTCCTTCCACACCCCATGTACACTCAACCCTATCAAGGACTCTACCCACCCATTTAATCTCCTTCCACACCCCATGTACACTCAACCCTATCAAGGACTCTACCCACCCATTTAATCTCCTTCCACACCCCATGTACACTCAACCCTATCAAGGACTCTACCCACCCATTTAATCTCCTTCCACACCCCATGTACACTCAACCCTATCAAGGACTCTACCCACCCATTTAATCTTCTTCCACACCCCATGTACACTCAATTACACCATGACAACTTATTTCACCTTGTCTAGAAGAGTCAGACAAGAGGACAGAGCCTGGACTCAAACGGGGAGTAAATTCTAAGTTTAGTGAGTGAGTGGCCAATCTATGGAACAGGCTGCACAGGGAGACGGTGGAAGCAGCTAAAATTTTGATTCATTCAAGTGCAAATTCAATAGATTTCTTTCAGATAATAACGACAGTTCTAGCAAAAAGCTTGGGGTCATTTAATTATTTTGAGCCTGCTAAACAGCCTCCTAAATCCACATTCTCACACCGGCAATAGCTTCTGTTCTGCTCCCATGCTGTTCCTTCTGGTATCCCCCAAGGATCTATCCTTGTTCCCCGTCCTATTTCTCATCTACATGCTGCCCGTCAGCGACATCATCCGAAAGCACAGCGTTAGTTTTCACATGTACACTGACAACACCCAGCTCTACCTCACCACCACCTCTCGCGACTCCTCCAGCTGTCTTTGATTTGATACATTGCTTCTCCAACGACTGGCTTAGCAGACATTTCCTCTAACTAAATATTTGGAATGAAGCCAATATCTTCAGCCCCCGTCACAAACTCCATTCCCTAATCATTGACTCCATCCTTCTCCCTGGCAACCTTCTGAGACTGAACTAGTCTGTTCACAAACTTATTGTTGTATTTGACCACCTATTTCCACCTCCATAATATCACCTAACCTCCCCTGCGTCAGATCATCTGTAGGTGAAACCCTCATCCATGCCTTTGTTACCTGTACACTTGACTATTCCAACACTCGCTTAGCCGCACCCCCCACCCCCCCATCTTCCACTCTACATAAACTTGAACTCACCCAAAACTCTGCTGCCCATATCCTAACTCACACAAATTGCTGTTCACCCATCACCCCCATGCTCACTCTCCTACATTAGCTCCCAGATAAGCGATGCCTCAATTTTAAAATGATCATCCTTGTTTTCAAATCCCTCCATGGCCTAGCCCTTCCCTATCTCTGTAACCTCCTCCAGACCCACATCCCTCCGAGACCTCTGCGTTTCTCCAATTCTGGCCTCTTCAGGGATCCCCAATTTTAATCGTTCCACCATTGGTGGCCGTGCCTTCAGTTGCCTGGACCCTAAGCTCTGGAATTCCCTCCGTAAATCTTTCCACCTCTCGACTGCTCTCTCCTCCTTTAAGACTTTACTTAAAATCTACATTTCTGACCAACCTTTTGGTCACCTGTTCTAATATCTCCTTATTTGAAGATTGAATACAATGGATCTATATTCCCTGGAGTTTAGAGGAATGAGAGGTGATTTCATTGAAACATGTAAAATTCTTAGAGAGCTTGGCAGGGTAGATGCAGAGAGGCTGTTTCCGTTGACTGGAGAGTCTAGAACTAGGGGTCTCTGGATAGGGGGAAGGCCATTTAGGACTGAAATGAGGTGAAAGTTCTCCACTCAGAAGGTTGTGAGAATTGACCTAAGACATCAGCACCATCTTCAACCCAAAGTGAACCACCAGGAGACTGCAGCAGCCCAACGGATACCAGACCACCAGCAAACAGGCCTGCAACTTCAAAAAATCACCTTCCGAGGAGGACCCCACAGGTTACTCCTGAAACAACAGACTTTTACAACCTGAACTTTGCACACCTCTTACCCTATACTTTTTTTATCTATCTTCTCTTAAGAGTGTGTGCATGAATGGGTGCAGTTGCAGCAGGTTTCCAGTCAGCGGAAACAGCCTCTCTGCATCTACCCTGCCAAGCTCTCTAAGAATTTTACATGTTTCAATGAGATCACCTCGCATTCCTCTAAACTCCAGGGAATATAGATCCATTGTATTCAATCTTCAAATAAGGAGATATTAGAACAGGTGACCAAAAGGCATATTGCTCAAGAAAGAATTAATCTTCTGTTTTTAAACCTACAAGAAAACCAGTTGCTGTCAGTTTATTTGACAAGTAAAACACAAAGGAATTAAACCCTGGAAACAAAAACACTTGCTGCGGTCAGGCGGGAGTAAAATTCCAGCCGAGAAGTCTGAGATAGGTCTTGTCTCATCGTATTTGAGTATAGCTCACATCCAGGGGTGACTGTCTGTTATAAAAACAGAAAGTACTGGAAATACTCAGCAGGTCTGACAGCATCTGTGGAGATAGAAGCCGAGTTAACGTTTCAGGTCAGTGACCTTTCATCAGAATTGGCAAAGGTTAGAAATGTAGCAGTCTTTGAGCATTTGGGAGGGGGGGGGGTGTTGGGGAAGAAGAACAAAAGGGAAGGTGTGTGATAGGGCAGAGAGCAGGAGGGATTAAATGACAAAGATGTCATGGGACAAAGGCAAAGAGAGTGCTAACGGTTGTGGTGAAAGATAAAGCATTAGTTCACGGAGAGTGTTAACGGCAGAATATTGAACAGCTCGGTCCAAAAGCGCAAACATGAAAAAACAAGTTTAAGGCAGGCACGTGGTTAAAAAAATAATAATAATAAGATGGCTAGTCATGCTGTGAAATTATTAAACTCAATGTTGAGTCCGAAAGGCTGTAGAGTGCCTAATTGGAAAATGAGGTGCTGTTCCTCGAGCTTGCGTTGATGTCCACTGGAACAGGTGAAGGAGTGAAATGTGGGCGTGAGAGCAGGGTGTTGAATTAAAATGGCAAGCGTCCGGCAGCTCGGGGGTCATGCTTGCGGACTGAGCGGAGGTGTTACGCGATTATCTGTTGCATTTCCATGCAGACGGGGCTTAATTGGTTTTCAGTCTTAGTAGACAAGGATGTGGATTTGAGGGCAAGAGATGCTGAGGGTCGTGTGTTTGTCCTACATTTTGTTAACAGCACAATGTCCACTTTTTGAAAGAAAAGTCCATTCTTATAACTCTTGAGTTTGAGTTCTGCACTTTGCACGAGCGTAACAATAGGATGAGATGAGGATGGGTGTTTGGTAGTGTGCCTGTGAAGTGCCTTGGGACGTTTGTCTGCATTAAAGGCGCTTTTTAAATACAAATTGTTATTGTTCATTGTGCTTGTTGATTTAGAAAAGGAGTTGCACAGAGTAATAGGATCCAAGTTTCTGCTTCTGCTGGTAATGCTTTAAGAGAGTTGCAAATCCCTATGGTCTGCGATTCAGGAGGTTCCATTAAGTGTCTACTTTGGATAAATAATGAGCTAAATTACATTCAACAACACGAGGCAGGATATGAAGCAGATGCCAAGCATACAGTGAGATAAAGACAGGCACTTAAACAGCTTCCTAACTCTTCAAAGCCTGTCCACCATCTACAAGCTACAAGTCAGGAGTGTGATGGAATACTCTCCGCTTGCCTGGATGGGTGCAGCTCCAACAACACTCAAGAAGCTCGACATCACTAGGGGCGGCGCAGTGGCTAGCACCGCAGCCTCACAGCTCCAGCGACCCGGGTTCAGTTCTGGGTACTGTCTGTGCGGAGTTTGCAAGTTCTCCCTGTGACCGCGTGCGTTCCGTTAGGTGCTCTGGTTTCCTCCCACAGCCAAAGACTTGCAGGTTGATAGGTAAATTGGCCATTGTAAATTGCCCCTAGTGTAAGTAGATGGTAGGGAATATGGGATTAATGTAGGAGGGAATGTGGTAGGGAATATGGGATTAATGTAGGATTAGTATAAATGGGTGGTTGATGATCGGCACAGACTCGGTGGGCCGAAGGGCCTGTTTCAGTGCTGTATCTCTCTATGACTCTATGACCATCCAGGAACAAGCAGTTGGCTTGAATAACTCCCAACTGCCATCCCCACCCCCTTACTCACCAGTCAACAGGCTCAATTTCCATCCCCTCTATCATCAAAGTTGAGTCATAGAGTAATAACGGCACAGAAGGAGACCATTTGGCCCATTGAGCCCATGCCAGCTCGCTGTAGACCAATCTAGTCAGTCCTATTCCCTGGCTCTATCCTTGTCACCCAGTAAATTTATTTCACTCCTTTTGAAATTATTGATCTTCCAGCACCCTCGTAGGCAGCGAGTTACAGGTCATTTCCACTCACTGTGTAAAAAAGTTCTTTCTCACATCCCCCCTGCATCTTTTGCCCAAAACCTTAACTCTGTGTCCCATAGTCCTTGTACCATCAGCTAATGGGAACAGTCAGCCTTATCTAAACCTGCCATAATCTTGTACACCTCTGTCAAATCTCCCCTCAATCTCCTTTGTTCCAAGGAGAATAAACCAAGCTTTTCCAACCTAACCTTGTAGCTAAAATCCCTCATCCCTCGAACATTCTGGTAAATCTCCTCTGCACCCTCTCAGGGACCTTAACATCCTTCCTAAAGTGTGGTGACCAGAACTGGATGCAATTCTCCAGCTGGGGCCTAACCAGAGCTTTATAAAGGTTCCGCATAACTTCCCTGCTTTTGTACTCAATGCCTCTATTTATAAAGCCCAAGATCTCTTATGCTTTACTAACCACTCTCTATGTCCTGCCACCTTTAAAGACCAATGCACTTGAACCCCCCTGCACACTTTTTAAAATTCTTTAAGTCTATATTGCCTCCCCCTATTTCATCTGCCAAAATGCATCACCTTTGTACTAAATTCCATCTGCCACTTGTCTGCCCATCCTGCCAGCCTGTCTGTGACCTGTTGCAGTCAATTGGTATCATCTTCACTGTTTGCCACACCTCCCAGTTTGGTATTATGGGAAAATGTTTAAATTTTACTCTGGGCTGAATTTTACAGACCCCCCCTGACATTGGGGGTCGTGGCAGGGAGGGGGGGTGGGTTTGGTGGGGGTGTGGGGGGTGGGGTACAGGTGCTGGAAAATTCCTCTGGGAGACGGCTGCCACACACCCTGGCACCATGAGGGCCCGGCCCGATATTGCCGGTGGCGGCAAGGCCTTGTGGCAGCTTCGCCGCCACTCGGCGACAGGACCGCCATGAACATCTGGAAATAGATGTAAATGAATGAATTGATTACCTTCACGTCCCTGCTGTCTGTCCCGGTCCAATAATCGTGCCGGTGGCCGGCACTCCCGCGCCTTCAGATCCCCGTCCGGGGAACCGAGGCGTAACACAGGTGGAGAGGGGGGAGAAGGTAAGTTTCTCAGTGTGGGGATGGGTGGGGAGCGGAGCGGGGTCAAAGTGATATCATTGGTCTAGGAGATGGTGGGAAGGGTTAGAGTGTAAAATTTATGTACTTTGAGGGGGGGGAAGATCAGGTGGACAAGGTAAGTGTTTTTTTTGGGGGGGGGAGAGGGCAAGTAATTAATTCTATAGTTATGAGGGGGGTGGGAGGGGGCGAAATAATGTTTTCAATTTTTTTCTTTAAATTACTCTTTAACTATTAAATTGAAATGTAGGGCTCGCAGCCCTTTAAAATAGTGTCCGCACCTGGGCGAAGAAAGCTGACACCATTGCCGGGGACGGACAGCACCCCCTCCCCCCACATCATCAGGGTGGGTAGTCCACCCTGGCTATTTAAATGAGCTGCCGCACTGAATATCGCGGCAGGTCTGTGACGTACGGGCAGGCCGCCATTGTTTTGGAGTTTTAGCCCTCTGTATTCCAATTTCCAAGTTATTTATAGATATCAAAAAAGCACTAATCCTTAGGGGTCACCATCCTCCAGTGTGAAAAGCAACCATTCACCATGACTCGCTGTTTTCTGTCCTTAAGCCAATTTTTAATCCAAGCTGACACTGACCGTCCTATTCCATGAGCCCCAATTTTGTTAACCAGCCTTTCATGTGGTACTTTGTCAAATGCTTTCTTAAAATCCATATAGAGTACTGAGATGAGGCTTCAGGATGTACTGCAGTCTAGGGGTGAACTAGTCCTATGGAAATTTGGGAGATTCCCCAGGTGGCCCTAATAACCTCCATGAATTGCTATAGCACTATATTTTCAGTGGGCACCCAGCCTCCCACGCCTTCCTTTTTGCAGGTGAATCCGTAACTTTCAAGAAAGAAAGTCCGGCCCTAACTGCAGCCACGCATCAAGGTTACTTCTGCATCAATTTCCTCCCCGGTGAACTCCATCACCGAGAAGGGCAAGAACAGCAACACTGTGGGAACACCATCACTTCCACGGTCCCCTCAAATGTGTACATATATATATATCAGCCGTTCCAACACCAGTGATGTCTGTAATTCCAGAACTCCCTCCTTAACAGCACTGTGGGAGTACCTGCACCAGACGGACTGCAGCAGTTCAAGAAAAAAGCTCATCACCACCTGCTCAAGGGGAAACTAGCAATGGGCAATAAATGCCAGCCTTGTCAGTGATCCCACATTCCGAAATTAATGGGAGAAAGAACAGCACTTTATCAAACTAAATACTTAGTCATTTCTGTTAATATCCCCAGTTTGGCTCAATGTTGGATTTTGTTTTGATAACATTCCTATGAAAAGCCTTGAGGTATTTTCTTACATTAAACCGCTTTATAAATCTAAGTTGGAGGTTTCTTTGGGTACTGACAATCGTTCCTTTCTCCCTCTCTTTGTTTTACAGAGTCTTCAAGAAGTCCAGCCCCAATGGAAAGGTAAAACCTTTTGCTTTCACTTCACAAGCACCAATTCACCAACAAGCCAATATTTCTCCATGTATGGCAGGGAAATGGGATTGGTTTAGATAGCTCAGTGCCAGCACCAGCGCAGGTATGATGGGCTGTGTGGCCTCCTCTGTGCCAGAATTTGTGTGAGTCTCTTCCCCACTTTGAGTTGTCAAAGGTCTGACACTTCCATCCATGTAAATCTTTCTCCAGTGCTTCTCTGTCCTTTTTATAGAATGGAGACCAGAACTGTGCATAGTGTTCCAAGTGCGGTCTGACCGGGGGCCTTATACAAGTTTAAGATGGGGAATTTAACACAGTAAGCAGTGAGCAGATTTGTATTTTCATTTGTAATAATCTCTCATGGACATTGAATAAAGAGATTTATTATTCATTATTATTCATTAAAGTGTCTTAAATATTAAGACTGTGATGTGAATTACAACTGACCAGCTTCAATTACAGCTTTCAGCAATTTATATATTAACATCTGAAAGATATTAATGGATGTGTACGGTAATAACCAAGAGTAATTCAAAAGCTGTAAAACCAGTTGGTGTTCAGGAAAATATGCCACCATTTCCTTAGGCAACTGGGGATGGGCAGAGGCTGGGAATTCTGCAGTGAGCAACTCGCCTCCTGACTCCCCAAAGCCTGTCCACCATCTACAAGGCACAAGTCAGGAGTGTGATGGAATACTCTCCACTTGCCTGGATGGGTGCAGCTCCAACAACACTCAAGAAGCTCGACACCATCCAGAACAAAGCAGCCCGCTTGATTGGCACCCCATCCACAAACATTCACTCCCTCCACCACCGACGCACAGTGGCAGCAGTGTGTACCATCTACAAGATGCACTGCAGCAACTCACCAAGGCTCCTTCGACAGCGCCTTCCAAACCCGCGATCTCTACCACCTAGAAGGACCAGGGCAGCAGATGCATGGGAACACCACCACCTGCAAGTTCCCCTCCAAGTCACACACCATCCTGACTTGGAACTATATCGCCGTTCCTTCACTGTCGCTGGGCCAGAATCCTGGAACTCCCTTCCTATCAGCACTGTGGGTGTACCTACCCCACATGGACTGCAGCGGTTCAAGAAAGCAGCTCACCACCACCTTCTCAAGAGCAATTGGGGATGGGCAATAAATGCTGGCCTGGCCAGCGACGCCCACATCCCATGAATGAATTTAAAAAATCATAAATGCCTGCACTGCCCACATCCCAGAAACAAATTAAACAAATTAAACAAAAATGATCCTTCATGGAAGTTATCTGTTTTTTCAAAAGGTTGGTCCAACCCATTAAATGTTTCTGGTTGTTCTCTGTTCTGCGTACTCCTTATTCTGTAACAAAACAAAAACCTGCATTTATATGGTGCCTTGAACATGTTAAAAAGATCTGAAGGTACATCCTGTTGTGGGGGGAGCGGGGATGATGGTGGTGTACTGATAATGACACTGAACTGGTAATGTAGAGGCTGAGCCTGGGGCTCTGGGGGAAAGAGTTCTAATCGGACCACGGCACCTGGTGGAATTTAAACTCAATTCATAAGAAGAAAAATTCTGGGATTAAAAAAAAGCTACAGATCACTGTCAGTAATGATGCCATGAAACTATCATTTTGTAAATAGTTTTTATTTTGTAAAAACCCATCTGGTTCACTAATGTCCTTTAGGAAAGGAAATCTGCTGTCCTTACCTAGCCTGGCCCTAAATCATTAATGATTTAGACGTGAATATAGGAGGTATGATCAGTAAGTTCACAGATGACACAAAAATTGTTGGTGTCGTAAATAGTGAGGAGGAAAGCCTTAGATTACAGGGAGATATAGATGGGCTGGTAAGATGGGCAGAGCAGTCGCAAATGGAATTTAATCCTGAGAAGTGTGAGGTGATGCATTTTGGGAGGACTAACAAGGCAAGGGAATATATAATGGATGGTAGGACCCGAGGAAGTACAGAGGGTCAGAGGGACCTTGGTGTACTTGTTCATAGATCACTGAAGGCAGCAGCACAGGTAGATAAGGTGGTTAGGAAGGCATATGGGATACTTGCCTTTATTAGCCGAGGCATAGAATATAAGAGCAGGGAGGTTATGATGGAGCTGTATAAAACGCTAGTTAGGCCACAGCTGGAGTACTGTATACAGTTCTGGTCACCACACTATAGGAAGGATGTGATTGCACTGGGGAGGGTGCAGAGGAGATTCACCAGGATGTTGCCTGGACAGGAGCTATGAAGAGAGACTGAAAAGGCTAGGGTTGTTTTCCTTAGAGCAGAGAAGGCTGAGGGGGGACATGATTGAGGTGTACAAAGTTATGAGGGGCATTGATAGGTTAGATCGGAGGAAACTTTTTCCCTTAGCGGAGGGGTCACTAACCAGGAGGCATATATTTAAAGTAGGGGGCAGGAGGTTGAGAGGGGATTTGAGGAAAAAACTTTTCACTCAGAGGGTAGTTGGAATCTGGAACACACTGCCTGAAGAGGTGGTAGAGGCAGGAACCCTCACAACATTTAAGAAGTATTTAGATGAGCACTTGAAACGCCATAGCATATAAGGCTGTGGGCCAAGTGCTGGAAAATGGGAATAGAATAGATAGGTGCTTTATGGCCAGCACAGACACGATGGGCTGTAGGGCCTGTTTCTGTGCTGTATAACTCCATGACTCTATGACTCTATGACATGTGACTCCAGACCCACAGCAATGTGGTTGACTCTTAACTGCCATCTGAAGTGGCCTAGCAAGCCACTCAGTTGTCAAGGGCAATTAGGGATGGGCAAAAAATGTTGGCTTTGCCAACGATGCTCAGATCCCATGAAATAAAAAAAGGAGAATTATCAAACCAAATTTCAGACCAAGCTACTTACAGAGATATTAAGAGAAGTGACTACAAGCTTGGTCAAAGGGGTAGATTTAAGGGCCATCTTAAGGAGGGGAGAGAGACAGAGAGGTTTCGGGAAGGAATTCTAGAGCACAGGGTCTCAGCAGCTGAAGGCCGCCAATGGTGGAATGATTAAAATCGGGATGCTCAAGGGGTCAGCATTGGAGGAGCGCAGAGTCCTCGGAGGTTTGTGTGTCTGGAGCAGATTACAGAGATAGGGAGGGGTGAGGCATGGAGGGATTTGAAAACAAGGATGAGAATCTTATGTAGGTGAGCGAGCACAAGTGTGATGGGTGAACAGGACTTGGTACGAGTCAGGAAACAGGCAGCAGAATTTTGGATGAGCTTATTTCTACACAGGGTAGAAATTCGGAGTGAAAACAAGAAATGATGGAAATACTCAGCAGGTCTGGCAGCATCTGTGGCGAAAGAGGCAGAGCTAACGTTTCAAGTCAGTGACCCTTCATCAGATTTCACATTTCCAGCATCTGCAGTATTTTGCTTTTATTTCAGTAGAAATTCGGAGGTTGGCCAGAAGAAGAAAGCAGTTTGCCCCCTCCACATCATCAGGGCGGGCAGTCCACCCCAGCTATTTAAACGAGCCGCCGCACTGAATATGGTGTGTGGGCAGACCACCATTGTTTTCGAATTTCAGCCCTCTGTATTCCAATTTCCAAGTTATTTATAGATATCAAAAAAGAAATGGTCCTAGCACTGACCCTTAGGCCTTAGCGGTCACCATCCTCCAGTGTGAAAACCACGACTTACTGTTTTCTATCCTTAAGCCAATTGTTAATCCAAGCTGACACTGACAGTCCTATTCCATGTTCCGGCGGGATAGAGAGGGAGGTAAAAGGGGTGGAGGAGTTGCATTACTGGTCAAAGAGGATATCACAGCTGTGCTGAAGGAAGGCACTATGGAGGACTCGAGCAGTGAGGCAACATGGGCAGAACTCAGAAATAGGAAGGGTGCGGTAACAATGTTGGGGCTGTACTACAGGCCTCCCAACAGCGAGCGTGAGATAGAGGTACAAATATGTAAACAGATTATGGAAAGATGTAGGAGCAACAGGGTAGTGGTGATAGGAGATTTTAATTTTCCCAACATTGACTGGGATTCACTTAGTGTTAGAGGTCCAGATGGAACAGAACTTGGAAGGAGCATCCAGGAGGGTTTTCTAGAGCAGTATGTAAATAGTCCAACTCGGGAAGGGGCCATACTGGACCTGGTGTTAGAATTAGAATTAGAACATTACAGCGCAGTACAGGCCCTTCGGCCCTCGATGTTGCGCCGACCTGTGAAACCATCTGACCTACACTATTCCATTTTCATCCATATGTCTATCCATTGACCACTTAAATGCCCTTAAAGTTGGCGAGTCTACTACTGTTGCAGGCAGGGCGTTCCACGCCCCTACTACTCTCTGAGTAAAGAAACTACCTCTGACATCTGTCCTATATCTATCACCCCTCAACTTAAAGCTATGTCCCCTCGTGTTTGCCATCACCATCCGCGGAAAAAGACTCTCACTATCCACCCTAAGTAACCCTCTGATTATCTTATATGTCTCTATTAAGTCACCTCTCCTCCTCCTTCTCTCCAACGAAAACAACCTCAAGTCCCTCAGCCTTTCTTCGTAAGACCTTCCCTCCATACCAGGAAACATCCTAGTAAATCTCCTCTGCACCCTTTCCAAAGCTTCCACATCCTTCCTATAATGCGGTGACCAGAACTGCACGCAATACTCCAGGTGCGGTCTCACCAGAGTTTTGTACAGCTGCAGCATGACCTCGTGGCTCCGAAACTTGATCCCCCTACTAATAAAAGCTAACACACCATATGCCTTCTTAACAGCCCTATTAACCTGGATAGCAACTTTCAGGGATTTATGTACCTGGACACCAAGATCTCTCTGTTCATCTACACTACCAAGAATCTTCCCATTAGCCCAGTACTCTGCATTCCTGTTACTCCTTCCAAAGTGAATCACCTCACACTTTTCCGCATTAAACTCCATTTGCCATCTCTCAGCCCAGCTCTGCAGCCTATCTATGTCCCTCTGTACCCTACAACATCCTTCGGCACTATCCACAAATCCACCGACCTTTGTGTCATCCGCAAATTTACTAACCCACCCTTCCACACCCTCTTCCAGGTGATTTATAAAAATGACAAACAGCAGTGGCCCCAAAACAGATCCTTGCGGTACACCACTATAACTAAACTCCAGGATGAACATTTGCCATCAACCACCACCCACTGTCTTCTTTCAGCTGGCCAATTTCTGATCCAAAGCTCTAAATCACCTTCAACCCCAGACCTCTGTATTTTCTGCAATAGCCTACCATGGGGAACCTTATCAAACGCCTTACTGAAATCCATATACACCACATCCACTGCTTTACCCTCATCCACCTGTTTGGTCACCTTCTCTAAAAACTCAATAAGGTTTGTGAGGCACGACCTACCCTTCACAAAACCGTGCTGACTATCGCTAATGAACTTATTCTTTTCAAGATTATTTCAAGGTGTTGGGGAATGAGCCCGGCCAGGTGGTTGAAGTTTCAGTAGGGGACTACTTTGGGAATAGTGATCACAATTCCGTAAGTTTTAGAATACTCATGGACAAAGACGAGAGTGGTCCCAAAGGAAGAGTGCTAAATTGGGGGAAGGCCAACTATACCAAAATTCAGCAGGAGCTGGGGAATGTAGATTGGGAGCAGCTGTTTGAAGGTAAATCCACATTTGATATGTGGGAGGCTTTTAAAGAGAGGTTGATTAGCGTGCAGGAGAGACATGTTCCTGTGAAAATGAGGGATAGAAATGGCAAGATTAGGGAACCATGGATGACAGGTGAAATTGTGAGACTAGCTAAGAGGAAAAAGGAAGCATACATAAGGTCTAGGAGGCTGAAGAAAGACGAAGCTTTGAAAGAATATCGGGAATGTAGGACCAATCTGAAACGAGGAATTAAGAGGGCTAAAAAGGGTCATGAAATATCTTTAGCAAACAGGGTTAAGGAAAATCCCAAAGCCTTTTATTCATATATAAGGAGCAAGAGGGTAACTAGAGAAAGGATTGGCCCACTAAAGGACAAAGGAGGAAAGTTATGCGTGGAGTCAGAGAAAATGGGTGAGATTCTAAACGAGTATTTTGCATCGGTATTAACCGAGGAGAGGGACATGACGGATGTTGAGGTTAGGAACAGATGTTTGATTACTCTAGGTCAAGTCGGCATAAGGAGGGAGGAAGTGTTTGGTATTCTAAAAGGCATTAAGGTGGACAAGTCCCCAGGTCCGGATGGGATCTATCCCAGGTTACTGAGGGAAGCGAGAGAGGAAATAGCTGGGGCCTTAACAGATATCTTTGCAGCATCCTTAAACACGGGTGAGGTCCCGGAGGACTGGAGAATTGCTAGTGTTGTCCCCTTGTTTAAGAAGGGTAGCAGGGAAAATCCAGGTAATTATAGACCGGTGAGCCTGACGTCAGTGGTAGGGAAGCTGCTGGAGAAGATACTGAGTGATAGGATCTATTCCCATTTGGAAGAAAATGGGCTTATCAGTGATAGGCAACATGGTTTTGTGCAGGGAAGGTCATGTCTTACCAACTTAATAGAATTCTTTGAGGAAGTGACAAAGTTGATTGATGAGGGAAGGGCTGTCGATGTCATATACATGGACTTCAGTAAGGCGTTTGATAAGGTTCCCCATGGTAGGCTGATGGAGAAAGTGAAGTCGCATGGGGTCCAGGGTGTACTAGCTAGATGGATAAAGAACTGGCTGGGCAACAGGAGACAGAGAGTAGCATTGGAAGGGAGTTTCTCAAAATGGAGACGTGTGACCAGTGGTGTTCCACAGGGATCCGTGCTGGGACCACTGTTGTTTGTGATATACATAAATGATTTGGAGGAAAGTATAGGTGGTCTGATTAGCAAGTTTGCAGACGACACTAAGATTGGTGGAGTAGCAGATAGTGAAGGGGACTGTCAGAGAATACAGCAGAATATAAATAGATTGGAGAGTTGGGCAGAGAAATGGCAGATGGAGTTCAATCAGGGCAAATGCGAGGTGATGCATTTTGGAAGAGCCAATTCAAGAGTGAACTATACAGTAAATGGAAAAGTCCTGGGGAAAATTGATGTACAGAGAGATTTGGATGTTCAGGTCCATTGTTCCCTGAAGGTGGCAACGCAGGTCAATAGAGTGGTCAAGAAGGCATACGGCATGCTTTCCTTCATCGGACGGGGTATTGAGTACAAGGGTTGGCAGGTCATGTTACATTTGTATAAGACTTTGGTTCGGCCACATTTGGAATACTGCGTGCAGTTCTGGTCGCCACATTACCAAAAGGATGTGGATGCTTTGGAGAGGGTGCAGAGGAGGTTCACCAGGATGTTGCCTGGTATGGAGGGCGCTAGCTATGAAGAGAGGTTGAGTAGATTAGGATTATTTTCACTAGAAAGACGGAGGTTGAGGGGGGACCTGATTGAGGTGTACAAAATCATGAGAGGTATAGACAGGGTGGATAGCAAGAAGCTTTTTCCCAGGGTGGGGGATTCAATTATTAGGGGTCACGAGTTCAAAGTGAGAGGGGAAAAGTTTAGGGGGGATATGCGTGGAAAGTTCTTTACGCAGAGGGTGGTGGGTGCGTGGAACGCGTTGACAGCGGAGGTGGTAGACGCGGGCACAATAGCGTCTTTTAAGTTGTATCTAGACAGATACATGAATGGGCAGGAAGCAAAGAGATACAGACCCTTAGAAAATAGGCGACATGTTTAGATAGAGGATCTGGATCGGCGCAGGCTTGGAGGGCCGAAGGGCCTGTTCCTGTGCTGTAATTTTCTTTGTTCTTTGTTCTATGTATTAAACTCTTCATGCTTGAATTTTGCACTCAGGGACTGTGTGCCTGTTTTTCATTAACAACATTCTTCAAGTGTGTTCTCACCCTATTTATATGGAATGTGAACACAATAATAGTGTCATTTTACAACTCAGCAAAACACTGTTCAACATGTGTTAATTGGGGCTGTAGTGAAAGATTCCTGACAATGCCAGTAACTAATTTGAGTTTGAATCAGAATGATAAATCCAATGCGATTACCATGTAGGACAAAAGCATTTCTATTGAATCATTTAGAGCCTCAGAACGTCGCACAGTGCTATCCTGCCAATGAAGTACATTTGAAGTATAGACACTGTTGCAATGTGGGAAATGTAGCAGCTAATTTACACACAGCAAGATCCCACAAACAGCAATGTGACAACGAGCAAATAATGTCTTCTTGTGATGTTGGTTGAAGGATAAATATTGGCCAGGACACTGGGGAGAACTCCCCTGCTCTTCTTCGAAATAGTGTCCCTGGGATCTTTTATATCCACCCAAGAGGGCAGTCGGAGCCTCGGTTTAACATCTTGTCTGAAATAGAAAGACGGCACATCTGACAGTGCAGCACTCCCTCAGTACTGACCCTCCGACAGTAAAGCGCTCCCTCAGTACTGACCCTCCGACAGTGCAGCACTCCCTCAGTACTGCACTGGAGTGTCAGCCTAGATTTTGAACTCAGGTGTATGGAGTGGGATTTGATACCAGAACCACCTTCCTCAGAGGTGAGCGTGCTCCCCCTCTGCAATTATTTTTTTACAGGGTGTGGGAGGTCATCTTTTGTGAAGAGGGATCTTCTTTTCTTCTTTGGCCTCCTTATCTCGAGAGAAAATGGATACGCGCATGGAGGTGGTCAGTGGTTTGTGAAGCAGCGCCTGGAGTGGTTATAAAGGCCAATTCTCGAGTGACAGGCTCTTCCACGGGCACTGCAGATAAAATTGGTTGTCGGGGCTGTTACACAGTTGGCTCTCTCTTTGCACTTCTGTCTTTTTTCCTGCCGACTGCTAAGTCTCTTCGACTCGCCACACTTTAGCCCCGTCTTTATGGCTGCCCGCCAGCTCTGATGAACGCTGGCAACTGACTCCCACGACTTGTGATCAATGTCACAGGACTTCATGTCGCGTTTGCAGACTTTAAAGCGGAGACATGGACGGCCGGTGGGTCTGATACCAGTGACGAGCTCGCTGTACAATGTGTCTTTGGGGATCCTGTTATCTTCCATGCGGCTCACATGGCCAAGCCATCTCAAGCGCCGCTGACTCAGTAGTGTGTATAAGCTGGGGATGTTGGCCGCCTCGAGGACTTCTGTGTTGGAGATACGGTCCTACCACCTGATGCCAAGTATTCTCCGGAGGCAGCGAAGATGGAATGAATTGAGACGTCGCTCTTGGCTGACATACGTTGTCCAGGCCTCGCTGCCATAGAGCAAGGTACTGAGGACACAGGCCTGATACACTCGGACTTTTGTGTTCCATGTCAGTGTGCCATTTTCCCACACTCTCTTGGCCAGTCTGGATATGGCAGTGGAAGCCTTTCCCATGCGCTTGTTGATTTCTGCATCTAGAGACAGGTTAGTGGTGATAGTTGAGCCTAGGTAGGTGAACTCTTGAACCACTTCCAGAGCGTGGTCGCCAATATTGATGGATGGAGCATTTCTGACGTCCTGCCCCATGATGTTCGTTTTCTTGAGGCTGATGGTTAGGCCAAATTCATTGCAGGCAACCGCAAACCTGTCGATGAGACTCAGCAGGCACTCTTCAGTGTGAGATGTTAAAGCAGCATCGTCAGCAAAGAGGAGTTCCCTGATGAGGACTTTCCGTACTTTGGACTTGGCTTTTAGACGGGCAAGGTTGAACAACCTGCCCCCTGATCTTGTGTGGAGGAAAATTCCTTCTTCAGAGGACTTGAACACATGTGAAAGCAGCAGGGAGAAGAAAATCCCAAAAAGTGTGGGTGCGAGAACACAGCCCTGTTTCACGCCACTCAGGATAGGAAAGGGCTCTGATGAGGAGCCACCATGTTGAATTGTGCCTTTCATATTGTCATGGAATGAGGTGATGATACTTAGTAGCTTCGGTGGACTTCCAATCTTTTCTAGTAGTCTGAAGAGACCACGCCTGCTGACGAGGTCAAAGGCTTTGGTGAGATCAATGAAAGCAATGTAGAGGGGCATCTGTTGTTCACGGCATTTCTCCTGTATCTGACGAAGGGAGAACAGCATGTCAACGGTGGATCTCTCTGCACGAAAGCCACACTGTGCCTCAGGGTAGACGCGTTCGGCCAGCTTCTGGAGCCTGTTCAGAGCGACTCGAGCAAAGACTTTCCCCACTATGCTGAGCAGGGAGATTCCACGGTCGTTGTTGCAGTCACCGCGGTCACCTTTGTTTTTATAGAGGGTGATGATATTGGCATCGCGCATGTCCTGAGGTAGTGCTCCCTCGTCCCAGCACAGGCATAACAGTTTGTGTAGTGCTGAGAGTATAGCAGGCTTGGCACTCTTGATTATTTCCTTCCCAGGGGCTTTTCCGCTGGCTAGAGAATCAATGGCATCACTGAGTTCCGATTTGGTTGGCTGTATGTCCAGCTCATCCATGACTGGTAGAGGCTGGGCTGCATTGAGGGCAGTCTCAGTGACAACATTCTCCCTGGAGTACAGTTCTCGGTAGTGCTCAACCCAGCGGTCCATTTGTTTGCGTTGGTCAGTGATTTTGTCCCCTGATTTAGATTTGAGGGGGGTGATCTTCTTGATGGTTGGCCCAAGAGCTCTCTTCATGCCATCATACATTCCTCTGATGTTTCCGGTGTCTGAGGCCAGCTGAATATGACTGCATAGGTGTTGCCAGTAGTCGTTTGCGCAGTGCCTGGCTGTTCTTTGTGCAGTGCTTCTGGCTGCTTTAAGTGCTGCGGATGTTAAATCGCTGGGGGCTTTCTTGTAGTTCAACAGTGTAATGTGCTTAGCGGCTATGACAGGTTCCAGCTCTTCATTACGAGATTGAAACTAGTCTACATTTCTCTTCGCACTTTTGCCGTAGGTGGTCAAAGCTGACTCATAGATGGCGTCTCTGATGTGGGCCCACTTGGTCTCAGCATCCCCTGTGGGAGTGTTTTGAAGGGCTGTTACAAGTGAATTTAGAAATTTTTGTAACAG
The DNA here is from genome assembly GCF_036365525.1 of Heterodontus francisci. NCBI lineage: Eukaryota > Metazoa > Chordata > Chondrichthyes > Heterodontiformes > Heterodontidae > Heterodontus > Heterodontus francisci. The sequence continues at coordinate 7,932,011 of NC_090376.1, forward strand.
CTGTGGGTGAGAAATTCTGCTCGTGTTGATGCGTGGGTGGCCCTTCTGCTTGGAATGATGCAACTTCTTTGGTCTGAGTCTAACCTTGCTGCACACCAGGGAGTGGTCGGTGTCGCAGTCCGCACTGTGGAAGCTGCGTGTGATTTGAACACTGTTTAAGGCGGCTTGCCTTGTGACAATGAGGTCTAGCTGGTGCCAACGACGTGATCGTGGGTGCCTCCATGAAACCTGGTGACAGGGTTTAGTGTGAAGAGGGATATTAATTCAGAATAGAACAATTTCCTATTTTTATCATCCAGCGACAGCTTCAAACACTCCCAGGGCAGGTACAGCATGGGTTAGATCACGAGTAACACTCCCTCTGCACTGTCCCCATCAAACACTCCCAGGACAGGTACAGCATGGGTTAGATCACGAGTAACACTCCCTCTGCACTGTCCCCATCAAACACTCCCAGGACAGGTACAGCACGGGGTGAGATCGAAAAAAAAGGAGTGAAAAAAAAAGAAAAAAAGACAAAACAGGGTTAGATACAGAGTAAATCTCCCTCTAAAAATAAAAACGGGGTTATATACAGAGTAAAGCTCCCGCTACATTGCCCCATCAAACACTCCCAAAGCAAAAGGAAAACAAACCAGGGTTAGATACTGAGTAAAGCTCCCTCTTCACTGTCCCCATCAAACACTCCCAGGGCAGGTACAGCACAGGTTAAGTACTGAGGAGTGAAGAAAAAAGACAAAGAAAAAAAAACGGGGCTGGCTGATGCCTAATTGGGACCACTGACTGCTGGGTGCACAACGAGTCTCAGTTGACTGCTGATTGTGGACTGTGTGCTGGAAGCTGGAGGCCATGTGACTGCTGCAAGAGCAAGACTGAGACCTTACGGAGGGTTTTTCCATCTATCCCTGTCTACAAAACAGGAAACAGGAGTCCAGAAGAACTGACGGCTCTTGTGAGTTTGGCTTTTTGAAGACCTTCCATTGATTGTTGTGGGGAGGGGGCAAGAAGAGACCTGGAGACCTTGGGTGGGGCTGTTTTGTTTGAATAGGGAGCTCCTGTGTTTAACAGCATTGAATAGGAGCTCTCTCTGCACCCCAATGACCTAGCCTGGGATAGCTGGAGCTGCCCCGGTGAAGAGCCTTTCTCCTTTCTGTTTTCCCTCAATACTGGAAGCAGTGTGTGTCTGGGCAGCTTACAGCTATCCCAGGTGACGATATCGCTCCCCACCCTGCCCCTACCACCAACTGGAAGACCAACGAAAAGACTGCCTTAAAAACAAATTCTGCAAAGAGATTGATTCCTCCTGGCCTTCCTCTCTTTCAGCCTCTCTCTGATGTGATAACCCCCCAGCAAAGTATTTGTGGGACTATTTGTTATTTTTTTTTCTCCTCTCTCTCAAACTCTATTTTATTTAACGGTGCATGTGACACTTCAACCCCATGGCGTCACAGTCCTCTCCGGTGGCAGGGCCTTCCTATGCTACAGCAGCTGCTGCAGCTGCTCCTGTATCCCCGTCACCATTTAAAATCTTGACTTCAAAGCATAGGGCGAAGAGTTACCCAGTGGTCCTGCGCCTGAGCAGGGGGCGCACCGTGGGCGGGATTTCCTGCCAGTGAACCCTCTGGAGGCCACTGCACAGCATGTGATTCTATGGAACGTCCCGCCCTTTATTCCCGATGAGATCCTCCTCCCCCAGCTGCACCATCTGGGGGAGGTGAGGTCAGGGCTCAGATTGGTCTTTGGGAGCACAGCCTCCTTCCACCGCCAGCTATTTATGCCGCTGGCGCGGTAGGAGGTCACGGAAGGCTATTTTGCTGTTCAGTTCCAGTCCACCGAGGCGCAACCTGAGCCTGGGCACAGCCCAAGGCCCGATCCCGGGGAACCCACTTGCCCCAGGGCTGGACACCTTTTGCAAGGAGCACCACGCACCTCCTCTATCTGGGAGTCCACCTTTCACCCCTCTGAGGAAGCCTGGCCGGCAAACTGGCGGGGGTTGGAGGCGAAAGTTGCCACTCGGCTGGGGCACTGGACAGGACTGCTCTGAGTGCTTTCCTACAGGGGCCGTGCGCTGGTCATAAACCAACTGGGGGTCTCGATGCTGTGGTACCGGTTGGTCACTTTGGCCCCACCCCCTGCAATCACCAGCAAGATCCAGACGAAGCTTGTCGATTTCTTCTGGGGCAAGAGGAAACACTGGGTCTCTGTCGTGGTCCTGAGTCTCCCGATCGAGGAGGGCGGCCAGTTGCTGGTGTGCGTCTGCACCCAGGCTGCGACTCTCCGTCTTCGGACCCTGTAGAGATACCTGTACGTCGAGCATCCTCCCAGATGGTGTGCGCTGGCGACGTATTTTTTGCGCCAGTGTCACTGTCTTCAAGATGACACACAGCCCCCGGTGGAGACCGTTAGCCATGCCATCTCTGAGCGAGTTGCCTGTCTTTTACCGGGATCTATTCAGAGTCTACTCGGCTGTCCAGGTGGCCGGCTCTGGGGACGGACCGACGGGCGGAGGAGTAGCCGAAGCCCCCGGGACGCCCCTCACTGCGGGTGACGAGGGGGCTCGGGAGTGCAGAGTGCTCCCAGCCAAGCTGACTCCCACTCGGCCGGAACTGCACATTGGACCCAGGCCCCGAAACTCTCCTCGGGAGCCGGTCCATACAACACGTGCTGCCTCTCGGAAATGGCCTCCATGTCATTCCAATCGGCGCAGAGGGGTTTCCTGTACGGGCTGCTCCTGCACACTCTCCATTTCCTCGCCCTCATCAGACAGCCGGACACGCCCTGGCAGTCCGCGTTGCCATCTGGCGGCAAGGGGAAGCCACGGGGGAGGTCTCTCTACGTGGGAGTCCTCCCCCTTTACATCAGGGAGCTAAGGTGGAGGGTGCGGCACAGGGCAGTCCTGTGCAATAGACTTTTAGGCAGGTTCACGGACTCCCAGGCCGCCTGTAATTTCTGCGGCCTGGACGAGTCTGTGTTCCACGTATATATAGAGTGTGCATACTTAAAGGGGCTGCTCCTCAAGTTTTGGCTGCACTTCAGTCCCACACTGCTGATCTTTGGGCACCCAGTGCGGAGGGGCGTGGGCCAGGAGGAGGATCCCCTCGTCGGTCTGCTCCCGGATCTGGCCAAGGTGGCAATTCACAGGTTCAGGTTGCAGGCCATCTGGGGGCCCATCCGCCCCGATTGTCTGCCCCTCTTCCACGGTTACATTCGCGCCCGGGTGTCCCTGGAGAAGGAGCATGCAGTGTTCGCCAGTACGCTTGAGGCCTTCCGCGACCGGTGGGCACCGCAGATGCTGAGAATGGCATTTTAATTTGAGTTTTTTGGTTTATTTATTTGATTTTTATAAAGTTATTTTTAAAATGTATATAAAGGGGGCCTGAGGAATAAAGGCCCCCTCGGCATAAAATACATAAAAGGGGCCTGGGGTATAAAGGCCACCTTGAAAAAAAAAGAGGTTAGATACAAAAAAAAAGGAAAAAATGGTCAAATGTATAATAAAGCTCTCTTTTTAGTTGTAATATGAGCTTGATGCAGCTTATAAAGGGTGTTGGATGCTCCCTGGGGTAGAAAATTCTTATTGGGCACACAACTAATCCTGGAGGAGCAGGAAGTTGCAAAGGGACACAGAGGGACCAGGACAGATGGCAATCTGTTCAGAGGTTGAGGGCGTAGGAGTTGTGAATGAGCTAAGGGATTTAGATTTCTGTGTACAAAAATCACTAAAAGCTAGTGTCTTTAATGCATCGGTGCAGACTCGATGGGCCGAAGGGCCTCTTCTGCACTGTATTCTTCTGTGATTCTGTGATAGTGCTCGTGGTGTGGGAAGCAGTCGAAAAGGCTAATGGAATGTTGGCCTTTATCTCAAGGGAGTTAGAATACAAAGGAGAGGAAGTGCTTCAGTTGCAGTGAAGCTTGGTCAGACCTCAGCTGGTGTAACCGCGTTCAATTCTGGGCACCGCCTGTACAGAAGCACCGTTTATAAAATGTTATTAGAACACGTCCTCTGCTGCTGCTCACAGTAAGTTAGAGAATGTTCTGCTTTACAGGGGAAGAAACAGAATGTATTATTCTGCCAATGGATGGATGGATGGGTGCCCCTTTAAGACGATGAAGCCCACAGGCTTAAAATCGAAAAATGTTTTCGAGAGAAACAGAGTTAATATTTCAAGGCCAATGATCTTTCATCAGAACTGGAAGAACTTGGAAATTTAATAGACTTAAAGCAAGTACAGAGGCAGGGAAAGGGCTGTGAGGGAGTAAGAAACACAAAAATTCAGAAGAACAGCGATTAAATGACAAAAGGGATGATGGTGCAAGGCAAATGGGGCAGGTAATGGGAAAGTAAAGTCCGGGTTGTAAAGTGAAGTGTACTGGTGGTTAGGCAAATCCTGGATGAGTTCATAGAATAACAACTTTCACGTATACAGCGCTTTTAATGTAGTAAAACATCCCATGGCCCTTCACGGAGAGTGTAATCAGACAATATCTAACACCAACTACATAAGGCACTATTAGAACAGGTGACTCAAACGTTTGGTCAAAGAGGTACTTTTTAAGGAGTGCCTTAAAGGAGGAGAGAGAGGTGGAGAGGCGCAGAGGTTTAGGGAGGGAATTACAGAGCTGAGGAACCGGGCAGAAGAAGATGTGGCCGTCAATGGTGGAGCGATTAAAATCAGGAATGCTCAAGAGTCCAGAATTGGAGGAGTGCAGATATCTTGGAGGGTTATAGGCCCGGAGTTGGTTACAGAGATAGGGAGGGGCAGAGGTCCAGCTCCTCTATTTCGTGTTCCAGTTGTTTATACTTTGTTTTGGAATGTGACACGGAAATCTGAGTGCGACAACTGAAATGTGACAACGTTGCGGAGGTAGCAATGGGACCCAGGTCATTAGAAAGACAAACCAGTTAAACACAGATGGAGCTTAGCAGCAGAATAATACAGTGAACATTGCATGTCATGATCCCCCTGCTGTAATCATGAGCAATGATATAAGAGACTGACCAATATTACACTAACTGGAACCTGCGTCATTTTGTCTCCTTTCCATTAACTGAAAGATTGAACAGGCTGGGGGCTCTTTTCTCTAGAAAAGAGAAGGCTGAGGGGTGACCTGATAGAGGGCTTTAAGATTCTGAAAGTATTTGATAGGGTAGACCTAGAGAAGCTACTTCCACTTTGGAGAGATGTGGTGTAGTGGTAATGTCACTGAACTAGTAATCTAGAAGTTTAGACTAATGCCCTGCGGACACGGGTTCAAATCCCACCACGGCAGCTGGTGGAATTTAAATTCAATTCATTAATCTGGAATTGAAAGTTTGTCTCAGTAATGGTGCCATGAAACTATCATCGATTGTCCTAAAAACCCATCTGGTTCACTAATGTCCCTGAAGGAAGGAAATCTGCCGTCCTTACCTGGTCTGGCCTACATGTGACTCCAGACCCACAGCAATGTGGTTGACGCTTAACTGCCCTCTGAAGTGGCCGAGCGAAACACTCAGTTATCAAGCACAATTAGGAATGGGCAATGAATACTGACCTTGCCAGTGGTGCCCTCATCCCATGAAACGAATAAATAAACAACTTGTGAGTGAGACCAGTACTAGGGGACATCGCTATAAAATGGTGGCTAATAAACCCAATAGGGAATTCTGGAGAAACTGTGTTTCCCAGAGAGTGGAGAGAATGTGGAATTCGCTACCACAGGGAGTGGTTAAGGTGAATAGCATAGATAAGGGGAAACTAAAGAAACGCGTGAGGGTGAAAGGAATAGAAGGATATGGTGATAGGGTGAGATAAAGTAGGGTGGGAGGAGGCTCGTGTGGAGCATAAATACATGCATGGGCTGGTTGGGCCGAATGGCCTGTTTGTAGGCTGTAAACATTATGAAATTCTATGTAATTATTGCATCAATTATAATCTCTTGGAACTCTTACCCTCTCCCAGCTCACCGTCTACCTTGGAAAGAGGGACTTTGTCGACCATGTTGACTTTGTGGAGCCTGTTGGTGAGTGCACCAATGCGATATCTGCAGATAACGGACAATATAGACTGTGGGCCTGCTTCTCATATTGGCGTCACCTTCAGGTGTCAGGTTTGGTTTAGCCAAGTAGCACACTTACCTTTGAGTCAGAAATTTGTCAGTTCAAGTTCCACTCCAGAGACCCACAAGAACACAAGATATAGGAGCAGGAGTAAACCATATGGCCCATCGAGCCTGCTTCATCAATATGATCATGGCTGATCTTGGGCTTCGATTCCACTTTCCTGCCCACTCTCCATATCCCTCAATTCCCTGCGAGACCAAGAATTTATCTATCCCAGCCTTAAATGTATTCAATGATGGAGCATCCACAGCCCTCTGGGGTAGAGAATTCCAAAGATTCACAACCCTTTGAGTGTAGTGATTTCTCCTCATCTCAGTCATGAATGATTGGCCCCGTATCCTGAGACTGTGTCCCAGCCTCTCTACATCCTCCCCGCAGCTTACCTTTCCACCGAGCTTTGTATCATCAGCAAACTTAGATACATTGGTCTCTGTCTCCACAAAATCCAGGCTGGCCCTCCCAGTGCAGTACTGGGGGAGTGCTGCACTGTCAGAGGTAACATCTTTTGCATGAGACGTTAAACCCAGGCCTTGTCTCCCATGGCCGCTATTTCAAGGAAGTGTAGGGGAATTCTCCTCATACAGTCATGGTATTGCACATCACAGAAGGAAGCTGTTTGGCCCATCGAGCCTGTGCCAGCTCTTTCAAACAGCAAAATAAAAGCAAAATACTGCAGATGCTGGAAATCTGAAATAAAAACAGAAAGTGCTGGAAATACTCAGCAGGTCCGGCGGCATCTGTGGAGAGAGAAACTGAGTCAACGTTTCAGGTCAGTGACCCTTCATCAGACTCTGCTTCTCTCTCCACAAATGCTGCCTGACCTGCTGAGTATTTCCAGCATTTTCTGATTTCTTTCAAACAGCAATCCAGTTATTTGCATTTTCCCATATCCCTGCAATTTTTTTCTCCTTCAAGTAATTATCCAATTCCCTTTTTAAGGCTACTACTGAGTCTGTAACCAGCACCCTATAAGGCAGTGCATTCCAAATCCTAACCACTTGTTGTGTAAAACTAATTTTGGAGCATGTAGCCAATGTTTCTTTTGCCAGTTACCTTTAATCAGAGCCCTCTGGTTATCATCCCTTCAGCCTTTGGAAACAGTGTCTCTTTATTTACTCTATTTAAATATTTTATGATTTTAAATACCTCTATCAAATCTCCTCTTAGCCTTCTCTGCTAGACGGAGAACAACCTCAGCTTCTTCAGTCTAACCATGCAATTCCTCACCTAGCAACCATTCTAGTAAATCTCTTCTGTACCCTCTCCAAAATCTCATATCCTTCCTAAAGTGTGGTGTCCAGAATTGGACACAAAACTCCATCTGGAGCCGAACTAGTGTTTTGTAAAGGTTTAACATAACTCCCTGACTTTTTCACGCAATGCCTCGATTTATAATGCTCAGGATTCCATACGCTTTATTAACTGCTACCTTCAAAGATTTGTATACAAATACCTCCAGGTCTCTCTCACACCCCCTTTAAAAGTCTCTTGTGCCCTGGTTAATATTTATCCCTGGACCGACACCAAAAAACAGATTATCTGTTCATTTATTGCATTGCTGTTTCTGCGATCATGCTGATTTAGGGAGCAGTGACCAGTCACAGTGACCCTAAAGCCTTGTGGATTCAGGTGAGCTTGTTTGGCCAAAGACTGTTCTCTTGCCCTTAAAATTACCAGAGCTTCCCTTGTCTCCCAGGATGAATTGAATGCTCAACGTGAGCTCGAGGGACAGCACCTCATCTTTCGATTAGGCAATTTACAGCCTCCGGGATGCACCATTAATCAGAACCATTTTTTCTGACAGCAGCTGTTGGCAATGAATCCACTATTGCCATTTACACCTCCTCCAAACCAGTGGATCTCAAATCTTTTTTGGTTTTAAGACCTTCTTTTCAAATGGATTAGTAATCGCAGAGCCCCTAATTAAATTATAATACAGTATAATACTCATGATATGTAAAAAGGATTTCTATAATGCTTTTAAGAAAATGGGTATTTACTTACAGCTATCAGTGGGATGGGTGTTCCTGCTGCTTGCTGCACAAGATACAATATTTAAATACCTTTTTTAAAATTCCCCCCTCTTGAACAACGCTGAACTCACCTGGCGCCCACCCCCAGCCTTGGTCACTGTTCTCAGTGCTTCTCCACGTGTGGTCCCCTCCAAGGTGAGAAACCAGCCCATTCTGCACTGCACATTTGGTGACGGCAATCTGGTCCCACCACCAAACTCACACCAATCCCGCCTCCAGCCGTCGTTCAATTATTTTGCAGAGCCTCTGCACAGTCTCAATGGACTCTGAGGGGTCCACAGACCCCAATTTGAGAACCACTGTTCTGGACCCATCTTTTCTACCTTAATTGTCCCACTACCATCTCCTTTTAACTTGCATTATCATCTCTTTTGTCATTTGATCTCTCCCACCTTACATTCGTTACCAGCCCTTCCTTTCTGTTCCTCCCTCCCCTTCTCTCCCCTTCCCCCGCCGCTGTACTTGCTTAAAACCTGTTACCTCTCTAACGTTTTCCAGTTCTGATGAAAGGTCATCGAACTGTAACGTTAACTCTGTTTCTCTCTCCATGGATGCTGCCAGACCTGCTGAGTATTTGCAGCATTTTCCGTTTTTATTTCAGGTTTCCAGCATCCGCAGTATTTGGAATTGAACAGTGTCTGGTGCTACCTCAGAGTCCCTGTTAACAGCTGGTGAAACAGTTCACTGCTCCTGGTTACCAGCACAAGGAATCACTGGGTTAATGCATCCTCTAGTATTTTAATTGGTATCAGATTGTGACTGTGAGCTTCAGTAACTGCTGTAGGGGGTTTCTGTGGAGGGAAAGAGCCCTGTAATGGAACTTGCAATCCAGGCAGGCACTTCAGTGTACTCCTAAGGGACAGTGCTGCAGTGTCTACATGTAACATCCTCCAGATGAGTGGGTAGCAGTTCTGTTTGGTTGCGTTTTTTTTCTTGGCACGATCAACCTGAAATCGATGTAACCAGTGCAAAATATTGTGAAATTTTAAGCACAGGTTACGCTCAGCACAAGTCAAGATTCCACGATCTTTTGTGTTAGTTTCAAAAAATATCGCGCGAGAAACCGACACAACTGGCCACATCTCCAGGACGAATTAAATCACCATCAGGAATTTCAACTAATGGTATCCATTAGTGGGCTTCATCGCCTGACGTCTCCCCTGCCTCAGCTCATCAGCTGCTGAAATTCTCGTTCATGCTTTCATTACCTCTAGGCTTGACTGTTCCAACGCACTCCTGGCCGACCTCCCACATTCTACCCTCTGTAAACCCGAGGTCATCCAAAACGCTGCTGCCCACGTCCTAACTCGCACCAAGTCCCGTTCACCCATCAACCCTCTGCTCTCTGACCTTCATTGGCTTGCGCTTAAGCAATGCCTCAATTTTTAAATTCTCGTCCTTGTTTTCAGATGCCTCCATGGTCTCACCCCTCCCTATCTCTGATCTTCTCCAGCCCCACAACTCTCCGAGATCTCTGTGCTCCTCTGATTCTGGCCTCTTGTGTGTTCCTGATCATCATAGCTCCACCATTGGTGGCCATGTCTTCAGCTGCCTGGGCCCTAAGATCTGGATTCCTTCCCCAAACCTCTCCGCCTCTCTACCTCTCTTTCCTCCTTTCTTTGACCTCCTTGTCTCGAGAGACAATGGGTAAGTGCTTAGCGGTAATCAGTGGTTTGTGAAGCAGCGCCTGGAGTGGCTATAAAGGCCAATTCTAGAGTGACAGGCTCTTCCACAGGCGCTGCAGATAAAATTGGTTTTCGGGGCTGGTACACAGTTGGCTCTCCCCTTGCGTTTCTGTCTTTTTTCCTGCCAACTGTTAAGTCTCTTCGACTCGCCACTCTTTAGCCCCACCTTTATGGCTGTCCGCTAGCTCTGGCGATCACTGGCAACTGACTCCCACGACTTGTGGTCAATGCCGCAGGACTTCATGTCGCATTTGCAGACGTCTTTAAAGCGGAGACATGGACGGCCGGTGGGTCTGTTACCAGTGACGAGCTCGCTGTACAATGCGTCCTTGGGGATCCTGTCATCTTCCATACGGCTCACATGGCCAAGCCATCTCAAGCGCCACTGGCTCAGTCGTGTGTATAAGCTGGGGATGTTGACCTCGAGGACTTCTGTGTTGGAGATACGGTCCTGCCACCTGATGCCAAGGATTCTCTGGAGGCAGCGAAGATGGAATGAGTTGAGATGTTGCTGTTGGCTGATATACGTTGTCCAGGCCTCGCTGCCGTAGAGCAAGGTACTGAGGACACAGGCTTGAAACACTCGGATTTTTGTGTTCCGTGTCAGTGCGCCATTTTCCCACACCCTCTTGGCCAGTCTGGACATAGCAGCGGACGCCTTTCCCATGCGCTTGTTGATTTCTGCTTCGAGAGACAGGTTGCTGGTAATAGTTGAGCCTAGGTAGGTGAACTCTTGAACCACTTCGAGAGTGTGGTCGCCGATATTGGATGAAGCATTTCTGACGCCCTGTCCCATGATGTTCATTTTCTTGAGGCTGATGGTTAGGCCAAATTTGTTGCAGGCAGCCGCAAACCTGTCGATGAGACTCTGCAGACACTTTCTTCCTTTCCTCCTTTAAGGTGCTAGTTAAAACCTACTTTTTTGCCCAAGCTTTTGGCCATCTGCCAAAATAAAGAAAGCATTTCCAACAATCTTCAGCCAGAAGTGCCGAGTTGATGATCCATCTCGGCCTCCTCCTGAAGTCCCCAACATCACAGATGCCAGACTTCAGCCAATTCGATTCACTCCGCGTGATATCAAGAAACATCTGAAGGCACTGGATACTGCAAAGGCTATGGACCCTGACAATATTCCGGCAATAGTACTGAAGACCTGTGCTCCAGAACTTGCCATGCCCCTATCCAAGCTGTTCCAGTACAGCTACAACACTGGCATCTACCCTGCAATGTGGAAAATTGCCCAGGTATGTCCTGTATACAAAAAGCAGGACAAGTCCAACCCGGCCAATTACCGCCCCATCAGCCTACTCTCAATCATCAGTAAAGTGATGGAAGGTGTCATCAACAGTGCCAGCAAGCAGCACTTGCTTAACAATAACCTGCTCAGTGACGCTCAGTTTGTGTTCCGCCAGGGCCACTCAGCTCCTGACCTCATTACAGCCTTGGTTCAAACGAAGACAAAAGAGCTGAACTCAAGAGGTGAGGTGAGAATGACTGCCCTTGACATCAAGGCAGCATTGACCGAGTATGGCATCAAGGAGCCCTACCCTAGCAAAACTAAGGTCAATGAGAATCAGGGGGAAAACCCTCCACTGGTTGGAGTCATACCTGGCGCAAAGGAAGGTGGTTGTGGTTGTTGGAGGTCAATCATCTGAACTCCATCACATCACTGCAAGAGTTCCTCAGGGTAGTGTCCTAGGCCCAACCATCTTCAGCTGCTTCATCAATGACCTTCCTTCAATCATAAGGTCAGAAGTGAGGATGTTCGCTGATGATTGCACAATGTTCAGCATTCGCGGCACCTCAGATACTGAAGCAGTCCGTGTAGAAATGCAGCAAGGCTTGGACAATATCCAGGCTTGGGCTGATAAGTGGCAAGTAACATTTGTGCCACACAAGTGCCAGGCAATGACCATCTCCAACAAGAGAGAATCTAATCACCTCCCCTTGACATTCAATGGCATTACCATCGCTGAATCCTCCACGATTAGCATCCTTGGGGTTACCATTGACCAGAAACTAAACTGGAGTAGCCATATAAATACTGTGGCTACAAGAGCAGGTCAGAGGCTAGGAATCCTGCAGCGAGTAACTCACCTCCTGTCTCCCCAAAGCCTGTCCACCATCTACAAGGCAGAAGTCAAGAGTGTGATGGAATACTCTCCACTTGCCTGGATGGGTGCAGCTCTAACAACATCAAGAAGCTCGATACCATCCAGAACAAAGCAGCCCGCTTGATTGGCACCCCATCCACAAACATTCACTCCCTCCACCACCGACGCACAGTTGCAGCAGTGTGTACCATCTACAAGATGCACTGCAGCAACGCACCAAGGCTCCTTAGATAACATCTTCCAAACCCGTGACCTCTACCAACTAGAAGGACAAGGGCAGCAGATGCATGGGAACACCACCACCTGCAAGTTCCCTTCCAAGTCACACACCATCCTGACTTGGAACTATATCGCCGTTCCTTCACTGTCGCTGGGTCAAAATCCTGGAACTCCCTTCCTAACAGCACTGTGGGTCTATCTACCCCACATGGACTGCAGCGGTTCAAGAAGGCAGCTCAACACCACCTTCTCAAGGGCAATTAGGGATGGGCAATAAATGCAGCGACGCCCATATCCCATGAATGAATTTTTTAAAATCATCTTATGTGGCTCACTGTCAAATTTACTTCTCACCCTCCTGTGAAGTGCCTTGGGATGTTTTATCAAATTGAAGGCACTATATAAATGTATATTTTTGTTGGTGGTGTTGGAGGTTCCAAAAATTAAGCTGGAACTTTTGGGCACGAGGACAATAATAGATATGTTTTAAAAGCTCTTGAAAGTATTTAATTTTATAATTTACTAAGAAACTGACTACCATGCCCCAATCTAACTTGTAAGTAGTCATTATAAGTTATTTTCTGTATTTTGAAATCGGGTAACTTACAGATGGTGAATTGACAAATCTGATTTAAAATCCATTTTCAGCTGCACTACTCATACTTTACCCGGTTACCAATCTTAAATATGTCAAGGAATATGTTTCAAAGCAACTATTTTTTAAATTTAAAATCACCTTTTAAAATACCATCCAATCTTTGTGGTTCATGGTAGATTTCCTATCTGGTGATATGCAAATGAGTTTGAGCGGAAACACAAAGCAAAAAAGACCTCTCTAAACGAATGCAAATCTGGGCATAATTTGGATAACTGATTGTGTGCAAGCCATGAACACTATCCTGTGATGTTAAACCGATTCCCTGTCTCAGTTATTCTGCTGATCCAACTGGTCGTCCAGTTTAAGCATAGAAAATAGGAGCAGGAGTAGGCCATTCAGCCCTTCGGGCCTGCTCCGCCATTCAAAAAAGATCATGATTGATTGTCTCGTTCAGTACCCTTGTTCCCACTTTCTACCCATATCCCTTGATCAAGGGTACTTCTTTTTGTATCCCAGCCAATACTAACCTCCCCACTCTCATAGCTGCCAAAAATAGATTCCTTCATCTCATTGCTGCTTGCGGGATCTTTCTGTGTGCAAAGCGATTGTGACAGCTTGCTGTTTAGATCCAGTAATCGTGTCGAAAAATTATTAACCACATGTGAATTGATTTGAGACATCTCTGAGAGATGGTGCACAGCATTAAAGGAAGCATGCATTTCTATAGCGCCTTTTATCACCTGAGGATGTCTCAGAGCGCATCACCACCAATGAAGTATTTTTGAAGTGTAGTCACTGTTGTAATGTGGGAAAAAAGGCAGACAATTTGCGCACAGCAGGATCCCACAAACAGCAATGTGGTAATGACCAGATCATCTGTTTCAGCGATGTTGGTTGTGGGAAAAATATTGGCCCCAGGACAACAGGGATTACTCCCTCTTGCTCTAGTGGGATCTTGCATGTCCACCTGAGAGGACAGAGAGGGCCTCAGTTTAACATCTCACCTGAAAAATGGCAGCTCCGACTGCACAGCACTCCCTCACTACAGCACTGGGGTTGTCAGCCTCAAATTATGTGCTGAAAAGTCTCTGGAGTGGGACTCGAAACCACAGAGAAGAGGGCCATTCACTGAGCCATGGCTGACACTATGAATGCAAGTCTTAAGAAGCATTACTGTTAACAATCAGCACTGGATAGTGATAAGTATTCTCTCTCCTTCTACAGATGGCGTCGTCTTGGTTGATCCAGAATATCTGAAGGAAAGGAAAGGTAGGGATTGGGGAAACTTCTCTGACAGACATGGAGATTTCTGTTCGGTGACCCACTCTGAGACACACAAATGTGTAACATTCTACGGGATACGGTAGCTCCCGTGCGATGGGGAGCAACAGGTTCAGGGGTAGAGATGTCAGGTTAGACAAAAATTCTGATGTTTTGCTTGAATCGCTTTGAAGATCAGCAAATCTTTATACAGAGTGATCCCGCAGGAGACGACATCAGTGGTTAGATAGGGGAGAGTGGACATGGGCTGTAAGTGATTAAATGGGTGCGTAGAGTCAGTGATCGGGGAAAGTGTACATGGCTGTGGGAGGGGAGTGAAAGGGTGGGTAGAGTCAGTGATACGGCAGTGTTTAAATGCGATGTGGGAGGGGATTAAATGGGTGAGTGATGTCTTTGAGAGGGAATGGAAGACCAAAGATTGGATTGGAGGGATTGAAGAAAAGACAAACATAATGTCACAATTATTCAGCTTTGTCGCAACACCTAAATCCCAAGATGCCTTGAACATAGAACATTACAGCGCAGTACAGGCCCTTCGGCCCTCGATGTTGCGCCGACCTGTGAAACCATCTGACCTACACTATTCCATTTTCATCCATATGTCTATCCAATGACCACTTAAATGCCCTTAAAGTTGGCGAGTCTACTACTGTTACAGGCAGGGCGTTCCACGCCCCTACTACTCTCTGAGTAAAGAAACTACCTCTGACATCTGTCCTATATCTATCACTCTTCAACTTAAAGCTATGTCCCCTCGTGTTTGCCATCACCATCCGAGGAAAAAGACTCTCACTATCCACCCTATCTAACCCTCTGATTATCTTATATGACTCTATTAAGTCACCTCTTCTCCTCCTTCTCTCTAACAAAAACAACCTCAAGTCCCTCAGCCTTTCCTCGTAAGACCTTCCCTCCATACCAGGCAAAATCCTAGTAAATCTCCTCTGCACCCTTTCCAAAGCTTCCACATCCTTCCTATAATGAGGTGACCAGAACTGCACGCAATACTCCAGGTGCGGCCGCACCAGAGTTTTGTACAGCTGCAGCATGACCTCGTGGCTCCGAAACTCGATCCCCCTACTAATAAAAGCTAACACACCACATGCCTTCTTAACAGCCCTATTAACCTGGGTGGCAACTTTCAGGGATTTATGTACCTGGACACCAAGATCTCTCTGCTCATCTACACTACCAAGAATCTTCCCATTAGCCCAGTACTCTGCATTCCTGTTACTCCTTCCAAAGTGAATCACCTCACACTTTTCCGCATTAAACTCCATTTGCCATCTCTCAGCCCAGCTCTGCAGCCTATCTATGTCCCTCTGCAACCTACAACATCCTTCGGCACTATCCACAACTCCACCGACCTTAGTGTCATCCGCAAATTTACTAACCCACCCTTCTACACCCTCATCCAGGTCATTTATAAAAATGACAAATAGCAGTGGCCCCAAAACAGATCCTTGCGGTACACCACTGGTAACTAAACTCCAGGATGAACATTTGCCATCAACCACCACCCTCTGTCTTCTTTCAGCTAGCCAATTTCTGATCCAAAGCACTAAATCACCTTCAACCCCATACTTCCGTATTTTCTGCAATAGCCTACCGTGGGGAACCTTATCAAACGCCTTACTGAAATCCATATACACCACATCCACGGCTTTACCCTCATCCACCTGTTTGGTCACCTTCTCTAAAAACTCAATAAGGTTTGTGAGGCACGACCTACCCTTCACAAAACCGTGCTG
This sequence comes from Heterodontus francisci, assembly GCF_036365525.1. Lineage (NCBI taxonomy): Eukaryota > Metazoa > Chordata > Chondrichthyes > Heterodontiformes > Heterodontidae > Heterodontus > Heterodontus francisci. The sequence goes on from NC_090376.1 coordinate 7,947,795, forward strand.
ACTATCGCTAATGAACTTATTCTTTTCAAGATGATTATAAATCCTGTCTCTTATAACCTTTTCCAACATTTTACCCACAACCGAAGTAAGGCTCACAGGTCTACAATTACCAGGGCTGTCTCTACTCCCCTTCTTGAACAAGGGGACAACATTTGCTATCCTCCAGTCTTCCGGCACTATTCCTGTCGACAATGACGACATAAAGATCAAGGATAAAGGCTCTGCAATCTCCTCCCTGGCTTCCCAGAGAATCCTAGGATAAATCCCATCTGGCCCAGGGGACTTATCTATTTTCACACTTTCCAAAATTGCTAACACCTCCTCCTTGTGAACCTCAATCCCATCTAGCCTAGTAGTCTGCATCTCAGTATTCTCCTCGACAACATTTTCTTTCTCTACTGTAAATACTGACGAAAAATATTCATTTAATGCTTCCCCTATCTCCTCTGATTCCACACACAACTTCCCACTGCTATCCTTGATTGGCCCTAATCTAACTGTAGTCATTCTTTTATTCCTGATATACCTATAGAAAGCCTTAGGGTTTTCCTTGATCCTATCCGCCAATGACTTCTCGTGTCCTCTCCTCGCTCTTCTTAGCTCTCTCTTTAGATCCTTCCTTGAAGACACATTCTCACCATTTTCTGCCCAGAAATGGCTCCCAGTCAGAGATATTGATCCAGCCCCATTTGCAGATGGATATTGTAACCAGCTGATAGATCTCTCCCATGTTCACAGTGTTTGTCACCTTAACCTGCGCCTTCCGATATGGTCGGGAAGATTTGGACGTGTTGGGATTGACCTTTAGGAAGGATCTCTTTGTCGCCAACGTCCAAGCTTTCCCACCGATAGCCGAGGAGAAGAAACCCTTGACCCGTCTTCAGGAACGCTTGATCAAAAAACTGGGAGAACATGCTTATCCCTTCACATTCGAGGTTAGTCCCCTGACCTTCAGATTGTAATACCAAGGGCAGAATTTATTACAGAGATAACAATGTAAAATGTATATGAGGCTCTATCTTTATTTCATAATTATACTAGTATTATTCGAGAGCAACAACAATTTGTACTTATATAGCGCCTTTAACATAGTAAAAAGTCTCAAGGTGCTTCACAGGAGTCTTATCAAACAAAATGTTGACATCAAGTCACAAAAGCAGATATTAGGACAGATGATCAAAAGCTTGGTCAAACAGGCAGGTCTTAAGTATCATCTTAAAAGGAGGAGAGAGGCAGAGAGGTTTAGGGAGGGAATTCCAGAGCTTAGGGCCTTGGCAGCTGAAGGTATTGCCTCCAATGATGGAGTGATTAAAATTGGGGATATGCAAGAGGCCAGAATTGGAGGAGCACAGAGATCTCGGAGGGTTGTAGGAGTGGAGGAGGTTACAGAGAAACGGAGAGGGTGAGCAGGCCGTGGAAGTGTAATATTACTTGTCCCCTTGGTGTGTGAACTATTGTAAGATTCACAGGATGACAAGTAAAATCCAAAAAAACATGGGGTTTTGTTATAACTTAACTGGAACATATACATATAAACAGTTACTGCATGAGCCATATCTAAACACATCTCACTCTGTCGGGCGGGCTACACCCACAACTACCTGGTCATGTGTGACGCGACATCACTTTCTCTGGTGATCATCACTTACAGTTTCTTAAGGTGGTCCACTCTTCAGGTGCTTCCACAACAGGAAGGATTTGAAAAGGATGAGAATTTGAAAATCAAGGCGATGCCTTCTCTTTCCTGACAGTTCCATTTATTGTTGTCATAAGTACCAAGATATGTAGTGAAATGCAATGTATTGCATTTGTACTCCTTATTGAAACTAAATTGTTGTTGTTGAGAAAGACAAACTGAATCTGAGGTGATTTAATGGACTAACGCTTCTGATTTCTGGATGCTGCTTTTGCAGCAGTGAGTGTTGGCACATCTGAACCTGCTGATGTGTATGCGTCACTTATCAGCCGGTTGTGTTGCCTGAGAAAGGGAGCTGACTGTTCTCGGAGGCTCAGCAAGGATTGTGCTGCTCCTGATTGTAAAATTTTCATTTGTTTTTTTCAGATTCCTCCCAATCTGCCTTGTTCAGTCACTTTGCAGCCAGGACCCGAAGACACAGGGAAGGTATAGCTCTGATCCTCCCTGCAGTTTATTGCTTCTTTCTTTCCTCCTCTTTCTTTATCTTCGCTTTTTTCCTTTGCCCCACTTCTCTTCTCTTCTCTCTCTCCCTCTTCTCTCACCTTTGCTTTCTCACTCATTCACTGCCTCTCTCTTTCATTGGTTCATCTTATTCAAGTCTTTTGTTCGCGGAAAGAAACAGAAGATATTTGCTAGGCAATTCAAGAACATCTCCCCAAATCCCTCAATCCCAACTACACCCCTACCTTCTCCCCATATTCCTCAATCCCAACTACACCCCTACCTTCTCCCCATATTCCTCAATCCCAACTACACCCCTACCTTCTCCCCATATTCCTCAATCCAACCTACACCCCTACCCTCTCCCCATATTCCTCAATCCCTCCCACCCACCCACCTTCTCCCCATATCCCTCAATTCCACCCACTCACCTTCTCCCATATCCTTCAATCCCACCCACCTACCCATTTCCCACAGGCGCACCCATCCATCTTCTCATCTTATCCCATAATCCCTCCTTCTCACCACCTCCCTCAGCTCCAACAAGCTTCTCAGAACCTGTCCTTAACTTGATGCATACATTACATAAAATATAACCAAGAAACACTTTCATAATTCCATCCTTCTCCCTCCTGGAAATAAAGCCCCAGCCTGTTCTTTCCTGATTATTTCAACCTCTCAGTTCCGGTAAATCTCCATGTAAATCTTTTTGGCACCTTCTCCGATGTCTCAATAACCTTTTCTTAACATGGTGACCAGAACTACTCCAAGTGTGGTCTAACCAAAGTTCTATTAAGTTTAACATCACGTCCTTGCTTTTCAATTCATTCCCTCTGGAAATGAATCCCAGTGCTCTGTTTGCTTTTTTGTGGCTTTATGAATCTGCATCACTATTTTTAATAATTTATGTATCTGTACCCCCTGATCCCTCTGTTCTTCTACCCCATTCAGACGGTTATTATCCAAATAGTATGTGGCCTCCTTATTCTTCCGAACAACATGCACCACCTCACACTTATCTAACTTGGAATGAATTTGTTATTTACATTTGCCTATTCTGTAAGTTTATTGGCCTCATATTTTCTTGCAGTCCTTCTCTGTATTAACTCCAACCCTCTAACTTGGTGTCAGCCACAAATTTGGAAATCGTTCTTTTTATTGTTGAGTGCAAATGGTTTACGTCATGGAGTGACAGTCATTTGGCTCATGCCACTCTCAGTAGGGCAATCCAGTCACTCCCATTCCCTACTTGATCCCAAAGCCCTGCAGGTTTATTTCCTTCAAGTGTCCATCCAATTTCCTTTTGAAATCATTGATCGTCTCCACTTCCACCACCCTCGTAGGCAGTGAGTTCCAGGTCATTACCACTCGCTGTGTAAAAAAGTTCTTGCTCACATTCCCCCTGCATCTCTTGCCCAAAACCTTTAATCTGTGTCCTTGTACCATCAGTTAATGGGAACAGATGTTCTTTGTCTACCTTATCCAAGCCTGTAATAACCTTGTACACCTCTGTCAAATCTCCCCTCAATCTCCTTTGCTCCAAGGAGAACAACCCCATCTTCTTCAACCTAACCTTGTAGCTAAAGTCCCCCCATCCCTGGACCATTCTGGTAAATCTCCTCTTCACCCTCTCAAGGACCCTCACATCCTTCCTGAAGTGTGGTAACCAGAACTGGATGCAATAGTTTAACTGTGGCCTAACCAGAGCTTTATAAAGGTTTAGCATAACTTCCCTGCTTTTGCACTCAATGCCTCCATTTATGAAGCCCAAGATCCCATGTGCTTTGCTAATCACTCTCTCAATATGTCCCGCCACCTTCAAAGATCAATGCACATGCACCCCCAGGTCTCTCTGTTCCTGCACACTCTTTAGAACGGTGTTATTAAGCATATATTGCCTCTCCCTATCTCTTCTGCCAAAATGCATCACCTCACACTTCTCTCTATTAGATTCCATGTAAATGCTGGTCCTGGCACCAATTCATGCCTTTCTAAAGGAATCAGCCCCTGTACGGATTGGGAATGATGATCCCTCTTCACTCTCATTGCCCTGGTCACACGAACAGACTGTCTTGTTGCATTTGCTTTGAACGTAGCTTCCATCTGCTTATATTCACTGGGAGTTTCCCTCTCTATCTTCTCAAGGCTTGTGGTGTGGACTTTGAGGTGAAAACATTCTGCGCTGAAAACCTGGAAGAGAAAATTCACAAAAGGTACAGCCCTCTTTTCTTCATTCGCTGTGAAAAAGGAAACCAGGGGGCAAGATGTAAAGGAAGGTGCTGATTGGCTCTCACTCATTGTTCCGCCTAGCAACTGAATGTTCAAATAAACCCACACTATGGGAAGCAGTGGCATCGTAAATGGACAGGAGAGACAGCCCACAGGGACTCAGTCCCCTCCCTACCATTTACATAGGTCTCCTTCTTTGCTGTCAGATTCTATCGACTCATCGTCCCTATGCTGACTCTTTGAAAGAGCTATCCAATTAATCCCACTCCCCCCTGCCATTCCCTGTAATCCTGCAAATTTATCCTCTTCAGGTCCATGTCTAATTGCCTTTTGAAAATTCCTTTGGAATCTGATTTCACCTCCCGAGCCGGCAGTGCGTTCCAAATCTTAACAACTGTCGGAGTGAAGACAATTGTTCTCATTTCCCCTCTAGTTCTTTACCAATCATTTGAAATGTATGGCCTCTTGTTACCCACCCACTTGCCAGAGGTAACAGTTTATTTAATTCTTTCATGGGTTGCTGACATCGCTGGCCAGGTCGGCATTTATTGCCCATCTCTACTTGCCCTTGAGAAGGTGGTGGTGAGCTGCAGTCCATCTGGTGCAGGTACACCCACAGTGCTGTTAAGGAGGGAGTTCCAGGCTTTTGACCCATTGACAGTGAAGGAATGATGATATAGTTCTAAGTCAGGTTGGTGTCTGGCTTGGAGGGGAACTTGCAGGTGGTGGTGTTCTCATGCATCTGCTGCCCTTGTCCTTCTAGGTGGTAGAGGTCGCGAGTTTGGAAGGTGCTGTCAATGGAGCCTTGGTGAGTTGCTGCAGTGCATCTTGTAGATGGTACACACTGCTGCCACAGTGCACTGGTGATGAAGGGGGTGAATGTTTAAGGTGGTGGATGGCTGCCGATCAAGTGGGCTGCTTGTCTTGGATGGTGTCGAGTATCTTGAGTGTTGTTGGAGCTGCAACCATCCAGGCAAGTGGAGAGTATTCCATCGCACTAATGACTTGTGCCTTGTAGATGGTGGACAGGCTTTGAGGAGTCAAGAGGTGAGTTACCCACCACAATAACATTTGCGCCACACAAGTGCCAGGCAATGGCCATCTCCAACAAGAGACAATCTAACCATCTCCCCTTGACATTTAATGACATTACAATCACTGAATCCCCCACTATCAACATCCTGGGGCTTACCATTTACCAGAAACTGAATTGGAGTAGCCATACAAATACTGTGGCTTCAAGAGCAGGTCAGAGGCTAGGCATCCTGCGGTGAGTAACTCACCTCCTGACTCCTCAAAGCCTGTCCACCATCTACAAGACACAAGTCAGGAGTGTGATGGAATACTCTCCACTTGCCTGGATGGGTGCAGCTGCAACAACACTCAAGAAGCTCGACACCATCCAGGACAAAGCAGCCCGCTTGATTGGCACCCCATCGACAAGCTTTCACTCCCTCCACCACTGACGCACAGTGGCAGCAGTGTGTACCATCTACAAGATGCACTGCAGCAACTCACCAAGGCTCCTTAGACAGCACCTTCCAAACCCGCAACCTCTACCACCTAGAAAGACAAGGGCAGCGGATGCATGGGAACACCACCACCTGCAAGTTCCCCTCCAAGTCATATACCATCCTGACTTGGAACTATATCGCCGTTCCCTCACTGTTGCTGGGTCAAAATCCTGGAACTCCCTTCCTAACAGCACTGTGAGTGTTTCTACCCCACATGGACTGCAGCAGTTCAAGAAGGCAGCTCACCACCACCTTCTGAAGGGCAATTAGGGATGGGCAATAAATGCTGGCCTGGCCAGTGACGCCCACATCCCTTGAATGAATAAAAGAAAAAAAATTCCCAGCCTCTGACCTGCTCTTGTAGCCACAGTATTTATCTGGTTAGCCCAGTTCAGTTTCTGGTCAGTGGTGACCCCCAGGATGTTGATGGTGGGGTTTCAGCGATGGTAATGCAGTTGAATGTCAGGTGGTTAGATTCTCTCTTGTTTGAGATGGTCATTGACTAGCACCTGTGTGGTTTGAAGTTACTTGCCACTTATCAGCCCAAGCCTGGATAAGTCCAGGTCTTACTGCATCTGGACACGGGCTGCTTCAGTATCAGAGGAGTCGCGAATGGTGCTGAACATTGTGCAATCATCAACGAACATCCCCACTTTTGACTTTATGATGGAGGCAATGTCATTGTTGAAGCAGCTGAAAATATTTGGGCCTAGCACACTGCCCTGAGGAACTCCTGCAGTGATGTCCTGGGGCTGAGATGATTAACCTCCAGCTGTCACAACCATCTTCCTTTGCGCTAGGTATGACTCCAACCAGCAGGGAGTTTTCCCCCGATTCCCATTGACTCCAGTTTTGTTAGGGTTCTTTGATGCCATACTCGGTCAAATGCTGCCTTGATGTCAAGGGCAGTCACTCTCACCTCACCTCTTGAGTTCAGCTCTTTTGTCCATGTTTGGACCAAGGCTGTAATGAGGTCAGGAACTGAGTGGCCCTGGCGGAACCCAAACTGAGCGTCACTGAGCAGGTTGCCGTTGTTGGCACTTGATAGCACTGTAGGGAACTTCCCGGCTGTAGTACTGAAGACTTGCACTCCAGAACTTGCCAGGCCCATAGCCAAGCTGTTCCAGTACTGCTACTACACTGGCACCAAATGACAATATGGAAAATTGCCCAGGTATGTCCTGTCCATAAAAAAAAAAGGACAAATCCAACCTGGCCAATTACTGCCCTATCGCTTACTCTTGATCATCTGCAAAGTGATGGAAGGTGTCACCTACAGTGCTATCAAGTGCCAACAACGGCAACCTGCTCAGTGACGCTCAGTTTGGGTTCCGCCAGGGCCACTCAGTTCCTGACCTCATTACAGCCTTGGTCCAAACATGGACAAAAGAGCTGAACTCAAGAGGTGAGGTGAGAGTGACTGCCCTTGACATCAAGGCAGCATTTGACCTAGTATGGCATCAAAGAACTGGCAAGTTCTGGAGTGCAAGTCTTCAGTACTACAGCGGGGTTTACCCAGGGCCATAGCCTTCTCTGTATCCAGTGCCTTCAGCTGTTTCTTGATATCGTGTGCAGTGAATCAGATTTGCTGAAGACTGGCATCTGTGATGGTGGAGACTTCAGGAGGAGGCCGAGATGGATCATCCACGCGACACTTCTGGCTGAAGATTGTTGCAAATGCTTCTGCCTTATCTTTCGCATTGATGTGCTGGGCTTCCCCATCATTGAGGATGGGGATATTTGTGGAGCCTCCTCCTCCAGTTGGTTGTTTAATTTTCCACTACCATTCACGACTGGATGTGGCAGGAGTGCAGAACTTTGATCTGATTGTTGGTTGTGGGATCACTCAGTCCCATCTAATACTTGGCTACCAGACCCGAACCCGACTAGACCCGCCAATGTGTCGGGTACCTGTCTGGCGGGTCTATATTCTGAGTCCAGCATTCGGGGTCGGGTCGGGCTGGACGGTGCTGCCTCCGGTAAATCATGGGATCAGGCTTACCCATGATTCCCCACAACTCCATCTGCAGGAATAGCCTGCTGCCGGAACGGATGAAGGATTGTGGGTCAGGCGCGAAAAAAGTTCAAGGACTTGGGCTCAGGTTGGGTTTGGGTTGGCTGTGGTCGGGTCGTGCCAGTGCCTGGGTCGGGTCGGGCCTGGGTCGGGTTTAAATTTTATACCCGAGCCAGGCTTTAGCCCTGTCTACTGCATGCTGCTTCCATTGTTTAGTATGCATGTAGTCCTGTGTTGTAGCTTCACCAGGCTGACACCTCATTTTTAAGCATGCCTGGTGCTGCTCCTGGCATGCCCTCCTGCACTCGAGGTTGGTCCCCCGGCTTGATGGTAATGGTGCAGTGGGCGATATGACGGGCCATGAGGTTACAGACTGTGGTGGCATTGAAGTCCCCCACCCAGAGTACATTTTGTGCCTGTGCCACCCTCAGTGCTTCCTTCCAAATGGTGTTCAAAATGGAGGAGCACTGATTCATCAGCCGAGGGGAGGGGCGGTAGGTGGTAATTAGCAGGAGGTTTCCATGCCTGTGTTTGACTACATGGGGCCCGAGTCAACTTTGAGGACTCCCAGGGACACTCCCTTCCAACTGTACACCACAGTGCCAGTACCTCTGGTGGGTCTGTCCTGCCAGTGGGACAGGACATACCCAGAGATGGTGATGGAGGAGTCTGGGGCATTGTCTGTAAGGTATGATTCTGTGTGTAGGACAGCTTTCCCAATTTTGGCACAAAGCCACCAGATGTTAGTGAGGAGGACTTCGCAGAGTCGATTGGGCAGTGTGTGCCTTTGTTATGTTCTGTGCCTCATAAATGCTGGCTGATCTGTCCGGTTTTATTCTTCTTTGACTTTTCTGTAGCGGCTTCACACAACTGAGTGTTTTGCTCGGCCATTTCAGAGGGCAGTTAAGAGTCAACACATTGCTGTGGGTCTGGAGTCACATGTAGGCCAGACCGGGTAAGGACAGCAGATTTCCTTCCCTAAAGGACGTTAGTGAACCAGATGGGTTTTTATAACAATCTGGTCATTTCATAATCATTATTACTGAGACTAGTATTTTATTCCAGATTTATTAATTATTGAATTTAAATTCCCTCAGCTGCCGTGTGGGATTTGAACTCGTGTGTCTGGAGTATTAGTCAGAGTCTCTGGATTACTGTTCCACTGATATTACCTCTATGCTGCTTGCTCTATCAAAGCCCCTCACTTCTGAACACCTCTATCAAATCTCCCCTTAACCTTCTCTGCTCTAAGGAGAACAAACCCAGCTTCTCCAGTCTCTCCACATTAACTAAAGTCCCTCATCCCTGGTTTCATTTTGCTAAATCTCTTCTGCAGCCTCTCCAAGGACCTTACATCCTTCCTAAAGAGTGGTGCCCAAAACTGGACACAATAAACCAGCTGGGGCCAAGCCAGTGATTTGAAAAGGTTCAGCATGGTCTTGCTTTCATATTGAATGTGTCAGGGAGGGAAGGTGACTCTAGTGAACTCTCAAGGGGGACTATTCCCCCACCCCACTTGCCTCCAAATTATTCCTCATTCCCTCGCACCTTGAAGAAAACACTCCTGCCCCTATGTCTGTGGATTGTTCTAAGCTTCTGACAGTTATCACTGAGTATACAGGACGAATCTTGTGATACACTTCATAAACTCTGCTGGCAGGAACTCAGTGAGGTTGGTCATTCGTAAGGTCCAGTATGCACCGGAGAAACCTGGCCCACAGCCCATGGCCGAGACCACCAGGCAGTTCCTCATGTCAGACAAGCCCCTCCACCTAGAGGCATCACTGGACAAAGAGGTGAGAGACTGTGGGGTGGTTGAGTGGATGGTGAGGGGCAGGGGAGGGACAAAGACATGGCTCAGAGATAAGAAAGGGCAGCTTTAACGCAGGTGGTCTGATTTCTGACTCCCTTTCAAAAATGTCCATTAATCTCATCCCAAAGTCAATTTATATTAGCTCCCGGGTATCTGTTATCCTACATATAAACCACCAGAACCCCTTGATTAAATTCCTGTCTGTAACTCACTCCCGGGTATCTGTTATTCTATATATAAACCCGAACTCCTCAATTAGATACCAGCCTGTAACTCACGCCCAGGTATCTATTATTCTATATATAAACCCTTTGAGCCCCTCGATTAGATTCCAGTCTGTAACTCCCTCCTGGGGATCTGTTATCCTACATATAAACCACCAGAACCCCTTGAATAGATTCCCGCCTGTAACTCACGCCAAGGTATCTGTTATTCTATATATAAACCTGAACTCCTTGATTAGATACCAGCCTGTAACTCACGCCCAGGTATCTGTTATTCTATATATAAACCCTTTGAGCCCCTCGTTTAGATTCCAATCTGTAACTCCCTCCTGGGTATCATTAATTCTATATAGAAACCCCTGAACCCCTTGATTAAATTCCTGCCTGTAACTCACTCCTGGGTATCTATTATTCTATATATAAACCACCCCAAACCCCTTGATTAGATACAAGCCTGTAACTCATTTCTGGGTAACTGCTATTCTATATACAAACCACACCAAACTCCTTCATTGGATTCCAGATTATAACTCGCTCCCAGGTATCTATTATTCTATATATACACTTCACAAACTCCTTGATTAGATTCCAGTCTGCAGCTCACTCTCAGGTATCTGTGATTCAATACATAAAACCCCCGAACCCCTCGATTATATTCCAGCCTGTAACGCACTTCCAAGTATCTGTTGTTCTATATATAAACCACCCGAACCCCTCAAATAGATTCCAGCCTGTAACTTACTCCTGGGTATGCGTTTTTAGATGTAGTCTGGGGTTTTATGCTCTGTGCTGTCAGTAGGTGATTTCCATGTTGATTAGAATGTCAGAGGCAGGTGGAATGGGGGAACTGTGCGTTATCGAGTGTGTAAACTGTAAACCCCAGATTGAAACATGTATTTAAGTTGTTGAATGGAGGCTGTCAAATAATAGTTTTAATGTGGAGAATGCACTTTGAAACTGATAATCATGGTGGCTGGCCTGTGTGATGATGATTCCATATCTCAGAGGGCTTTGTGTTTTGAAACTTGTGAAAATTTTGATGTTCCAGATTTATTATCATGGGGAACCAATAAATGTCAATGTTCACGTGACCAATAACACCAACAAGACAGTTAAGAAGCTAAAGATCGCAGGTAGGTAACCTGCAGGGAATGCTAATTATATCTCAGCTCCCGTGACCCTTAATATTTCGATGAGAGTTGGATCATTTTCCTCAAGTTTTAACAGACGAGTGTAGCACCTCATCAGTTATGTCACTGAAGGGAACAGAACTGTGTTTCTGACATAGATCTGCTGTGAAAATGTAATGTGTACATGATTAGCATTTTGGATTTATCAGTGGGATTTAGAGTACATGAGTAAAGAGGTGATGATTCATTTGTATGATTAGAGTAGGCCCGAGTTGTGAGTAGAGGCCAGGGTTCAGTTGTGAGTGGAAGAGGGAGTTCAGTTATGAGTGGAAGAGGGGCTTCAGTTGTGAGTGGAAGAGGGGCTTCAGTTGTGAATGGAAGAGGGAGTTCAGTTGTGAACTCTTCCTCTACTTTGCAACAATGTGCCAACACTCACAGCTTTAACCCAGACCCTGAGATTGAGGCACGTCACAAGTGTATGCTGTCAGTGCCTCTGGAATCTGACCAGGTTTAGCACAGAAAGTGAGTGTAAACTCAAGAAAAGCAAAGCACGAATCAGAGCAGATTAAGTCCGCAAGCTGAAGCTGGGTTGTTTGATCGCACCAAATGCCCAAAGCTGCCGTTTGCCTGATCCTTCGTTTCTTGAACACGCCTCTCTTGTTTTGCAGTTCGCCAGTACGCAGACATCTGCCTGTTTAACACAGCTCAGTACAAGTGCCCTGTTGCCACGGCGGAAGTTGAGTGAGTACAGCATCTCCACTCTTTGCAATCATAGAATCACAGGAACACGGCACAGAAGGAGGCCGTTTGGCTCATCGTTGTGCTGGCTGTTTGAAAGAGCAATCGTGCTTAGTCCCAATAACTGCCCCCCACCCACCCCCCCCAACCGCTTCCACCCCCAACTTTCTGTCTGTAACCCTGTAAGTTTATCATCCTCAAATATCTGTCCAACTCCCTTTGAAAATTATTTATGCAATCAGCTTCCACCACCTTTTCAGTTAGAACTTTCTGGATTCCAGCAACGCTGAGTGAAAAAACTTCTCCCCTCTGGACCGCACTGAACTGGACTAAACCAGACCTGCATTGGGGGATTAGACCAATGATGTTCCATCCCAGTCCTGACCAGTCCCTAGTTACCCTGTTGGAAGGTGATGGCTTTCTCCCGGTTTAGCTTTGTTTGACTTACCTTTCTCTCTGTCTCCCCGTCTCCAGCGACATTGTGGCTCCAAGCTCTACGTTTTGCAAGGTTTACACCCTGACGCCATACCTAGCTAATAACCGAGAGAAACGCGGCCTGGCCCTGGATGGGAAACTCAAGCATGAGGACACCAACCTAGCTTCCAGCACCCTGTAAGCACATTGAATATTCATTTATCACCATGTAGGGTTTTTAGTAGGTATTTCTACATCAATGTTTAAAACAATAAAAGACTTACATTGATTTTGAAAAGTTTTTTTTTATTTGTTCATGGGATGTGGGCATCGCTGACTAGGCCAGCATTTATTGCCCATCCTTAATTGCCCTTGAAAAGGTGGCGGTGAGCTGCCTTCTTGAACATCTGCAGTCCATGTGGGTGCAGTTACACCCACAGTGCTGTTAGGAAGGGAGTTCCAGGATTTTGACCCAGCCACAGTGAAGGAACGGCGATACAGTTCCAAGTCAGGATGGTGTGTGACTTGGAGGGGAAGTTGCAGATGGTTGTGATCCCATGCATCTGCTGTCCTTGTCCTTCTAGGTGGTAGAGGTCGCGGGTTTGGAAGGTGCTGCCTAAGGAGCAAATGGTGAAACTGATCGGTGAACTGTCAGTGTTGCTGATCCCACAAATCCCGTGCGGAGAGAGCACGTTCAATCCTTGTTCTTTCCCCTAAATGTTACTGGAGTGAGTCGAGGAGGTGAGTTCTGCCATTGACCTTGATCATGTCTTTTTCTCTGTAGACTAAGAGATGGAGCTAACAAGGAGATTCTGGGCATCATGGTGTCTTACAAAGTCAAAGTGAAGTTGGTGGTTTCTAGAGGAGGGTAAGTGTAGAGATTTCATTACACAGTGCAAGCTATTTTAATGAGGTGTTTCATTTTTAGGTATTGCAGTTGGATTGGTAGAAAGAGGAAATTGTGTACTAATGAATCACAATTGAGCCTTGTGGGGAATATAAAAGACAATGATAGACCATCCTCAATAGTCTTAGTGAGCAGACTCTCCTCCCAATGTGGTCTTGGGCCCTACAGCCCAAGGTTTTGTCTCTGAACCGTTCTGAATGATTTGACCTCTGTCAACGTGCTGATGGAGGCTGCTAGTATTTGCCTCAGTACCCCTGGGGTAGTGATTGTGGGAAGGACAGGGTGGAAATCAGGATGAGTTCCTATATCTAGTGACCGATGGATTGAAAGTGTATATTGGATGAGCCAGAATCGTGGATGGTTGGGATGGCTGAATAGCTTACTGACCTATAGGCTGTCTCCTGTCTCATCACTGACCCATGGAGTCCCTCCTGTCCCCTCACTGACAGGTGCTGACCCAATGGGTTTCTCCTGTGGGATAACCATCCCAGGAGTTAACCCTTCTCACCTTTGGCACTAACCATTGCCTTGCTGCAGCTCACCTGCCTCACTCTTATCTTGGGCACACCGCATGCTTTATACAGCACCGTTCACCAGCTCAGGACATTGCAAAGTGCTTTACAGCCAATGTGAGGTGTAGGAAACTCAACAATTTACACAGAGCAAGATCCCACAGGCAGCAATGGGATAATGACCACATTATCTGCTTTTAGTGATTTTGGTTGAGGGATAAATATTAGGCCGGGACAACGAGGATAACTCAGTTTCGAAATAGCATACCTCTTATATTACCTGAGAGAGCAGACAGGAGCTCGGTTTAACATCGCGTCTGAAAGTCAGCACCTCTGACTGTGCAGCACTCCACTAATAGTGTCAGCCCAGATTACAGGCTCAATTCTCTGGAAGGAGACTGGCACCCGGGACCTTCTGACTCAGAGGTAAGAGTGCGCCCCGTTAAGCCATGGCTGACGCTGTACTTAGCTTCAGTTAGAGCAGTAAGTTGAATTAATGGTGGAATAATGTTTGATCGTTTTGATTTCCCTGTTTGTATGGCGCGTGTTTCCTTCAATAACCAAGCTGCTGGCTTGTTAATCAAATCTCTCTCTCGCTCTTTATTTTAACGCCAGCATTTTGGGAGATCTTGCCACAAGGTAAATGGTGAAGCTTTTAACAATCACAGCCCGTTGCCCATGAGCTATTTCACCTCATCTCGCAGTTGGCACAAGAGTGTTACATATCTCCCTCCCCATTAATGCATGCATTGTGCTCTGGAGAAGCAATTGTAGCTGTGGCACTGGCTTAGAGTGCGACTGACTGCCTGGCATGGTACTGAGAGATTCACAGCAGTGAGGTTAGAGGTGTCATGATCTACAGCCGAGGTGGTGGTGAACAGACAAGGGGCGACATTGTAAAAGGGATGGTAAAAAGTCCAGTGACAGTCAATGAGTTAGCATGGAATTGGACTAACTACTTGAAGGAGAAAGGGTAGAGTGGGACTAATTGGGCAGCTTTTTTCAAAGGGGATAGCACAGACATGGTGGGCCAAATGATCTGCTCCTGCACTATGAGATTCTCTGATTCTCGGATAGGATCAGAATGAGCACCTTGCAAATAATCTTCCACTTCAGGAAGGATGGGAGGGTCCTTGAGAGGGTGCAGAGGAGATTTACCAGAATGGTTCCAGGGATGGGGGAGTTTAGCTGCAAGGTTAGGTTGGAGAAGCTGGGGTTGATCCCCCAGATCAAAGGAGATTGAGGGGAGATTGATAGATTAGGGCACGTCTACATAAGGTGGGCAAAGAAAATCTGTCCCCATTGCAAGGATAGTGGACACAGATTTTAAATTTTGGGGAAGAGATGCAGGGGGAATGTGAGGAAGAACTTTTTTTATGCAGTGAGTCGTAATGACTGGGAACTCGCTGCCCACAGGGTTGGTTGAAGCGGAGATGATCCATGATATCAAAAGGAAATTGGATGGGCACGTGAGAGAAATAGACTTGCAGGGCTATGGGGATAGCACAGAGGAGTGGGACTGACTGGATTGATCTGCAGAAAGCCAGCATGGAAATGACGGGCGGAATGGCCAAAAGACTCTATGACTCCAAGACCATTGGCCCTACTCGATGGGATTTTGCATGTGCTACGTCACACTGGGAAGAACTAGAGAGAGTCCCAGGGTATTGTAGGGAAGGACTGTGTGCCCCTGAGAGTTACACACACAGTCAACTCACTTACTGACTCCCCAAAGCCTGTCCACCATCTACCACCATCTAAGGCACAAGTCATGAGTGTGATGGAATACTCTCCACTTGCCCGGATGGTGCAGCTCTCAGGGGCCATTGACATTAACAGCTCAAGGAAATCCCGATACCTTGTTCTCTGTCAATTGTATCTGGTGCTAATAAGGTCCCCTGATTTTTCAAACTGTGTGATGTTGAATGACTCATTTCCTTAGTTTCAGCCAAATGGGTTTTGCCACTTACCAAATGCCTACTCATTAACCAGTGCTCCGACAGTGAACACAAGTCCAAAATTTTGTTCTTTATTCTGTTTTTCTCTTTCATTCAAAGTACAAGATAAAACAATCCGAGCATCAGCAACAGTGCTTGGCTATGTGCCAACTTTCTCAGTGGTGACTCGCCTGCATCTCAGTTACAATGCTTGCTGTTCATTCAGGGATAAAATTGGTCAAGGCACCAGGTGGAGGAGGGGGTGCAGGGGGCAAGACTCCCCTGCTGTTCTGCAAATAGTGGCCCTGGGATCGTTTACATCCACCTGAGTGAGGTTTAATGTCTCATCCAAAAGATGGCACCTCCAACAGAGCACCACTCCCTCAGTACTGACCCCCCGACAGTGCAGCACTCCCTCAGTACTGACCCTCCGACAGAGCAGCACTCCCTCAGTACTGACCCTCCAACAGAGCAGCACTCCCTCAGTACTGACCCTCTGACAGAGCAGCACTCACTCAGTACTGACCCTCTGACAGAGCAGCACTCCCTCAGTACTAACCCTCCGACAGTGCAGCACTCCCTCAGTACTGACCCTCTGACAGAGCAGCACTCCCTCAGTACTGACCCTCCAACAGAGCACCACTCCCTCAGTACTAACCCTCCGACAGTGCAGCACTCTCTCAGTACTGACCCTCTGACAGAGCAGCACTCCCTCAGTATTAACCCTCTGACAGAGCAGCACTCCCTCAGTACTGACACTCCGACAGAGCAGTACTCCCTCAGCATTAACCCTCTGACAGAGCAGCACTCCCTCAGTACTGACCCTCTGACAGTGCAGCACTTCCTCTGTACTGACCTTCTGACAGTGCAGCACTCCCTCAGTACTGCCCGAGATGGAGACTCACCATCTTGATACTTAAAATGATGTCTCTCTCTATCTGGGTCTCTGTCTCTCTCCCTCTCTCTATCGCCTTCTCTATTACAATTTTGTCAGGTTTAGGTAAGGTACAGAAAGAAAATCTGTTCACATTACCTGATTGTACAAGGACTCGGGGGACACGGATTGAAGGTTTTGGGCAAGAGATACAGGGGGAATGTGAGGATAAACATTTTTACATAGCGAGTGGTAATGACCTGGAACTCGCTGCCCACGAGGGTGGTGGAAGCGGAGATGATCAATGATTTCAAAAGGAAATTGGATCGGTTCTTGAGGAAATAAATCTGCAGGGCTACGGGAATAGAGCAGGCAGTGGGGCTGACTGGATTGCTCTGCAGAGAGCCAACATGGACTTGATGGGCTGAATGGCCTCCTTCTGTGCCATAAATGGTCCAATGACTCGTTATCCTATTCCTTTTTGAAAGGAATGGGAGAACTTTTGGGTCATTTTCTCTCTGTCTCTGTTTCTTCCTGTCTCTGTCCCTCAGTCTGTGCCTCTGTCTCTTTCTATGTCTCCATTTGTCTGTCTCCCCATCTCTGTCTATTTCTCACTCTCTGCCTCTGTCTCTCTCTCTATGTATATATATATATATATATATATATATGTCTATCTCTATTTCCCCTGTCTCTGTCTCTATCTTTCTCTTTCTGTTTCTATATGTGGCTCTATGGGACGGATTCTCCCACTAGCTTCAGGATCCCGACATAAGGCCCTAATGGGGACCCTGAGCCCACACTTGCTGCAGTTGTTCAGTAATCTTCCGGGAGGTGGCCTCCTAATTGGCCACCTCCATGCGCGCTGTGGTAGTAAGGAGGCCGGAAGCTCTGGGGCCTTGGCAGCCCCACCGGGAGAGGTCGGCGCTGCTGAGGCAGGTCGGGGACCCTGAAGGTGCCTCAACATGTAGGCACTCTGGGAAGTGAGGATCCAGATAAAGAATTATCAGGACCTTGGTCATTAGGCCCCTCGAAGCGGAGGGGAAACCCCTCCAGGTGGATCATTTGGGCCGCAGCTGCGGCCTTCAATGCCCATCATTGAGGCTTTGAGCTTCTGGTCTCGATGACCCCCACACCCCCCAGACTGCGGCCTCTATTGAACTGGCGTCCTCCGCCCTCAGTGTGGGGGAGGGGTCAGTCCTGCTGGTGACGCTGCAAAATGGCCCCTATACAGATATACAGAGGGACGCTGGCAACAGCAGGTGAGCGAGGACTTTACAAACACTTTCACGTCTCCAAATGATCTGCTTCCACTTGTCTTTCAGCGATGTGATCGTAGAGCTGCCTTTTACTTTGATGCACGCAAAACCGGAGGAGGAGCCACTTTACAGAGAAGGTAAGAAGACAAACCCTCATGTAGAGTAAAACTGCCACTGGTGCAGTCTGCAAATAAAAGCTGAAAAACACACTTTGAAATGCAGCCACTAAAGATACAACAGCCTGCATTCATATAGCGCCTTTAAATCAGTAAAATATTCCCAAGGTGCTCCACTGGAGCAACTATCAGACACTAATTGACACTGAACCACATAAGGAGATTTTGAGAACGAGGAGCTGGACTTAACCTTTCGGCCCCTAGATCATGGCTGATTATTTACAACAACAACATCTTATCCCCATACCCCTTCATTTCCTTAGTGTCCAAAAAACTATCGACCTTTGTCTTGAATATACTTAATGACTAAGGGAAGGAGGGAGATGGGTGGGGGAATGGGAGGAGGTGGGAACAAGGGAGGTGGGAGGTGGAGGAAGGGAAGGAAGAAGGGAGTGATGGAAGTTGGGGCAAGTGAGGAGAGGTTGGGTGGGAGCTGGGGGGGAGGGGCAGGGAAGGCAGAATGGTTGAGGGATAGTAGTTTGTACAATGAACAATTCTATGCTAACTTGTAATAGACTATAACTGGATATGAAACTCTTTTAAAAGTTCCAGTTCCTAGTAAAAGATCAGTCCCTCTTAGGAAGTAGCGGATATTCAGTCATCAGCAGACCAGAGTGTGGTAGGTGGAGGAAGGAGAAGGGAGGGAGGGAGGTGGGGGAAAAGCGGGGGAGGGAGGAAAGGGGTGGGTGGGAGTTTGGTGGGAGGGGAAAGGGAGGGTGGAGAAGGGGGGTCAGGTTGGGGAGAAGGGGAGGGAGGTGGGGAAAGTGGAAGGTGACAAGAGAGGAAAGGGAGGGAGGTTGGGGGGAAGGGGAGGTAGGGGGAGGGTGGGGAGGGAGGGATGGAGCGGAAGGAATTGGAGAGAGGGGGAGATAAGGGCGATGGTATCTCATGGTCTGTTTCAGCAGATTCAAGCTGAACTAAGGGCAAGATGCGATCAGCTTTCAACACCATCCTGATCTGTGAATGTTCTTACTGTTACAGTTGCTGAGAATGAGGTTCCCATAGACACCAATCTGATCGAATTTGACACCAAGTAGGTCCTTCATTTCAGCATGTAACTGACAGTGTGTCCTTGCATGTCCTCGCTCAGCATTGTGTGTGTGTGTCTCTCTCAGTCTCCCTGTCATTTCCTCATTGCCCTGACTTTGCTTACAGGAAAATGCACCTTGTTTCCTGCTGCAACATTCCCTGGCCTTCCCTCCTTCCCCGGGTTGGGATAAGTCCCACATTCACACATTTGTCCAGTTGCCACTCGAGGAGCCTATCAACTAACTGCGGCGTGACCAGGGATTAAACTCCTGACTCTCCTGCTTTGTGTGACATAATACAATTCCTGGCAAGACCAATGGTGGGAGCTCGATGTAAAACATGGTGAAATACCTTGAATATATTGAAGCAAGAAAGACAAGCAAAGAATATTAAGGCACAGAAACAGGCCATTCGGCCCAACTGATCCGTGCCAGTATTTATGCTCCACATGAGCCTCCTCCCATCCCTCTTCATCTCATCCTCTCAACATATCCTTCTACTCCTTTCTCCCTCAGTTGTTTATCCAGCTTTCCCTTAAATGTATTGATACTATTCACCTCAACCACTCCCTGTGGTAGCGAGTTCCGCATTCACACCACTCTCTGGGTAAAGGAGTTTCTCCTGAACTCCTTATTGGATTTACTGGTGATTATATTGATGACCCCTAGTTCTGGTCTCCCCCACAAGTGGAAATATCCTCCCTACATCTACCCTATCAAAAACCCCTTTGTCATCTTAAAAAGATTTCTTCTGAATTCCACGTTATTAGTTTTAGGATTTATCGGTGACTTTTATATCGATGGTCTGTTAACTTTCCAACATTCCCAACAGGTAGAAACATCGTCTCTAAGTCAGGCATATCAAAACTCTTTGATAATCTTAAAAAAACTCCATCTGGTCACCTCTCAGTCAACCTCATTCCGAGAGAAGTTAGCCCCAATCTGTTCAGTCTTCCAATCAGTAAAATGAAAGTGACAGGCTCCATTCGGTGTAATATTGTTTAGTATTTAAAGGCCCACTCATTCACTTTGCATCCTCTACCATTTCCAGTGACGACGATATTGTCTTTGAGGATTTTGCACGCCAGAGGCTGAAAGGATTGAAGGACGACAATGATGAAGATGAAGATGGAGTTAATTCCCCACAGCTCAATGACCGATAAAACACCTGACCTTGAATCGCTGCAAACCGTGGTGATTTTTTGTACATGAAAAGCTGCTGTTGTTCGTTTATTTTCCTCTTTGTTTTTGTTATAAAACAAAACAACTGAGGCTTCTGGATAATCTCGGGCCTAAAACTCATAGGCTCCAAACAGTAGACTGGTACAATGATGATGTCAGTTCGTTCACAGCCTTTTCAGGAGTGAAGCCTTTGGTAGGCCCCAGACCTCAGGGCCCCCCACTGCGGGTTGCCAATCTGTCCAAGATTGCCCTGAAGATTAATCTCCAGGACACTGCTGGCAACAACACACCAAGGGTGAAATATCACAGGGACCTTTAAACATTTTCTTTCAACATTTTTGTTTATTAGCTGCAGAACTATTGGAAATGTGTAGGGCTGTTGGGAGGTCAGCCTCCAGGAATACACCCAAACAGAGCTGGCAACCCAACTCCACTCTCATCATTTAGGCCAACAGACCTGAGGTTAAGTTGAATATTTTCAGCCAAAAGCAAAAATATGAAGCACACAAAAATTGACAAAGCTGAGCAAGCCATATCTTTATTCACGCATTGCCATCTTTATCAAATTCTATTCTGAAAAAAGAGACATGCTGTCTTGCACTCATCAGGACAGACACAAGAAGGCCAAATTTCAAAGGGAGCAACAATTTATACTGCATGAGAAAAGATGCTGATTGGTTGGCAAGTCGACTCTGTTTGAGACATTGCCATGGAGAATGCACCAGCAATCTACTGTCCCCTACACTTTTTTTAAATTAGAAAAGGCTTAACGCCTGAACATGTTCCTTTTGCCTGCAGAGGACTGGTCCCTGTGTATGAATATATGTAGCTTCTAGCAAGCGTATGTGAGCCACATTGCGAACACAACTGACAATCTTAAATTGGTTGTTAGTGTCATTCTTAGCACACTTGGGATTGTTCATTAAGTACTGTCCAATCGCGGAATCATATCTGATGTTAGACATAGTGTTCTGAGTTTTGCAAGTGTGAGCTGGTTCCAAGGTAAGGTATCTCAAAAATTTGAGCAACAGGTGAAGCTAGCCATTTCACATTACTACTATGCAACAGCAACACAAGTGGTATTTTTCACTAACAGGATGCTGTCATCAAGCCAAACAGATGTTCTGCCTACCACCCAAATGAATAATGTGGTATATGAATTCCAGTGCCGGTGTGGTGCCCAACAACTGGTGGATCATATCAAACAGCATATCCCTTCGGCTGTACGCATAAGGCAAAGTACTGACCCGAGTCGACCAGCTTGTACTTGCAAAACTTTTAACAATCGAAGTGATTCCACGATTGGACAGCACTTACTGAACAATCCTCAGTGTGCTAATAATTACACTAACAACCAATTTAAGATGATCAGTCAGGCTCACAATATTTACGGTTGCTAGAAGCTACATATATTCATACACAGGGACTGGTCCTCTGCAGGCAAAAGGAACATGTCCAGGCGTAGCGCCTTTTTTGAATTAGACAAAAGCTTGGGGGGGGGACAATAGTTCCCTGCTGCATTCTCCATGGCAACGCCTCAACCCAATCAGAGTCGACTTGTCAACCGATCAGCATCCTTTTCTCATGCTGCATAAATTGTTTCTTCCTTTGAAATTTGGCATTCTTGCATTTGTCCTGATGAGTGCAAGACGAAAAGCTTCAACAGCATGTCTCTTTTTTCAGTAATACTCAAATTTTATTCTGTCGTTCGCCAAGCACTGTGCCAGAATGATGCAAAATCCAGGCAAAATACACCTTCCCAATAGCAATTAGGGATGGGCAATAAATGTAGCTAGCAAAACCCATGAATGAATTAAACAAAAAAATTGCAGTATTGTGTCAAATGTGGATGATGTGGTTAAAAGTGAAAATTAGCTTTATCTTGCCCACTTCCATCCAGGCATGTCAGCCCCTGTTGTTTTCAAAGTCAAAACTTGATGCAAACCACATGTTATATTGGGTTTTCAATTCCATCTGGAGGTCTTGTTTCAGGTTTCAACACATAACCTATCCTGTACCTGTCCTGTGACTGTTTGATGGGACAGTGTAGAGGGAGCTTTACTCTGTATCTAACCCCCATTTTTTTTCCTGTATCTAACCCCCGTTTTTTTTTTTTTTTTCTTTTTTTTTCCACAAGGTGACCTTTATACCCCAGGCCCCTTTTATATTTTTCACATCGAGGGGGCCTTTATCCCTCAGGCCCCCTTTATGTACATATTTACAGTTTTAAAATAACTTTATTAAAACAGATAAATAAACAAAAAACTCAAATTAAAATGCCATTCTCGGCGTCGACGATGCACTCCAGTCCCTGCGGTGCCCACCGGTCGCGGAAGGCCTCAAGCGTACCGGCGGACACCGCATGCTCCTTTTCCAGGGACACCCGGGCGCGAACGTAACCGCGGAAGAGGGGCAGGCAATCGGGGAGGACGGAACCCCCGACGGCCCGCAACCTGGACCTGTGAATTGCCACCTTGGCCAGGCCCAGGAGCAGACCGACGAGAAGATCCTCCTCCCGGCCCGAGCCCCTCCGCACCGGGTGCCCAAAGATCAGGAGCGTGGGACTGAAGTGCAGCCAGAATTTGAGGAGCAGCCCCTTCAGATACTCAAATAGGGGCTGCAACCTCGCACACTCCGTATAAATGTGGAACACGGACTCGTCCAGGCCGCAGAAAGTACAGGTGGCCTGGGAGTCCGTGAACCTACTTAAAAGCCTATTGCACGGGACTGCTCTGTGCAGCACCCTCCACCCCAGGTCCCCGATGTAAAGGGGGAAGTCTCCCGCGTAGAGAGACCTCCATCGGGGTTTCCCCTCGCCGCCAGATGGCAACGCGGACCGCCAGGGCGTGTCCGGCCGGCTGACGAGTGCGAGGAAGTGGAAAGTGTGCAGGAGCAGCCCGTACAGGAAACCCCTCCGCGCCGATTGGAATGGCACGGAGGGCATTTCCAAGAGGCGGCTCGGGTTGTGCGGGACCGGCTCCCGAGGAGGGTTTCGGGGCCTGGGTCCGATGAGCAGTTCCGGCCCAGCGGGGGTCAGCTCGGCCGGGATCGCTCCGCAGTCCCGAGCCCCCTCGCCACCCGCAGTGAGGGGCGTCCCGGGGGTTTCGGCTACTCCTCCGCCCGCCGGACCGTCCCCGGAGTCGGCCGCCCGGACAGCCGAGGCGCTCTCCTCCGCCGGCGGGGGAGCGCCCTGACTGGAGGCGACCATGTTCCAGACTCGGAAAAGATCCCGGTAAAAGACAGGCAACTCCCTCAGAGAGGCGCGGCTAACGGACTCCACCGGGAGCTGCGTGTCGTCTTGAAGGCAGTGACACTGGCGGAAAAAATACGTCGCCAGCGCACACCATCTGGGAGGACGCTCGACGTACAGGTATCTCTGCAGGGTCCGAAGGCGGAGAGTCGCAGCCTGGGTGCGGACGCACACCAGCGACTGACCGCCCTCCTCGATCGGGAGACTCAGGACCGCGGCAGAGACCCAGTGTTTCCTCTTGCCCCAGAAGAAATCGACGAGTTTCTTCTGGATCTTGGTGGCAAATACAGGGGGCGGGGCCAAAGTGACCAACCGGTACCACAGCATGGAGGCCACCAGTTGGTTTATGACCAACGCTCGGCCCCTGTAGGAAAGCACTCGGAGCAGTCCTGTCCAGCGCCCCAGCCGAGCGGTGACTTTCGCCTCCAACTCCTGCCAGTTTGCCGGCCAGGCTTCCTCAGCGGGACTAAGGTGGACTCCCAGATAGAGGAGGTGCGTGGTGCTCCACGCAAAAGGTGTCATCTCCTCCGGCAGGGAGTCCACCCGCCACTGACCAACCAGGAGTCCGGAACATTTCTCCCAATTGATCCTCGCGGAGGACGCGGCAGAAAAGGTCTGCTGGCAGTCGCGCATCCTCCGCAAGTCAACGGGATCTGTGATTGCGAGGAGCACGTCGTCGGCATAAGCCGAGAGGACGACCCGCATGGCCGGCTCGCGCAGAGCCAATCCCGTCAACCTCCTGCGAAGCAGGCACAGGAAGGGCTCCACGCAGATGGTATACAATTGGCCGGACATGGGGCACCCCTGACGCACTCCTCTCCCAAAGCGAAGGGGCGCCGTCAAGGACCCGTTAACTTTGACTAGACACTCTGCGGCGGCGTATAAAAGTCGGACCCGGGCCACGAAATGCGGCCCGAGTCCGAAAGCGTGCAGAGTCCCGAAAAGGTAATCGTGATCCACCCTGTCGAACGCCTTCTCCTGATCGAGGGAGAGAAAGGCGACCGACTGACCAGTCCTCTGGGAAAGATGGATCAGGTCCCGGACCAGGTGGATGTTGTCCTGGATGGACCGGCCCGGGACCGTGTAGGACTGGTCGGGGTGGATCATGTGGGCCAGCACGGAGCCCAGGCGGGTAGACATAGCCCGGGCAAAGATCTTATAATCCGTGCTGAGGAGGGAGACCGGACGCCAGTTTTTAAGCAGGCGGAGATCGCCCCTCTTCGGCAGCAGGACGATGACCGCCCTGCGCCACGAGAGGGGCATCTCCCCGGTCGCCAGGCTTTCCCCCAGGACCCGCGCGTAATCGTCCCCCAGGACGTCCCAGAACGCCCTGAGGAACTCCACGGTCAACCCATCCAGCCCTGGGGATTTGCCCCGCGAGAGCTGGTGGAGGGCGCCAGTCAGCTCCGCCAACGTGAGCGGGGCCTCCAATCCTTCGGCGCCCTCCGGGCTGACCTGCGGCAGGTCCTCCCACAAAACTCTGCGCGCATCCTCGCTGGACGGATCCGGAGAGAACAACGCACTGTAATAAGTCCGGACCAGGAGGCCCATTCCCTCCGGATCCGTGATGGAGGATCCGTCGTCGGCCAGCAGCTCGGCGAGCCCGCCATTTTTCCAACGAGTAGAAGAAGGGTGAGGCGCGGTCCAAATCTTCCAGGATCTGGATCCGCGACCTCACGTACGCGCCTCGGGACCCTATGAGCTGCAGGTTCCTCAGCGCGCCCTTCTTCTCTTTGTACGCCTGCCACAGGGCCGGGTCTGCGACGGCATGACTGAGGCGGGATTCCAAGTCGAGCACCTCCCTCTCAAGGCGCCCGACCTCGGCTTCCCGCCTCTTGGTCGACCCCTTCGCGTACTCCTGACAGAAGACGCGGATGTGAGTCTTGCCCACATCCCACCATAGCCTCAAGGAGGGGAAGCCCCCCTGCTTCCTTCTCCAGTCGGCCCAGAATCGACAGAACGAGTCCCGAAATCGCACGTCCTCCAGCAGCCGGTTGTTAAAGTGCCAGTACGCGGACCCCGCCCGCGTGCGGAGCGGAGTGAACTCCGCCCACACCAGGCGGTGGTCCGAGCACGGCACCAGCCGCATGGAGGCCGCCGAAACGCGGGAGACGTACGCCTGCGAAATGTAGAGGCGGTCGATTCGCGACCCCCCTCCTCCAGACCTCCACGTGAAGGCGCTGGAGTCGGGATGGAGATTCCGCCAGACGTCCACCAAGTTAAGGGAGCTGATCAGTCCCCTCAACTTCTCCACCGACGCTTGGCCGCGCTGGGGACCGGCGCGATCCCCCACCTCGAGGGTGCAGTTAAAATCCCCCCCGAGGATGATGCACTCGCCGCTATCGATGGAGCTCAAGAGAGCGGACACTTCTTCAAAGAAGCGCGCTTGCAAAGCGCCGGGCCTGGGCGCGTACACGTTCACAAAGTGGAGCGGCACGCTACCCAGGCGAACGGCGAGGTGGAGCAAGCGGCCCGGCACTAGCTCCTTGACCCCCAAGATCTCCGGCTGAAAAGTCGGGGCCAACAAGATCGCCACCCCACTAGAAATAGGGGTGAGGTGACTCATGTAGACCCCACCCTGTCACTCCAGGAGCCAGGTGGCTTCGTCTCCCGGAACGGTGTGGGTTTCCTGCAGAAAGCTCACCGCGTATCTCCCTTCCCTAAGGACTGAGAGATTGTGAAATCTGCGGTGAGCCCCTCTGCTGCCGTTGATGTTGAGGCTGGCTATGGTTATCTTCATGTCAAAGGTACTTAAAACCCGTCACCAACAGCTCACTGTGAGGAGGGAGTGGAAGTGCACCTGGCCCTCCACTCCCCCAGCAACCCATTGAGGAACACATTAAAACGGCGCCTCTCAACCAGTTTCACGTCCGCGCGCTTGCCCGCTATCTTAAGGGCGGCACGGACGGACTGGATGATCAGCGCCAGATTCGACCAACGGTCGAGGGCCAGCTGAACTTTATTGCGGCAACCTCTGCAAGCCGCGAGGAAATCCCGGAGTTCCGCCGTGGGGATGAGAGGAGATTCGGTGGGAGGCACGAGGGACTCCACCACCTCACTGGCGATGGAATCAAGATCATCCTCCGTGCCCCGCACCGAATCCCCATCCTCCTCCGGGTCGTCACCGCCAGCGGCCGACACATCCACCACACACTGTGGGGCGGACGTCCCGGCCGCGCCAGCTGGTCCCGCCTCCGTCACGATCCCACCCCCAGGATCGATGGCGGAGGAGTCCTCTCTGGGTTCTATTGTGAAACTGGAGCCTGTAGGCACCAGCGGTTCAGGACCCCCCTCCACCTCCATCCCCAGGCCAATGACTGGTCCAGGGGAGACAGAAGTTCCGGACTCCGGGAAACCAGCCGGAGCCGAGACTGGAGGCGGCGAGAGGAGGCCATCTCCCGCTCCGCCAGCACCCACAGGCCCAGCAGATGGGGCAGCATTCTCAGTTATAACTGGGTCGGGTGTCTCCTGGTTGGTGGTGGACTCCGGCTGGGAGGCCCGACCCTCTGGGGCCTCGCCCTCCCCTTCATTCAGGACACCCGACCCAGTAGCAGTGGCGGAATGGGCGGTTTCCCCAGGCTCCCCCACCACAAGCAGGGCCCCACTTACTCCTTCAGGAGGGGCCTCACGTACCGGGGCCATCCCCTCCCCTCCATCCTGAGGAATAGGGAGCACCTGCCCGGACTTTGCAGCCTTGGTGGTGGCGGTAGGGGGCACCTGAGGACCAGAAACAGGAGGCAGCTCCCCTCCAACAGATGGGCCCTGCACCTCAGGGCCCTGTGTTATTTCTGTGGAGGGGTGCCTTCTCCTCTTTTTCGCACTTGGGCGCGGAGACTCAGAGACCTCCATGTCATCAGAGTCCTCCGCCTCCGCACCCTTTTTTCCTTTTTTAGTCACCCTGGGCCTGAGCCCAGCCCTGGGACAGGTGGATTCCATGGGAATGGGCTTTGGGCTGAGCTCAGGCTCGGGTTGAGTCAAAGTGTCCAGGGGACGCGCCTCACGATGTTTCTTTTTTCCCCGCGTCTTCCTTCCGCTCGGACGGACGCTCCCCTCCCCGCCAGAGGCTGTGAAAACCACAGCCTCCGGAACCGACTTAGCTGTGTCTGTTTGATGTGCGGAGGGAGTGGGAGGAGGTGCTGTGGAACCACTCTGGGCCGCCGAGGTGGACCTGGCGGCCTGGAGGTTGTTGCAGTTCTTCCGAACATGCCCCACCCCCTTGCAGACGTGGCATCGCGCCCCGTCCGAGGTCCAAAAGACGCGGTAGGCCGTCCCCTGGAACTCCACATTAAATTGGCCCTCCGTGTCCTCCTCCCGCGCCAGCTGCATAAATAACTGGCGGCGGAAGGAGTAGACATGTTGGAGGCTGTGCTCCCGAAGACCGAGCCGGACTGGGGTGATCCCCGACCTCACCTCCCCCAGGGTGGGACGTTGGACAACATTATCCGATGCGCAGTGGCCCCCAGAGGGTCCACTGGCAGGAAGGTCCCCCCCACAGTGAGCCCTTTACTCAGGGCCAGGGACACCGCCCGCTCGGTCTTCAAAAAGAACACAGCCTTCCCATACATCTTTGAGGCCGCAACAATGGCCGAGGGGCCGACAACCACGGCCATTGCCTTAACGCAGGCCTCAATAGACATGTTGGGGTGGGGATAGCTCTTCACCCCATGGCTGCATGTCAATAATTTAAAGGGTGACGGGGCCACGTGGGCAGCCACAGAAGCTGCAGCTGCGTAGGTAGTAGAGGGCCCCGCCACCGGTGATGAAGGGCTTGCCATGGGTCCAAGAGCTAAACCCACCCCAAATTGTGGACTTGCACACTAAATAACAGATTCACAGAAAAATTTGAAAAGACAAACAAACAAACAACAGGTTAGTGGAGAGGCTGAGGTAATAGAGGAGAGGCAAAGGCAGGCTGGAAGGGATGACTTGCTTTCTGGAGGTGGTGCTCACAGTACACTTAAAACAAACAGTCTTTGAAGTTGGTCTTCCGGTCTTCTGGTTGGGGGAGTCGTCTTCACCTGGGTCAGCTGAAGCTGCCCAGGCACTATCTATCCCCTTCCGTCTGTTTAGCTGGGCAGCTTCAGCTGACCCAGGCTTGGCAATTGGGGTGGGGAGGGAGCTTTCCTGTGTTCTTTTGCAGCACCACAGACTCCTGTTGAATTGCCAGCACCACCCCTTGTTGTTCCAGCCACTTCTTCCTCCCCCAACAGTCCAAAGTAAATTACTGGTGTTCAGCACCCACCTCCAAACAAAGCCTTGTTTCCAACAAAAAAAGAATGTCACTTTCTTCTCTTTTAAAGGTGATTGTTGTTGGAGTTTTCCTCTGCTTGTTTGTAGAAGCTCTCCCTTGCTCAGTGTAGCTCCTCTCTCCACCTCTGCAACCTCCAACTGCCACCAGCACTGTCAGCTGCACCTCGTTGATGCACTCAGGCTCCCAAATCAGTGGGCAGCCAATCCCCGTGCTGTACCTGTCCTGGGAGTGTTTGATGGGGACAGTGTAGAGGGAGCTTTACTCTGTATCTAACCCCCGTTTTTTTTTCTTTAGGGAGCTTTACTCTGTATCTAACCCCGTTTTTCTTTCTTTTTTTTTCTTTATTTTCTCCCCGTTTTTTTTTCTTATTTTTTTTCCCCCGTTTTTTTTTTCTTTTTTCTTTTTTTTTAAGGGGACAGTGTAGAGGGAGCTTTACTCTGTATCTAACCCCCGTGCTGTACCTGTCCTGGGAGTGTTGAAGGGGACAGTGTAGAGGGAGCTTTACTCTGTGTCTAACCCTGTGCTGTACCTGCCCTGGGAGTGTTTGATGGGGACAGTGTAGAGGGAGCTTTACTCTGTATCTAACCCTGTGCTGTACCTGCCTGTGTGTGTTTGATGGGGACAGTGCAGAGGGAGCTTTACTCTGTATCTAACCTCATTTTACTTTGGCGATTTACTCTGTATCTAACCCCGTTTTTTTTTTTCTTTGTGTTTGATGGGGGACAGTGTAGAGGGAGCTTTACTCTGTATCTAACCCTGTGCTGTACCTGTCCTGGGATTGTTTGATGGGAACAGTGCAGAGGGAGCTTTACTCTGTATCTAACCCCATTTTTTTCTGGAGATTTACTCTGTATCTAACCCCGTTTTTTTTTTGATGGAGACAGTGTAGAGGGATCTTTACTCTGTATCTAACCCCGTGCTGTACCTGCCTGTGAGTGTTTGATGGGGACAGTGTAGAGGGATCTTTACTCTGTATCTAACCCCGTGCTGTACCTGTCCTGGGAGTGTTTGATGGGGACAATGTAGAGGGAGCTTTACTCTGTATCTAACCCCCGTTTTGTATCTAACCCCATTTTTTTTTTTTCTTTTTTTTTTGGGAGCTTTACTCTGTATCTAACCCCATGCTGTACCTGTCCTGGGAGTGTTTGATGGGAACAGTGCAGAGGGAGCTTTACTCTGTATCTAACCCCGTGCTGTACCTGCCTGTGAGTGTTTGATGGGGGACAGTGTGGAGGGAGCTTTACTCTGTATCTAACCCTGTGCTGTACCTACCCGGGAGTGTTTGGTAGGGACATTCAAGAGAGGGAGCTTTACAGTTTTCCAATATGGGAATATTAGATGCCAAAACTTCATGCAAAAAAATGGAAAAACTTGTCGTACCCAAGATCCCTCACGTTGATGTGCACTAAAATGTAAATCAAATCTTTGCTTTAGAAGAAAAGAACTGGGCTTGAAGTTAAACAACGAGATCACACTATACCAGTCTATTATAAACCTTAAAATAGTGCCATCTTTGTCATTTAGTGACAAGCTGTTTACTATAGCATTGAGCATGCTGTCCGCTGTTTGCTTTTTCATGTCCTATTTAAGAGTAATAATGATTATAAGTTGCTATAGTTTGTGCCTAAGGATATGTAAAGACAGATTTTTACTGGCTATACATTCCACTAAGTTGACCGGTCACCTGGGTTGTCTGTTGGCCATTTTT
This sequence comes from Heterodontus francisci, assembly GCF_036365525.1. NCBI lineage: Eukaryota > Metazoa > Chordata > Chondrichthyes > Heterodontiformes > Heterodontidae > Heterodontus > Heterodontus francisci. Next base: position 7,978,089 of record NC_090376.1, read on the forward strand.
AACAAGAGGCTTTGTTGCTACAGCAAGGTGCCTAGCATTAAACATTACCATTGCTGAATTCCCCAGGCAATGACCATCTCCAGCAAGAGACAATCCAACCATTTCCCCTTGACATTCAGTGGCATTATGATCTAAGAATCCCCCACTATCAACGTCCTGGGGGGTTACCATTGACCAGGAACTTAACTGAACCAGTCATATGAATGCTGTGGCTCCAAGAGCAGGTCAGAGGCTAGGAATTCTGCAGTGAGTAACTCACCTCCTGACTCTCCAAAACCTGTCCACCATCTACAAGGCACAAGTCAGGAGTGTGATGGAATACTCTGCACTTGTCTGGATGAGTGCAGCTCCAAACGCACTCATGAAGCTCAACAACATCTTGATCAGCGCCCCCCATCCACCACCTTCAACATTCACTCCCTCCACCACCGACGCATAGTAGCAGCAGTCTGTATCCACAAGATGCACTGCAGCAACTCACCAATGCTCCTTCTACAGCACCTTCCAAACCCACAACCTCTACCACCTAGAAGGACAAGGGCAACAGATGCATGGGAATACCAGCACCTGCAAGTTCCCCTCCAAATCACACACTATCCTGACTAGGAACTATATCGCCTTCCTTAAATGTCGCTGTATCAGTATCCTGGAACTCCTTCCCTAACAGCATTGTGGGTGTACTTACACTATACAGATTGCAGCGGTTCAAGAAGGCAGCTCACCACCACCTTCTCAAGGGCAATTAGGGATGGGCAATAAATGCTGACCTGGTCAGCGACGCCCACATCTCAAGAATGAATTAAAAAGAATTAGCACTTCACCTGCGCTTCTTTCATACTGGACCCATGTTGCGAGATGACTTTCACTGTCAAGTCACCAAGCAATGTTCGGGCTCATTCCCTCAGTGGCAGGGATGGCCCTACGACATTGTAAGGTCAATTCGCTCACCCTCCCCACCTCCACCACTCCCTGGAAGCAAGGCTCCCGACTGGGAGTTTGTAATCAGTGAACAGGTGAAATGGATGTTGCAGATTAACATAAGATAGCCAATCAATTGGGGGAGGGGGGTGGTGCTGTATGAGCAATTGGCTCTTGCCTGTTTTAGGAACAGAAGGAGGTCATTCAGCCCCTCCAGTCTGTTCCACCATTCAGTTAAATTGAGCCTGATTTCCACCTCAATGCCATCAGTCTGAAAAACCCTGGGGAAACTCCTGCAGAAATTCAACCCTGCATGTCTAACTGCCTGCGACAGCATATTTCTGATGAGTGTTCTTACGAGAGTTTCCCCTAGTCATCTCGGCATAATTTGGGTGAAATCAACCCCCCCAAAAAAGTGCTAAAGATAGCAGAAACGCGAGCATAAATTATATAGAATCATAGAATGGTTACAGCACTGAAGGCGGCCATTCGACCCATCATGTCTGTGATAGCTCTGCAATAGCAATTTAGATAGTCCCACTACCCTGCCTTTTCCCTGTAGCCCTGCAAATATATTCCCTTCAGCTACTTCTCTGATTCCCTTCTGAAAGTCATGATTGAATCTATCTCCACCACACTCTCAGGCAGTGCATTCCAGGCACTAACCACTCGCTGCGTGAAAAAAGGTTGTCCCTCATTTCGCCTTTGGTTCTTTTGCCAATCTCCTTAAATCAGTGTCCTCTGGTTCTTGATCCGTCCACCAATGGGAACAGTTCCTCTCTATCTTCTCTGTTTAGACCCCTCATGATTTTGAACACCTCCATCAAATCCCCTCTCCACCTTCTCTTTAAGAAGAACAATCCCAGCTTCTCCAGTCTATCCACATATCTGAAGTTCTTCATCCCTGGAACTATTTTCATGAATCTTTTCTACGCCCTCTCTAAAGCCATCACATCCTCCCTAAAGTGTGGTGCCCTGAACTGGACACAATATTCCAGTTGAGGCCGAACCAGTGTTTTATACAAGTTTATCACAAAATGTCTTGCTTTTGTACTTGGTACCCCTATTTATAAAGCCCAGGATCTCATATGTCTTTTTAACCACTTTCTCAACCCGCCCTGTCACTTTCAATAATTTATGCATATACACCCCCAGGTCTCTCTGCTCCTGCACCACCTTTAGAATTGCACCCTCTAGTTGTATTGCCTCTCCTTGTCAAGTGTAAATCGAGTTTCCGTGGCCCTTAACGCAGCTGGAAAGAAGACATTGCTTTGCTATGCCAGCCACTGGCCACAAACCCAGGCCCCGTTTCCTGATTGTGGCTCAAAGCAGAATCTCTCTACCCCGTTGTGTCTAATGACTGGTGCGAGAGGATGTTTCTGGCTGAGTGCCCTGCGTAACTCAGTGCCCAAGGTGATTGTACGTACAGTATGTGGCCATGCGGCTGCAACAGGGACCAACTGATTGAATCAACTCAAAAGGACAATGATTGTACTTTTAATAACGATATCGGTTGCCAGTTACAGAAGTTTGAGGCTCCTTTAGCAGTGTTACTATTAATAACATCACCTTCATTTTTATTGATGGAATAAATGCCTTGTTTTTTCAATTTATTATGCAGATAGACTTTGTGATTCCTGTTTGATAATACAATCCGTATTAGTATTGGTGGATTCCCAATGTCAGACTCTATACGCCAATGGGACAGTTGTATCTTGAACATGTCTTTTTGTATGCTGGGTGGGTGGGGCTCAGTCCCATTCACTACTGTCACCACTCTGTTTCCTCCATGATTTTAAATGAACTGTAATGTACGAAACCTCTTTGAAGTATAATAAATGATCATAGTTTATCTTTGAGATGACCTTCATGCTTGTGCGCTGCAGTGCTTCAACTGTCCACTTCTTTCTCTTGACCGTACCTTAGCTTGGGTGATGTGTCCAGTACTGTCCAGCAGGGCACAAGACATAAGAAATAGGAGCTGGAGTTGGCCATTCGGACCTGCTCTGCCCTTCAATGAGATCATGGTTGATCTTCCCACCCAATATCCCTTGATTCCGAAAATCTATCGACCTCTGTCTTGAATTTACTCAACGACTGAGCATCCACAGCTCTCTGGGGTAAAGAATTCCAAAGGTTCACAACCCTCTCAGTGAAGACATTTTTCCTCATCTCAGTCTGAAATAAGTGACCCTTTATGCTGAGACTGCCCCCTAGTTTAGACTCTCCAGCCAAGGGCAACAGTCTCTCAGCATCTACCCTGTCAAGCCCTGTAAGGATTTTACATGCTTCAATGAGAAGAGGGGAAATAGCAGAAGGTCTGACCATCGTTTTCCAGTCATCACTGGACACAGGTGTGGTGCTGGAGGATTGGAGGACTGCTAATGTTGTACCACTGTTTGAAAAGGGAGCGAGGGATAAACCGAATAATTACAGGCCAGTCAGTCGAACCTCAGTAGTGGAAAAATTATTGGAATCAATTCTGAGAGACAGGATAAACTGTCACTTAGAAAGGCACAGATTAATCAAGGATAGTCAGCATGGATTTGTTAAGGGGAAGATCTTAGCTGACCAACTTGATTGAATTTTTGAAGATGTAACAAGGAAGGCTGACGAGGATAGTGCAGTTGATGTGGCCGACATAGAACTGTAGAAAAATTTCGGCACAGAAGGAGGCCATTCAGCCCATCGTGTCCGTGCCGGCCGAAAAACTAGCCGCCTAATTTAATCCCACCTTCCAGTACCTGGTCCATAGCCTTGCAGGTTACAGCAACTCAGGTGCATGTCCAAGTACCTTTTAAATGAATTGAGAGTTTCTGCCTCCACCACCATCCCTGGCAGTGAATTCCAGACACCCACCAGCCTCTGGGTGAAAAGGTTTTTCCTCATGTCCCCTCTAATCCTTCTACCAATCACCTTAAATCTGTGCCCCCTGGTAATTGACCTCTCCGCTAGGGGAAACAGGTCCTTCCTGTCTACTCTATCTAGGCCCTACAAACATGGGTTTTAGCAAGGCTTTTGACAAAATCCCACATGGCAAACTGGTTAAACAAATAAAAGTCCATGGGATCCAGGGAAATGCAGCAAGGTGGATATAAAATTGGCTCAGTGACAGGAAACAAAGGGTAATTGTTGACGGGTGTTTTTGTGACCGGAGGGCTGTTTCCAGTGGCATTCCACAGGGCTCAGTACTGGGTCTCCTGCTTTTTGTGGTATATATTAAACGATTTGGATGTAAATGCAGGGGGCATGATCAAGAAATTTGCAGACGACACAAGGATTGGCTGTGTGGTAGATAGCAAGGAGGATAGCTGTAGGCTTCAGGAAGATATTGATGGTCTGGTCAGGTGGGCAGAAAAGTGGCAAATGGAATTCAACCCAGAGAAGTGTGAGGTGATGCATTTGGGGAGGTCAAACAAGGCAAAGGAATACACGATTAATGGAAGAGGTGTAGAGGAAGTAAGGGACCTTGAAGTGAATGTCCACAGATCCCTGAAGGTAGCAGACAGGTCGATAAGGTGGTTAAGAAGGCATATGGAATCCTTTTCTTTATTAGCTGAGGTATAGAATATAAGAGTAGGGAGGTTATGCTGGAACTGTATAACTCATTGGTTAGGCCACCACTTGAGTACCGTGTGCAGTTCTGGTCATCTCATTACGGAAAGGACGTAATTGCACTAGAGAGGGTACAGAGGAGATTTATGAGGATGTTGCCAGGACTGGAAAAATACAGCTCTGAGGAAAGATTGGATAGGCTGGGTTTGTTCTCCTTGCAACAGAGGAGGCTGAGGGGAGATTTGATTGAAATGTACAAAAATTTGAGGGGCCTGGATAGAGTGAAGGTGAAGGGTCTATTTGTATTCGCAGAGAGGTCAGTGACTAGGGGGCACAGATTTAAAGTGATTGGTCAAAGGATTAGAGGGGACATGAGGAAAAATCTTTTCACCCAGAGGATGGTGGGAGTCTAGAACTCACTGCCTGAAAGGGTCGTTGAGGCAGAAACCCTCAACTCATTTAAAAGGTGTCTGGATATACACCTGCAGGACTACGGACCAAATGCTGGAAGATGGGATTAGACTGGGTTTCTTTGGCCGGTGCAGACACGATGGACCAAGTGGCCTCTTCCTATGCTGTAAACGTTCTATGAGCTCATTGCTAATTCTGATAAACTCAGGAGAGTATAGGCCCATTCTACTCAATCTTTGCTCATAGGACAACCCTTGCAACCCAGGAATCAGTCTAGTGAACCTTTGTTGCAGCCCCTCTAAGGCGAGTATATCTTTCCTTAGGTATGGAGACCAAAACTGTACTGCACACACCACGTGTGACGACATTTGAACGCTGGAGTCAGTGACAATGGCTGGTGTCTCAGGCAAATTAATCTCATCAGAGTTAAGTGTGAGGTAATAGGTTTTGGAAAAAAAAATAAGGAGGTCGCATATTAATTGGAAAATAAGAAACTGAATGGAGTAAAGGAGCAAAAGGGATCTGGGGAGTACAAATAAACAAATCACTAAAAGTAGCAACACAGGTTAACAGGGCCATTAAAAAAAAAACAGGCCAAGCTCTAGGGTTTATTTCTAGCGAGAAAGAATTGAAAAGTAGAGAAGTTATGCTAAACTTGTTTCAAACCTTGCTTAGAGCACACTTGGAATACTGTGGACAGTTCTGGTCTCTATATTATAAAGAGGATGCAAAAAAGATTTACAAGGATGATACCAGAAAGATGAGGTCATACTGGTCAGAAAAGGATGAACAGTCTTGAGTCTATTCTCCTGAAAACAGAAGACTGAGGGGTGATCTAATAATCATCTTTAAATTATGAAAGGGTTTGATAGACACGGAGAGAATGTTTCCACTTGTGTGGAAGAGCAAAATTAGAGGCCATCATTATAAGATAGTCACCAAGAAATCAAATTGGGAATTCAGGAGAAATTTCTTTACCCATAGAGTGGAGAGAATGTGGCATTTGCTACCACAGGGAGTGGTTGAGGAGAATAGAGTAGATGCATTTGAGAAGCTGCATCAACACATAAGGGAGAAAGGAATAGAGGATATGATGATAGGGATGAAGAGGGATGGGAGGAGGCTCATACGGAACAGAAACACTGTCATGAACCAGCTGGGCCACATGGACTGTTTGCGTACTCTATATGCCACATAGTTCTACAGAACATCTACAGATTGACTGGTGTCTCTCAGTCCCTCTCCCTCAGCAAGTATCTGTGCACGGACTGGTGTCTCTCAGTCTCTCTCCCTCAGCAAGTATCTGTGCACGGACTGGTGTCTCTCAGTCCCTCTCCCTCAGCAAGTATCTGTGCACTGACGTGTCTCAGTCTCTCTCTCTCTCTCAGGGAGATATCTGTGCACGGACTGGTGTCTCTCAGTCCCTCTCCCTCAGCAAGTACCTGTGCACTGACGTGTCTCAGTCTCTCTCTCTCTCTCAGGGAGATATCTGTGCACTGACTGGTGTCTCTCAGTCCCTCTCTCTCAGGGAGATATCTGTACACTGACTGGTGTCTCTCAGTCCCTCTCCCTCAGCAAGTATCTGTGCACTGACTGGTGTCTCTCAGTCCCTCTCCCTCAGCAAGTATCTGTGCACTGACTGGTGTCTCTCAGTCTCTCTCCCTCTCTCAGGGTGATATCTGTACACTGACTGGTGTCTCTCAGTCTCTCTCCCTCTCACAGGGAGATATCTGTACACTAACTGGTGTCTCTCAGTCTCTCTCTCTCAGGGAGATATCTGTACACTGGTGTCTCTCAGTCTCTCTCTCTCAGGGAGATATCTGTACACTAACTGGTGTCTCTCAGTCTCTCTCTCTCTCAGGGAGATATCTGTACACTAACTGGTGTCTCTCAGTCTCTCTCTCTCAGGGAGATATCTGTACACTGACTGGTGTCTCTCAGTCTCTCTCTCTCAGGGAGATATCTGTACACTGACTGGTGTCTCTCAGTCTCTCTCTCTCAGGGAGATATCTGTACACTGACTGGTGTCTCTCAGTCTCTCTCTCTCTCAGGGAGATATCTGGACATTGACTGGTGTCTCTCAGTCTCTCTCTCTCAGGGAGATATCTGTACACTGACTGGTGTCTCTCAGTCTCTCTCTCTCAGGGAGATATCTGTACATTGACTGGTGTCTCTCAGTCCCTTCCCCTCAGGAAGATATCTGTCCACTGACTGGTGTCTCTCAGTCCCTCTCTCTCAGGGAGATATCTGTACACTGACTGGTGTCTCTCAGTCTCTCTCTCTCAGGGAGATATCTGTACACTGACTGGTGTCTCTCAGTCTCTCTCCCTCTCTCAGGGTGATATCTGTACACTGACTGGTGTCTCTCAGTCTCTCCCTCTCTCAGGGAGATATCTGTACACTAACTGGTGTCTCTCAGTCTCTCTCTCTCAGGGAGATATCTGTACACTGGTGTCTCTCAGTCTCTCTCTCTCAGGGAGATATCTGTACACTAACTGGTGTCTCTCAGTCTCTCTCTCTCTCAGGGAGATATCTGTACACTAACTGGTGTCTCTCAGTCTCTCTCTCTCAGGGAGATATCTGTACACTGACTGGTGTCTCTCAGTCTCTCTCTCTCAGGGAGATATCTGTACACTGACTGGTGTCTCTCAGTCTCTCTCTCTCAGGGAGATATCTGTACACTGACTGGTGTCTCTCAGTCTCTCTCTCTCTCAGGGAGATATCTGGACATTGACTGGTGTCTCTCAGTCTCTCTCTCTCAGGGAGATATCTGTACACTGACTGGTGTCTCTCAGTCTCTCTCTCTCAGGGAGATATCTGTACATTGACTGGTGTCTCTCAGTCCCTTCCCCTCAGGGAGATATCTGTCCACTGACTGGTGTCTCTCAGTCCCTCTCTCTCAGGGAGATATCTGTACACTGACTGGTGTCTCTCAGTCTCTCTCTCTCAGGGAGATATCTGTACACTGACTGGTGTCTCTCAGTCTCTCTCTCTCTCAGGGAGATATCTGTACACTGACTGGTGTCTCTCAGTCTCTCTCTCTCAGGGAGATATCTGTACACTGACTGGTGTCTCTCAGTCTCTCTCTCTCAGGGAGATATCTGTACATTGACTGGTGTCTCTCAGTCCCTTCCCCTCAGGGAGATATCTGTCCACTGACTGGTGTCTCTCAGTCCCTCTCTCTCAGGGAGATATCTGTACACTGACTGGTGTCTCTCAGTCTCCCTCTCTCTCTCAGGGAGATATCTGTACACTGACTGGTGTCTCTCAGTCCCTCTCTCTCAGAGATATCTGTACGCTGACTGGTGTCTCTCAGTCCCCTCTCTCTCAGGGAGATATCTGTCCACTGACTGGTGTCTCTCAGTCCCTCACTCTCAGGGAGATATTTGTACACTGAATGGTGTCTCTCAGAGTCTTCCCCTCAGGGAGATATCTGTACACTGACTGGTGTCTCTCAGTCCCTTCCCCTCAGGGAGATATCTGTCCACTGGTGTCTCTCAGTCCCTCTCTCTCAGGGAGATATTTATACAATGACTGGTGTCTCTCAGTCCCTCTCTCTCTCTCAGGGATACCTGTACACTGAATGGTGTCTCTCAGTCCCTTCCCCTCAGGGAGATATCTGTCCACTGACTGGTGTCTCTCAGACCCTCTCCCTCAGGGAGATATCTGTACACTGACTGGTGTCTCTCAGTCCCTTCCCCTCAGGGAGATATCTGTCCACTGGTGTCTCTCAGTCCCTCTCTCTCAGGGAGATATTTGTACAATGACTGGTGTCTCTCAGTCCCTCTCTCTCTCAGGGATACCTGTACACTGAATGGTGTCTCTCAGTCCCTTCCCCTCAGGGAGATATCTGTCCACTGACTGGTGTCTCTCAGTCCCTCTCTCTCAGGGCGATATCTGTACACTGACTGGTGTCTCTCAGTCCCTCTCTCTCAGGGAGATATTTGTACACTGACTGGTGTCTCTCAGTTTCTATCAAACAGATATCTGTACACTGAATGGTGTCTCTCTGTCCCTCTCTCTCAGGGTGATATCTGTCCACTGACTGGTGTCTCTCAGTCTCTCTCTCAGGGAGATATCTGTACACTGACAGGTGTCTCTCAGTCACTCTCTCTCAGGGCGATATCTGTACACTGACTGGTGTCTCTCAGTCCATCTCTCTCAGGGAGATATTTGTACACTGACTGGTGTCTCTCAGTTTCTATCAAACAGATATCTGTACACTGACTGGTGTCTCTCTGTCCCTCTCTCTCAGGGAGATATTTGTACACTGACTGGTGTCTCTCAGTTTCTATCAAACAGATATCTGTCCACTGACTGGTGTCTCTCTGTCCCTCTCTCTCAGGGAGATATCTGTCCACTGACTGGTGTCTCTCAGTCCCTCTCTCTCAGGGAGATATCTGTACACTGACCAGCATTTTCTGGTTTCTGGGATTACAGATGTCTGGTTATTTAAGGGTGCGGGCTGTTGAGGTGTTGGTTTCGCCGGCTGATTGTGGCAGTGTTTGGTTCACAGTGTGGGGCTGGCTCCTGGTGTGAACCCTCTGGTGGACGGTGAGGGAGGAGGAGCAGACAAAGCTCTTGCCGCAGTGCAGGCAGGGGTAAGGCCTTTCCCCGCTGTGCCGTCTCTGGTGGACGGTCAGGTAGGACGAGTGCGCGAAGGACTTGCCGCAGTCGTGACAGCGGTACGGCCTCTCGCCACTGTGCGTGCGTCCATGGACCAGGAGCGCTGAGGAGTCTGCGAAGGTTTTGGCGCACTGTGGGCATCTGAAGGGCCGCAGCCCTGTGTGCCCGCGCTGGTGGTGGCGCAGCTGCGAGGAGCGGGCGTACGACTTGCCGCAGAGGGAGCAGGCGAAGGGACGGAGCCCGGCATGTAGCCGCCCATGTGCTGCCAGCGAGGATGGGCAGCTAAAGATCTTCCCACACTGCCCACAGCAGTAGGGCTTCTCTCCTGTGTGGGTGCGTCCATGGACAGTCAGTGAGGATGCCTGTGCAAACCCTTTCCCACACTGCCCACACCTGTAGGGTCTTTCCCCTGTGTGTGTGCGTCTATGGTACAGGAGGTGCGAGGATTTGGTAAACGCCTTGCCGCACTGCCCGCATGGAAATGGCCGCTCGCCAGTGTGGACCCGCTGATGGTACAGGAGCTGGGTAGAGGTAGCAAATGCCTTGCCACACTGGGCACAAGGAAACGGCCTCTCACCTGTGTGCGCCCGACGGTGCACGGCCAGGGAGGATGAGCGGGCAAAGGCCTTGCCGCACTGGGCGCAGGCGAACGGGCGCTCACCCGTGTGAACCCGCAGATGTGCCCGGAGGTGCCAGGGCCGCGCGTAGCTCTTGTCACAGGCAAAGCACTTGAAAGGCCGGGCGTCTGGGAGGGGGCGCACTGTGGCGCAGGGCTCAACCAATCCAGGCCGCTCCCCTCCGCCCCCCACAATCGCGATCTCGCCTCTATGTCCAGTGATCGTGATCTCCTCTCCGCGTCCAACAATCACCATCTCTTTTCCACGTCCAGCGATTGCGATTTCTTCCTCACATCCCATAATAGTGATCTCCTCTCTGTCACTCGCGAGCTCTTTTCCAGATTCCGCGTTCGCCTCTCCCTCCATCGCTGCCTCATGGATCGACGTCTCTGTAACAAATGGAAACGCGAGTGAGAAACAGAATCTGTGCAGAGTCCGAGGCCACTCGGCCTATCAAGTCATTGCTGGCTCTTTATTACTGCAATCCCCAACTGATTGCCCTGTTCCACTCTCCCGATAACCCTGCATCAATCCCATAACAATCCCCCAATCCTGCTCCCTCCCCATAGCCCCACATCAATTACACATTCCCAACCGTCTAGCCTTTTTCTCTCCATGCACCGAGATTTCTGCAGCTAGCAAGCTGCTCAACTACACCCTTTAAAACCATTACTCTCTCTCACCCCAGCCATTCCCCTGGTCTGACCCTCATCTCTGCTCCCCAAGTACAAGAGACGAAGACTTCAATGTTTCTTGTGAAAAACTGGATCAGTTGTCTCTGCCACTTCTCTCTCTGCCCCTAGCCCACTGAGCTAAACATTCTCTGAAGTTCCCTGCTGCCCTTGTTTTGAACTTTCATCTTTCTCCAGTTCTCTCCTTTCTCACCACATACAAACTCAGAGCTCGTCTTGCCTAAGAGACTTATCTTCTGCTCCTTCGACCCTATTCTCACCATGAACTGCTGAGTACCTAACTTCCTTACCTCCCTCCCAGGTTAGCTGATATTGTTAATGGTTTTCTCTCTTCAAATCTGCCATCATCATCCCTCACATCAAAAAGAATTGTCCTTGACCCTTCTGTCCTTGCAAACTACTTGGCCAGCTCCAAGGCCCTTGAATGTGTTGTCGCCTTCCAAATTCGTTCCCATCTTATTTGAAACCCCATGTTTGAGTTCCTCCAATTGGGTTTCCACCCCTCCCACAGTACAAAATGGCTCTGATCAAAATCACATTGACGTCCTATATGAGTCTGACCACTGTAAACTATCCCTCCTCATCCTTCTTTGGGATGCCTGTAGCCTTTGACCAGGTTGGCCACACCATCCTCCTGCAACACCTCCTCTCCAGTTGGATGAGACTGCCCTCATTTAGTTCCATTCTTACCTATTCTATTGTAGTTTCTCTTCCCATTCCTGCACCATTAGCTCTGGTGTTCCCCCAAACATCTATCCTTGGCTCCCTCTTATTTATCACCTACATGCTGCCCCTCGGTGACATCATCCAAAAACACAATGTCACGTTCCACATAATGATACACGGCTGTACCTCACCACCTCCTCTCTTGACTCCTACACTGTTGCTAGATGGTCACACTGCTTGTCAAACATCCAGCCCTGGATGAGAAAAATGTCCTCCAACTAAATATTGGGAAGACCAAAGTCATTGTCTTTAGTCCCTGCCACAAACTCCATTCCCTAGACACTGACTCCATCCCTCTAGAGGCTGAGGCAACAGTCTAGAGGCTGAACCAGACTCTTTACAGCCTCGGTGTAATATATGATCGAGTAGTTCTACCTCTGTAACATTGCCCGACTCCACTCCTGCCTCAGCTCATCTGCTACTAAAGCCCTCATGGATGCCTTTGTTCCTCTAGATCTGACTGTTCCAGTGCTCTCCTGGCCGCCCTCCCATCTTCCACCCTCCATAAATTTAAGCCTGTATCCTAACTCACATCATCACCCCTGTGCTCACAGATATCCAACGGCTCCTAATTGAGCATTGTCTCTATTTTAAAATTCTGCTTTCACCCCAGAGCCCTGTTTCAATTCAAAATTAATCCCAGTACCCCATTCCCTCGCTATTGCCCTTAACAATCCCAAGTCCCAACTGTCTAGGCTTTGGCACTCCATTCACCAGCTTCTGATCTGCTCAATCACACCTTCAGGTCCAGCTTTGATGCTGCAGTCCCCGTTAAAACCATTACTCCCTCTCACCCTGGCCATTTCCCCAGTATGGCCCTCATCTCCTCTCCTTTACGTCCAAGGGACATAGACTTGAAAGGATATCACAGGCAACCACCAGATCTGGCTGAACCCTGCACCTCTAACAAGTGCGAGGAGCTCATGGGCTTCTTTGTCACTAAGATCGAGACCATCTGATCAGCTGCCTCTGCCGGGTCCCTCCTTTCCAGCAGCCAACTGGGCCAAACTTCTTAAAAGGTTCCCCTGCAACTGCCCCAGCCCTGAGCTTGTATCATTTCTCCAGTATCTCTCATCTCCCCTCATGCCCTCTCCAAGCACATCTTGTCCATGAAACCCACCCCATGCTTCCTCGATCGTATTCCCAACTAAACTACTGATGACCCAACGTCTCCCCCCCACAAGTGCCCACATTAGCCGATATTGTTAACAGTTCTCTCTCTTCAGGTTCTGTCCCCCTTTCCTTCAAATCTGCCATCATCATCCCTCTCCGCAAAAAACTAAACCCCCCCCCCCCCCCCAAATCCTTGAAAACTATAACCCTATCTCCAACCTATACAAACATATGAAATAGGAGTAGGAGTAGGCCACTCGGCCCCTCGAGCCTGCTCTGCCATTCAACAAGATCATCGCTGGTCTGTTTGTAACCTCAACTCCATATTCCCGCCTATACCCAATAACCTTTCACCCCCTTGCTTATCAAACCTTCCTTCCGTCTCCAAAGTCCTTGAATGTGTTGCTGCCTTCTAAATCCGTTCCCATGTTTCCATATTCGAATCCCTCCAATCAGGTCCCTGCCCCGCCACAGTACCAAAGCGGCACTTATTGACATCCAATATCACAGTAATTGTAGTAAACGTTCCCTCCTCATCCTTCTCCACCTGTCTGCAGTCTTTGATAGGGTTGACCACACCATCCCCTTCCGTCGCCTCTCCACTGTCGTCCAGCTGGAAGGGACTGCATTCGCCTGGTTCCATTTTTATGTGTCTAATTGACCCAGAGAATCACCTCAATGATTTCTCTTCCTACTCCCACACTGTTACCTCTGGAGACCCCCCCAAGGGTGCATAATTGGCTATTTCCCATATCTCAATTACATTCTGCACAGACTCTGCTCCCTAGCCATCGACTCTATCTCTCTCCATGACAACTGTCGGAAGCTGCACCAAACTGTTCGCAATCTTGGTGGCGTATTTAACCCCGAGATGACCCATATATCTGCTCCGTCATTAAGACCACTGTCATGCAAACCCCCACCTGCCAAGAATGAGGCATATTAATTTTGTCACATGAACACTGATTTTAAACTGTTGCTGGAGTGAAGAAAGAAATTGTTAAAAAAAAAATCACCAGACACTTGGCTGGAAGGACATTTGCATACTAACAGACAGTGCTTGTGGAGATAAAGGACTGCTCCCTGGTCCACTTAACCCACAATGGATTTTGACCACCAGACATTGAAGGTGACTGCTAAGATGGCAGAATCCACAAACAGAAGTGGTGAAACCAGCTAGTCACATGACTAACCTGCTGGGCAACCTGGGGTTTTTTTGAATTGTGCCACAGAGAAAGGCAGAAGGCTGTTTGAACTGGTACTTGGAGCAAGGGAGCCTCTCTCTCTCGCTTTCTCCCAAGCCACTGGACCCACGGAAGACACGTAAACCTCAAGAAAGAAAAGAATTCGACCTCGAAACAAGTTGAAGGGTGCACTGGGCCCCAAAGAATTGCAAGTCTGATCGGCAACCAAAGACTTCACAGCAAACTCAAAGGACAGTAAAACAGAAACCCCTCTATTGCCTCAAACTTTTTCCCTTTATTCTTTTCTACTTTTTCTGTCTCTATCTGCGCGTGTGTGTTTATCACATATGCCTGCTAGCATGGTCCCGTCGCATATTCGTAGTAGGTAACCGGGTTAGAGTTTAAGATTAATAAACTTCTACCTTTCTTGTTTAAAATCGAAGAAAACCTGTCTGTTTGATCTCTTTGCCTTACAATTGGAAAGCGGTGAACAACAATTCACTAAGGGGGAACTAAAAACACTGTATTTCTAAAATTAAACCCTGTTACGGTTAAACCCGGAAAGGGAAGAGAGGGAAGCCCTAGACCCCTCTCACCTGGTCATAGCACCACCAATTTCCACCTCTGTAACATCGCCTGTTTCTACCCCGTCTCAGCTCATCTGCTGCTGAAATTCTCATCCATGCCTTTGTTCCTCTAGACTTGACTATTCCAATGCTCTCCTGTCCGGCCTCCCATCTCCCGCCCTCAATAAACTTAAGGTCATCCAATACAAGAACACAAGAAATAGGAGCAGGAGTAGACCGTATGACCCATCGAGCCTGCTCTGCCATTCAAAACGATCAGGGCTGATCTTGGGCTTCAATTCCACTTTCCTGCCCGCTCCACATATCCCTTGATTCCCTGCGAGACCAAAAATCCATCTATCCCAGCCTTAAATGTAATCTTTGATGGAGCATCCACAACCCTCTGGGGTAGAGAATTCCAAAGCTTCACAATCCTGAGTGTAGTAATACTCTGTTGACCATTTCCTAACTCGCACCATACCTTTCTAAACAATCCCAACCTAATCCCACTCCCTTGCTCTCTCATAGCTAACAATCGACACTCTTCTTGGTCTGTGCCTCCCTCACTCTACACCTCTATTGCTCTCTCTCTCTTTCTGTCTCTCTCTCACACAGTCTATCTCTCACTCAGTGTCTCTCTCTCAGTCTCAACTGCCCATCCATCTCTCTCTTTCAGTGTCTGTCTCTCACACTGTCTGCCCCTCTGTCTCTCACTCTCTTTCTCTGCCCGGATCCATTACCCAGATTCTGGGTTCCCTCTCCCTCTCTTTCCCAGTCTATTTCTCTATCTTCTCTCTCCCTCTGTCTGTGTGTGTCTCTCTCTCCCTCCCTCTTTCACAGTCTCTTAATCTCTCTCTCCCTTCTGTCTCTCTCTGTTCGGATCATTACCCAGACTCTAGGCTCTGCTCCGGTTGTATTTCTCTCCTTTGAGCGGGTTGTGTAACTGCAGCCGGGTGGGTCTCGGTGTCTGTGTCTGTGTCGCGGCTCCGCTTTGTCCTCCGGCCCCGGCGCTTCTGCGGCGTTTTCCGGCCGGCAATGGACTGTGGGAGGTCGGGCGGACATAGAGAGAGAGCAGGAACTGAACAAAACCCAACAATACAGGAGAGAGAGAGAGAGAGAGAGGGAAAAAGAGAAACGCAGAGGGTAAGACACAGAGAAAGGGAAATACAAAAGACAAAGAGAAAGAGAGAGAGAAGGAATGAGAAATAGAGATTAGGAGGGACAGGGCAAGTAGAAGAGACAGACAGAGAGCAAGGTCCACCCGAGGTCCTCACCATCACAGATGCCAGTCTTCAGCCAACTGGATTCACTCCAGATGATATCAAGAAACAGCTGTCTATACTGCAAAGGCTATGGGTCCTGACAATATCCTGTCAGTAGTACTGAGGATCTGTGCTCTGGAACTTGCCACACCCCTAGCCAAGCTGTTCCAGTACAGCTACAACACTGGCATCTACCCTGCAATGTGGAAAATTTCCCAGGTATGTCCTGTACACAAAAAGCAGGACAAAACCAACCCGACCAATTACCGCCCCATCAGTCTACTCTCGATTATCAGTAAAGTGATGGAAGGTGTTGTCAACAGTGCCATCAAAGGACACTCACCAACAAACCTCTCACTGATGTCATTTGGGTTCCGCCAGGGCCACTCAGCTCCAGACCTCATTACAGCCTTGGTCCAAACATGGACAAAAGAGCTGAACTCAAGAGGTGAGGTGAGAGTGACTGCCCTTGACATCAAGGCAGCATTTGACCGAGTTATGGCATCAAGGAGCCGGAACAAAACTGAAGTCAATGGGAATCGGGGAAAACTCTCCGCTGGGTGGAGTCATTTCTAGCGCAATAGTGGTTGTGGGAGGTCAATCATCTCAGCTCCAGGACATCACTGCAGGAGTTTCTCAGGGTAGTGTCCTAGGCCCAACCATCTTCAGCTGCTTCAGCAATGACCTTCCTTAAATCATAAGGTCAAAAGTAGGGATGTTCGCTGAAGATTGCACAATGTTCAGCACCATTCACAACTCCTCAGATACTGAAGCAGCTCATGTCCATATGCAGCAAGACCTGGACAACATCCAGGCTTGGGCTGCTAAGTGGCAAGTAACATTTGCGCCACACAAGTGCCAGGCAATGACCATCTCCAATAAGAGAGAATCTAACCATCTCCCCTAGACATTCAATAGCATTACAATCGCTGAATCCCCCACTATCAACATCCTGGGGGTTACCATTGACCAGAAACTGAACTGGACTAGCCACATGAATACTGTGGCGACAAGAGCAGGTTAGAGGCTGGGAATTCTGTGGTGAGTAACTCACCTCCTGACTCCCCAAAGCCTGTCCACCATCTACAAAGCACAGGTCAGGAGTGTGATGAGTACAATTCCACTCAAGCAGCTCGACACAACAACTTATATTTATATAGCGCCTTTAACGTCCCAAAGCACTTCACAGGAGCGTTATATAACCAAATATGACACCAAGCCTCAAAAGGAGATATTAAGTCAGATGCCCAAAAGCTTGGTCAAAGTGGAAGGTTTCAAGGAGTGTCTTAAAGGAGGAGAGAGAGGTGGAGAGGTTTAGGGAGGGAATTCCAGAGCTTGGGTTCCAGGCAACTGAGGGCACGACTGCCAATGGTGGAACAGTTAAAATCAGGGATGCTCAAGAGGCCAGAAATAGAGGAGCGCAGAGATCTCGGAGATTGTAGGGCTGGAGGAGATTACAGAGATAGGGAGGGGCGAGGCCATGGAGGGATTTGAAAACAAGGATGAGAATTTTAAAATCTTTTCTTTGCTTGACCGGGAGCCAATGTAGGTCAGCGAGCACAGGGGTGATAGGGGAACAGGACATGGTGCCAGTTAGGACAGGGACAGCAGAGTTTTGGACGACCTCAAGTTTACAGAGAATAGAATGTGGGAGACCAGACAGGAGTGCGTTGAAATAGTCACATCTAGAAGTAACGAAGACATGGATGAGGGTTTCAGGGGATGTGCATTGTTCTGGAGGTGGTAATAGTCGGTCATAGTGATGGCGCAAATATGTCAGAAGCACATCTCGGGGTCAAATATGAGACCAAGATTGTGAACAGACTGGTTTAGTCTCAGACTGTTGCCAGGATGAGGGATGGAGTCAGTAGCTAAGGAATGAAGTTTGGAGCGGGGACTGAAAACAATGGCTTCAGTCTTCCCAATATTTAATTGGAGGAAGTTTCTGCTCATCCAGTTCTGGATGTCGGAGAAGCAGTCTGATAATTTAGCAACAGTGGAGGAGTCAGGTGAGGTGGTGGTGAGGTAGAGCTAGGTGTTGTCAGTGTACATGTGAAAACTAACGCTGTGTTTTCAGATGATGTCGCCAAGGGACAGCATGTAGATGAGAAATAGGACGGAGTCAAGGATAGATCCTTGTGGGGGGAGTGGGGGCGGGGGGGGAAATACCGGAGGTAATGGTGCGGGAGCAGGAAGAGAAGCCACTGCAAGTTATACACAGGCTACAATTAGATAAGAATGGAGCCAGGTGAGAGCAGTGCCTTTCAGCTGGACAAGGTTGGAGCAGGATGATGTGGTCAACCATGTCAAAGGCTGCAGACAGGTGGAGAAGGACGAGGAGGGAAAGTTTATCACAGTCACAGAGGATGTCATCTGTGACTTTGATAAGAGCTGTTTTGGTCCTGTGGTCAGGCAGGAACCTGACTGGAGGGTTTCAAACACGGAGTTCTGGGAAAGATGGGCACAGATTTGGGAGCTGACAATGCATTCAAGGACTGAGAAGAAGAAAGGAAGGTTGGAGATGGGGCAAGGATGGTGGGGTCAAGGGCAGTTTTTTTTACAGGAGAGGGGTGATGACAGCAGATTTGAAGGAGAGGGGAGAAGTACCTGAGGAAAGAGAACCATTTACAATATCAGCTAACATGGGCACCAGGAGGGGAAGTTGGGTGAACAGCAGTTTTGTGGGAATATGGTGGAGAAAAACAGGCGGTGGGTCTCATGAATAAGATGAGTTCAGAGAGGACATGAGGGGAGATAGGAGAGAAACGAGAGAAGGATGTGAGTTTAGGGCTAGGGCAGGAGGAACTTTAGGGGAAGTTTGGCTCGGTGGGCTAGTGGAAGGAAGGGACATGGCAGAGGCAGCTGATTGGATAGTCTTGACCTTAATGACAAAGAAATCCGTGAGTTCCTCGCACATATTTGTTGAAGGCGAGGGTGGAGGGGACAGGGGGAAAGGGGTTTAAGAAGATGGTTTGCAGTAGAGAAAAGAAGTCGGGGATTATCTTTGCATTCAAGGATGATCCTGGAATAGTGAGTGTTTTAGCAGATGACAGCAGGATCCGGTGGTGCTTTATATGGTCCAGCCAGAACTGCATGACGAAACCAGTTGTCTGTCATGTCTTTTCAAGTCTGCATCCCTTGGACTAAAGGAGCTGAGACCTGTACCGGGGGAATGGCCAGGGCAAAAGAGAAGAGAGAGAATATTGGGGACTAGGGCATCGAAGGTGAGGGTGCGGTTGAGCAAATCAGTAGCTGCAGAAATGCTGTGGTGAACAGAGGACCAAAGGATAGTGAGTTGGGATTTTGAAAGTGCAATTGTAAGTAAATTGGGAGATGGTTTTTTCCAGGGTTGGATGCAGAGAGAGGCAGGATTGGGGCAGGGGAGGGAGATGTGAGTGGAGAGTGATACAAGGAAGTGATCAGGGATGGTCTTATCGGTCCTGATGAAGGGTCACTGACCTGAAACGTTAACTCTGCTCCTCTCTCCAAAGGTGCTGCCGGACCTGCTGAGTATTTCCAGCATTTCTTGTTTTTATTATGGCCTTAACTGTGATTGATATGATGAGAGGAGAGGTCGAATGAGTTGGCAAGGACAAGGGGGTGGTCGTGAATATGGGTTGCAGAGTTTACATGGAGGGAGCAATTTGGGGAGGATAAGAGGGCAGTGAACTCAGAGGAGAAAAAACATGATGAGTTGAGATGGAGGTTGAAATCACCAAGGATGAGAAGTCAGTCGGTGCAGAGGCTGAGGGAGCAGATTTTTATCATACTTGGGATACCATTCAAGGTAAAGCAGCCTGCTTGATTAACACCCCATCCACCACCTTCAACATTCACTCCCTCCATCACCGACGCACAGTGGCAGCAGTGTGTACCATCTACAAGATGCACTGTATCAACTCACCAAGGTTCCTTCGACAACACCTTCCAAACCCGCGACCTCTACCACCTAGAAGGACAAGGGCAGCAGATGCATGGGAACATCACCACCTGCAAGTTCCCCTCCAAGCCACACACCATCCTGACTTGGAACTATATCGCCGTTCCTTCACTGTTGCTGGGTCAAAATCCTGGATCTCTCGATATAACACTGAGAATGTCTTCATATGGACTGCAGTGATCTAAGGAGGTGACTCAGCTCCACCTTCCTGTGAATGACTGAAAAGAGGCAAAGGGAGGGAGACAGAGAGAGAGACAGACAAAGCGAGACAGGGAACATTCTGAGGATAAAGCTGCAATATAAAATAAAAATTCTTCATTCTTTTAAATTAAAGTGATTATTTCAGGCAACCCATTAAATATGAACATACCACATGACACTGGTAACAACCTCAAATGCTGCTTATTTAATGTGCTCAAGGATTTAATTCCCACACGTTCACTAACAGGTGACCAGAATAGAAATAATGGTACAGCTGCAATCCCACCATTATTAAGGGAATTATCAAGTATCCGATTCCCACTTAGTCACAAACCAAAACAAACTGTTAATGGATGTAGCGAAACCTCCCAGGAAGATTCACCTAATTACCTGCAAATAATTACAAACAGGTTAATGACTAATATAAGTCATTGCCCTGATCAGGAGGCTGAGCTAGCTGTCTGTCCCCTCCAAGGCAGATGCTAATTATTGTGTTCAAAATGCTAGCACAGTTGAGTAACTGTGAGCAGGCTAGGGTTCTGGGATTCTCTGGTGGGTGTGTGTGTGTCTCTGCCTGGAGTGTTGAATCAGGTCGTGCCTGCACCCAAGGACCATCAGCCCAACCGTCAACCTTACCAAAGTCACAAATGACAACCTATGTGACTGTGACAAAGGTAAACTTTCCCTCTTCGTCCTTCTCGACCTATCTGCAGCCTTTGACACGGTTGACCACACCATCCTCCTCCAACACCTCTCCACTGTCGTCCAGCTGGGTGGGACTGCACTCGCCTGGTTCCGTTCTTATCTATCTAATCATAGACAGAAATTCACCTGCAATAGTTTCACTTCCTGCTCCTGCACCGTTACCTCTGGTGTCCCTCAAGGATCTATCCCTGGCCTCGTCCTATTTCACAGAGTTTCACAGAACTGTTATTACACAGTTGGCCCTTCATGTCTGCGCTGGTTCTCCAAAAGAGCAATTTACCTATGCCATTCCCCCAACTTCTCCCCATAGCCCTTCAAATTCTTCCTTTTCAGATAACAATCCAGTTCCCTCTTGAAAGCCTTGTTTGAATCTGCCTCCACCACACACTCAGGCAGTGCATTCCAGATCCTAACCACTCGCTGCTTGAAAAAGATTTTCCTCATGTCGCCATTGATTCTTTTGAAAATTACCTTAAATCTGTGCCCTCTTGTTCTCGGTCCTTTGATGAGTCGGAGCAGTTTCTCCCTATCTACTCTGTCCAGACCTCTCATGATTTTAAATACTTCTATCAAATCTCTTCTCCAACGAAAACAGTCCCAACTTCTTCAATCTATCCACGTAACTGAATTCCCTCATCCCTGGAACCATTCTCGTGAATCTATTCTGCAGTCCCTCTCTAATGCCTTCACATCCTTCCTAAAGTGCGGCGCCCAGAACTGGATACAGTACTCCAGCTCAGGCCGAACTAGTGTCTTATACAAGTTCAACATAACTTCCTTGCTCTTGTACTCTATGCCCATATTAATAAAGCCCAGGATACTGTATGCTTTATTAACCATTCTTTCAACCTGTCCTGCCACCTTCAATGAATTATGCACATATACCTCCAGGTCTCTCTGATCCAGCAACCCCTTTAGAATTGGACTCTTTATTCTATATTGTCTCTCCATGTTCTTCCTACCAAAATGAATCACTTCACATTTCTCTGCATTGAACTTCATCTGCCACTTGTCCGCCCATTCCACCAAGTTGCCTATATCCTTTTGAAGTTCTACACTATCCTCCTCACAGTTCACAATGCTTCCAAGTTTTGTATCATCTGCAAATTTTGAAATTGTACCCTGTACACCAAGGTCTAGGTCGACAGGTTTGCGGCTGCCTGCAATGAATCTGGCCTAACCATCAGCCTCAAGAAAACAAACATCATGGGGCAGGATGTCAGAAATGCTCCATCCATCAATATCGGCGACCACGCTCTGGAAGTGGTTCAAGAGTTCACCTACCTAGGCTCAACTATCACCAGTAACCTGTCTCTAGATGCAGAAATCAACAAGCGCATGGGAAAGGCTTCCACTGCTATGTCCAGACTGGCCAAGAGAGTGTGGGAAAATGGCGCACTGACACGGAACACAAAAGTCCGAGTGTATCAGGCCTGTGTCCTCAGTACCTTGCTCTATGGCAGCGAGGCCTGGACAACGTATGTCAGCCAAGAGCGACGTCTCAATTTATTCCATCTTCGCTACCTCCAGAGAATACTTGGCATCAGGTGGCAGGACCGTATCTCCAACACAGAAGTCCTCGAGGCGGCCAACATCCCCAGCTTGTACACACTACTGAGTCAGCGGCGCTTGAGATGGCTTGGCCATGTGAGCCGCATGGAAGATGGCAGGATCTCCAAAGACACATTGTACAGCGAGCTCGCCACTGGTATCAGACCCACCGGCCGTCCATGTCTCCGCTTTAAAGACGTCTGCAAACGCGACATGAAATCCTGTGACATTGATCACAAGTCGTGGGAGTCAGTTGCCAGCGTTCGCCAGAGCTGGCGGGCAGCCATAAAGACGGGGCTAAAGTGTGGCGAGTCGAAGAGACTTAGTAGTTGGCAGGAAAAAAGACAGAGGCGCAAGGGGAGAGCCAACTGTGTAACAGCCCCGACAAACAAATTTCTCTGCAGCACCTGTGGAAGAGCCTGTCACTCTAGAATTGGCCTTTATAGCCACTCCAGGCGCTGCTTCACAAACCACTGACCACCTCCAGGCGCTTAGCCATTATCTCTCGAGATAAGGAGGCCAAAGAAGAAGAAGAAGAAGAGGTCATTAATATATATCAGGAAAAGCAAGGGTCCCAACACTGACCCCTGGGGAACTCCATCGCAAACTCTCCTCCAGCCTGAAAAACATCCATCAACCACTACTCTTTGATTCCTGTCACTCAACCAATTTTGTATCAATGTTGCTACTGTCCCCTAAATTCCATGAGCTATAACTTTGCTCACAGGTCTCTTGTGCGGCACTATATCAATTTCTCATTTACATGCTGCCCCTCGGCAACATCAGCCAAAAACAGAACCAGTTTCCACATGTACACCGACTACACTCAGCTCTACCTCACAACCTCCTCTCACAACTCCTGTTGCTAAATTATCGGACTGCTTATCCAACATCCAGTACTGGATGAGCAGCAATTTCCTCCAATTAAATATTGGGAAGAGCAAAGCCATTGTGTCATCCGCAAGTTTTGAAATTGCGCCCTGTACACGCAAGTCTAGATCATTAATATGGATCAAGGAAAGCAGGGGACCCAACACCAACCCATTGGGAACCCCACTATAAACCTACCAAAAAAACAACTATTTCACCACTAATCTCTGTTTCCTGTCACTCAGCCAGTTTTGTATTCATGCTGCATGCATATTGTTAACAAATATTTATAGGGGAATTTAGGGTCATTCCACCCCCTTTGTGTGGCCTGTTGCTATGGTAACTCCAGCACCTCTGTCAGTCGGACCTATATCCGGTATTGCACACTTCCGGTAGAGGGGACGGCTTTCGATGTGATACCGGAAGTTAGATCCACCATTTTGGGGGATCGTGTACGCTACGCGCGTTGAAAGAAACACAAATCCTGTTTTAGCTGCACAGAGCGCCCGGTGTTTCTGAATGAAATTTGAAGGTGCGGCGGGAAAAATAACGAGCGTTTTTAAAAATAAAACGGCGTGGCGAAGTACGCATGCGCGGCCGACTCTTCCGGCGGGATAGGGGCCTTTCCCATGTGCGGGGCATTCTGGGAGCCGCTGCCCGCCATTGCGGCCCCGGAGTCGCTTTCACTGCGGTCAGTGAGAGACACCGAGACAGGCGGGAGGGAGAACATCCAGCTCTTCCCTTTTTGCACTTGATTTTCCAAGGTGAAGTCATTTGGTTATCTTTGCTTCTATAAATCTAAGTAGTTGTTAATAAAAGCAAAAGACTGCAGATGCTGGAAATCTGAAATAAAAACAAGAAATGCCGGAAATACTCAGCAGGTCTGGCAGCATCTGTGGAGAGAAAAGCAGAGTTAAAGTTTCAGGTCAGTGACCCTTCTTCAGAACTGACAAATATTAGAAATGTAAAAGGTTTTAAGCGAGTAAAGCGGGGGTGGGGCAGGAGATAACAAAGGTGAAGGTGTTGATAGGACAGGGTCCCAGAAGGTCATGGCGAATGGTATGTTAATGGTGTGCTGAAAGACAAAGTGTTAGTACAGAGAGGGTGTGAATGACTGTAAAGCACAGAGCACTTCAAGCACAAACATAAAAAAACCAAAACAATGGATAGGCATAGTGAAAACAAACTAAACAAACTGAAAAACCTGAAGTAAAATAACCAAATAAAAAAGGAAAAAGAGAAAATAACTAAGCATAAAAAGGGGACTCATCATGCTCTGAAATTATTGAACTCCATGTTCAGTCCGGCAGGCTGTGCTTAATCGGTAAATGAGATGCTGTTCCTCGAGCTTGCGTTGATGTTTGTTGGAAAACTGCAGCAATCCCAGGACCGAGATGTGAGCATGAGAGCAGGGGGGAAGTGTTGAAATAGCCAGCAACCAGAAGCTCGGGGTTATGCTTGCGGACTGAGCGGAGGTGTTCCGCACAGCTGTCA
Organism: Heterodontus francisci; assembly: GCF_036365525.1. Lineage (NCBI taxonomy): Eukaryota > Metazoa > Chordata > Chondrichthyes > Heterodontiformes > Heterodontidae > Heterodontus > Heterodontus francisci. The sequence continues at coordinate 8,002,520 of NC_090376.1, forward strand.
CCCAGTCTGCGTTTGGTCTCCCCAATGTAGAGGAGACCACATTGTGAGCAGCGAGTACAGTATACTAAATTGAAAGAAGTACAAGTAAATCACTGCTTCACCTGAAAGGAGTGTTTGGTGCCTGGGATAGTGAGGAGGGAGGAGGTAAATGGGCAGGTATTACACCTCCTGCGATTGCAGGGGAAGGTGCCATGGGAAGGGGATGAGGTGGTGGAGGTAATGGAGAAGTGGACGAGGGTGTCACGGAGGGAATGATCCCATCGGAACGCTGACGGCGAAGGGAGGGGAAGATGTGTTTGGTAGTGGCATCACGCTGGATGTGGCGGAAATGGCGGAGGATGATCATTTGGATGTGGAGGCTGGTGGGGTGGAAAGTGAGGACAAGGGGAACCCTGTCACAGTTCTGGGAGGGAGGGGAAGGGGTGAGGGTGGAGGTGTGAGAAATGGGACAGACACGGTTGAGGTCCCAGTCAACCACAGTGGGGGGGAATCCTCAGTTGAGGAAAAAGGTCATATCAGAAGCACCGTCATGGAAGGTAGCATCATCAGAGCAGATGCGTCAGAGAAACTGGGAGAATGGAATGGAGTCCTTACAGGAGGTAGGGTGTGAAGAAGTGTAGTCGAGGTAGCTGTGGGAGTCAGTGGGCTTATAATGGATATTAGTGGACAACCTATCCCCAGAGATGGAGTCAGAGAAGTCGAGGAAGGGAAGTGAAGTGTCAGAGATGGACCATGTGAAGGTGAGAGAAGGGTGGAAGTTGGAAGCAAAGTTGATAAAGTTTTCCAGTTCGGGGCGGGAGCAGGAAACGGCACCGATACAGTCATCAATGTACCGGAAAAAGAGTTGGGGGAGGGGGCCTGAGTAGGACTGGAACAAGGAACGTTCGACATATCCCACAAAAAGACAGGCGTAACTAGGACCCATGCGGGTACCCACAGCGACACCTTTTACTCGAAGGACGTGAGTGGAGTTGAAGGAGAAGTTGTTCAATGTGAGAACAAGTTCAGCCAGGCGGAGGAGGGTGGTGGTGGATGGGGACTGGTTGGGCCTCTGTTCCAGGAAGAAGCGGAGAGCCCTTAATCCATCCTGGTGGGGGATGGAGGTGTCGAGAGATTGGGAGTCCATAGTGAAGAGGAGGCGGTTAGTGCCAGGAAACTGGAAATTGTCAAGTCGGCTGATTTTATCCATTCCTGCAACTAGGTGGCAGCAAAATCCTATTTTTTTTAAATTTCATGCGGCAGAAACTTTTACCAAAAGCCCACTGTGTTGTCCACACAGGTCTGCCTGGGAATCCGGACATGGTTAAATGATTTTACGGTTGTGAATTAAAGAGGAGCAGAGGACACAAATCTCTGATAGGAATGTTCACCCTCCCTCTGTTGCTGTGGTAACGCAGCGCCCTCTGACCCCGGTTAATTTTTGCTGCCGCACACTTCCGGCGCTGCTCATATCCGGCGGCGGGGGGGGGACGGGTTTGGATGTGACACCGGAAGTTTGCGGTTCCCTCGGCTAGGGTCAGTGAAGTGGTCGCGGAGGCTCCTCAATGTCCGCGGGTCCGGGCTGGACCTCAGGCCGCGGCTCAACGATTCCAGGCGCTGTGAATCTTTACCCGTGACCTCTACCCCAACTCCTGACCTCCGCCCCAACTCCTGACCTCCGCCCCAACTCCTGACCTCTACCCCAACTCCTGACCTCCACCCCAACTCCTGACCTCTACCCCAACTCCTGACCTCCGCCCCAACTCCTGACCTCCGCCCCAACTCCTGACCTCCACCCCAACTCCTGACCTCCACCCCAACTCCTGACCTCTACCCCAACTCCTGACCTCCACCCCAACTCCTGACCTCCACCCCAACTCCTGACCTCCACCCCAACTCCTGACCTCTACCCCAACTCCTGATATCATCCAACTCTTAACCTGAGCCCCTAAGCTCTACATCGATTTTAAACGCCAAACCCTTAACCTGGTTCCACCCCTTAACCCCAATTTTTAACCTCTACCCTAATCCCCAGCCGCTGGTTGCCCCCTCACCCTCTCGTTCAGATCCCAGCCACTCTCCTTGATCTCCTGCTGCATTCAGAAGTGATGAAATGCAAAGGCGTTAAATGGGAAAAGTGGAGGTGCATGGTGCCTTTTTTTTTGATGCAAAAAATGTGTTTCACTTTTGCAGGTAAGGTGGGCATTTCCAAAATGTCTGCCCCTGCTTCCCAAGGCCACAACTGGAGCAGAAAGTCTGAGGAGAAGGACGAGGAGGACCCTGTGGATCAGATGATCTCCAGGACCGGCTGTGCCAGCTTCCATCATGCTGTTCAGGATTGTATGGCAGAACACCAAGACTGGCGCAAGTGCCAGCAGCCTGTGCTCGACTTCAAACAGTGCATGGCAGAATACCAGCAACTGCGAGCTACCCCGCCCGCCAGACACAAACCCGGCCCAGCCGGGAGCTGAAATCGGGCGACGTCCTGTGAGAATCAGCAATCCCTTATTTTCTTTCAATCTAAAGAAAACCCTCCAACTTCAGCGAGCGGTGAGGGAACCATCTCGTAAGGACTTTGACTGAAGCTGTGAATGTTTGTGGCTTGTTCAGCAGGGAAATATGCCACTCGATCTTGTCCATGTCGCTATTTATGCTCCATGTCGTTGTTTATGCCCCACATGAGCCTCCTCCCAGCCCATACTGCTCAAACACTATGTGTAATATGAACTTGAGACACCATTCAGTAACTGCTCCCTGCTGCCAAGGAGCTACAGGCTGTACAGTGCTGCCTGCTGCTTTTCAGACTAGCTCGACATGCGAGATTTGCATTGTGTCCACTTGCACTGCTAGGTTCTGCTCTTCACAGCCTGACTTTAGTCTGGAGAGAGCCATGAATTACTGATAGTTTTAGGCCTGTCAATGGTGATGGGCGCAGTTTGAAGGAGCTGGATTGAAGCGGGAGTGGAGGCCTGGTCTGCAGTTGGCCAGGATCGGGTTGCCTTGTGAAATTACAGCGTAAGTGGATCAGAAAATGCTTTTTAAGACCTGGACACCCCCACCCCAACTCTTAACTGAGAATGCCCTTCTTCCTTCCCCCCCCCTCCCCCTCATCCCCTCTCCTCCCCAGCTTCGATGGATTGATTTTTAAAAACTTATCAACATACAGCTTAACGTCAAGACTTGCAATGGTGAATAAAACTCAATTATGTTTTCTAAGTTTGTACTCTCCTGGCCTTCATTCTGTTCCTGAGCTGTTGCTGCACATTTCCTTCCCATTATCATGATGTCTCTGAATGTGTGCCAGATTATGACTGTTCTGGCTGGTGATGTGAAGTGATACATTTTGCCAGGGAGAATGAGAAGAGAATTTAAATTAAAGGGTACAATTCTAAAGGGGGCTCAGGAGCAGAAATCATTGAAAGCAGGGCAGTTGAGAAAGTTGTTAATAAGGGATATGGGATCCTGGGCTTTATAAATAGAGGCTCAGCGTACAAAAGCAAGGAGGTTATGGTGAACCTGTATAAAACACTGGTTCATCCTGAACTGGAGTATTGTGCCCAATTCTGGGCTCCGCACTTTAGGAAGGGTGGGAAGGCATTAGAGAGGGTGCAGAGAAGATTTACAAGAATGGTTCCAGGGATGAGGGACTTCAGTTACATGGATAATTTGGAGAAGCTGGGGCTGTTCTCCATGGAGAAGAGGAGATTTGATAGAGGTGTTCAAAATCATGAGGGGCTGGGCAGAGAAGATAGGGAGAAACTGCTCCCATTGGCGGAAGGGTTGAGAACAAGAGGACACCGATTGGCAAAAGAAGCAACAGCGACATGAAGAAAATCTTTTTCACACAGCGAGTGGTTAGGATCTGTAATGCACTGCCTGGGAGTGTGGTGGAGGCAGATTCAGTCGTAGTTTTCAAAAGGGAATTGGATAATTATCTGGAGAAAAAAAAAATCAGGGCTATGGGGAAAAAGCAGGGGAGTGGGACTAGGTGAGTTGCTCTTGCAGAGAGCTGGCACGGACACAATTGGCCGAATGGTCGCCTCCTGTGTTACAACCATTCTATGATTCATTGGCGATAAAGCACTTTGTGATGTCATGGAGGCCATGAAAGGCGCTGTATAAAGAAAGACTTGCATTTCTATAGCGCCTTTCATGACCTCGGAATGACACAAAGTGCCCTACAGCCAATGAAGTAATTTGACCTGTAGTCACTATTGTGACGTAGGAAATGCAGCAGCCAATTTGTACACACAAAGCTCCCACCAACGGTAATGTGATAATGACCAGATCATCTGATTTTAGAAATAAATATTGACCAGGAAGCCAGAGAAAGTTTCCCTGTAGGTCTTCCAATATTATCATGGGATCTTTTACACCCATCTGAGAAGGCAATGTAACGTCTCATCCAAACAAAAGTACCTCCGGCAGTGCAGCATTCCCTCGGTACTGCAATGGGAGTATAAACCTGGATTTTGTGCTCAAGTCCCAGGAGTGAGGCCCCAAACCTACAACCTTCTGACTTTGAGATGAATCCAGAGTCGATGGTAGTTCCTGCATTGATTCTGGTTCATTTTCACAGTTCATAGAGTAAAACAGCACAGAAACAGGCCCTTTGGCCCATCGTGTCTGTGCTGGCCATCAAGACCTATCCTAATCCCATTTTCCAGCACTTGGCCCGTAGCCTTGTATGCTATGGCGTTTCAAGTGCTCATTTAAATACTTCTTAAAAGTTGTGAGGGTTCCTGCCTCTACCACCCCTTCAGGCTGTGCGTTCCAGATTCCAACCACTCGCTGTGTGAAAAAGATTCTTCCTCAAATCCCCTCTAAACCTTCTATCCCTTACCTTAAATATATGCCCCCTAGTTATTGATCCCTCCACTAAGGGAAAAAGTTTCTTCCTATCTATCCTATCAATACCCCTCATAATTGTGTATACCTCAATCAGGTCCCCACTCAGTCTTCTCTGCGCTAACGGAAACAACCCTAGCCTACCCAGTCTCTCTTCATAGCTGAAATGGTCCAGCCCAGGCAACATCCTGGTGAATCTCCTCTGCACCCTCTCCAGTGCAATCACATCCTTCCTATAGTGTGGTGACCAGAACTGGACACAGTACTCCAGCTGTGGCCTAACTAGCATTTTATACAGCTCCATCATAACCTCCCTGCTCTTATATTCTATGCCTTGGCTAATAAAGGCATTTATCCCATATGCCTTCCTAACCACCTTATCTACCTGTGCTGCTGCCTTTAGTGATCTATGGACAAGTACACCAAGGTCCTTCTGACCTTCTGTACTTCCCAGGGTCCTACCATCCATTGTATATTCCTTTGCCTTGTTATTCCTCCCAAAATGGATCACCTCACACTTCTCAGGATTACATTCCATTTGCCACTGCTCTGCCCATCTTACCAGCCCATCTATATCGTCCTGTAATCTAAGGCTTTCCTCCTTACTATTTATTTATTTATTTAAAATAGGTGGGGGAGTTCCAAAGTCACCTTGCAATTTCTCTGCTGCAGAGGTTAAAAGATGTTATCAATGGGGCTCCTGTTCAGCTGGAGCTGTCTCTCAGCTGTTCTGGCTTTTCTTCTCGCTCTTTCTTCCCAGAGAGATACCTTTTAAGGTAGAAACCTGTCTGGTTGGGGTGTTGGTCAGGTGACTAAGGGGTCTCAACCCTGGGGTGATTCATACAGTGTTTCAGGATATGGGAACCATTGTTACATGACGGTTTCTGAATGTGGTCCATTTTGATAAATAGGTGTTACTTCACACCAATTATTTTAGACTTGGCTGTGGAGTCAGTCTGTCTGTAAACGTCTTTGTTAGCTCCATTCCTGCAGATGTAGTTGTTAGCATGGAATGGGCTGTTTTCCATTTCAATATGTTTTCCCAAGGCTAATTGAGACATGGATAACGGTTTTCATTTTCAACAGAAAAACATGTTTAATGGCAGTACAGGAGTGGTTACCTGACCTCTACTCCATCTTGCCTGTGGCACAAATGTGTCCTTTTTTTTGTAATCCAGCTCAACAGTTGACTTTTAGTTCCTAATTCCTCCAGTTCATTTCACATTTCACCACTTTTCCCTCCGTGAACATGACAGGAAGTTGACTCCATCTAGCAGGGGAACTCTGGAGGTAGCTGAGGGATGGGAAGAGATTGCAAGAACCACGTTCGCTGAATTAAGGATTGAATCCACACGGAAGGCAGCCCCGCTGAGGTGGGCCCGTGGAGCAGAGGTGGTGGATGAGAGTCCGGTGGTAATCATGAGTGGGAGACACTGGCTGGTTTCTCCTCTCTCGCTCATGGATTCTTGAGCCCAATTATTAACCCAATCAGCCCGGCAAACTCAGGGGCAATCCAGGACCTTTACAGCTCAATCCTGTTACCTACTGAACCATTCAGAAAGCAGGTATTCCGTTTTCATTTTAAGCCACTCTGCCCCTCCTCACTCTTAATTCCTTGTTGTTTGATAATCACAGACAAAAGCTGCAGTTCTGCCTCTGTGGGTCAATAATGAGTATGAAACATGGAGTCAAATCCTTGCAGTGACAGCACCAGTGACTTGCATTTATATATCACCTTGAATGTAAAATATCCCAAGGCGCTTCATAGGAGCAATTTTCAAACAAAAGTTTGGCCCCAAGCCACATTTTCATTTATTCATTCATGGGATGTGGGCATCGCAGGCCAGGCCAGCATTTAATGCCCATCCCTAATTGCCCTTGAACTGAGTGGCTTGCTAGGCCATTTTGAGGGCATGTAAGAGTTAACCACATTGCTGTGGATCTGGAGTCACATGTAGGCCAGACCAGGTAAGGACAGCAGATTTCCTTCCCTAAAGGACATTAGTGAATCAGATGGGTTTTTACAGCAATCGACAATGGTTTCATGGCCATCATTAGACTAGCTTTAAATTCCAGATTTATTAATTGAATTCAAATTCCATCTTCTGCTGCGGTGGGATTCGAACCCATGTCCCTGAGCAATACCTGGGTTTCTGGGTTACTAGTCCAATGACAATACCAGTACACCACCGCCTCCCCTCAACTGGAGGTAACAGGGCAGATAATCTGTCAAAAACTTGCTCAATGAAGTACCAAGAGCATCTAAAGGAGGGAGAGGCTCAGAGACGGAGAGGTTTTGGGAGGGAATTCCAGAGCTTAGGGCCTAGACAGCTGAAGGCACGGCTGCCAATGGTGAAAATCGGGGATGCTCAAGCGGCCAGAATTGGAGGAGCGCAGATATCTCACAGGGTTGTAGGGCTGGAGGAGATTACAGAGATATGGAGGGAATTGAAAACAAGGATGAGAATTTTAAAATCAAGGTGTTGCTTATTTGGGAAGCAATGTCGGTTAACAAGTACAGGAGCAATGGATAAACGGGACTTGGCGCGAGTTAGGAGATGGGCAGGAGAGTTTTGGATGACCTCAGATTTACAGAAGAAAGAATGTGGGAGGCCAGCCAGTAATTAAGTCTGGAGGTAACAAAGGCATGAATGAGAGTTTCAGTAGCAGATGAGCTGAGGCAGGGTTAGAGTTGAGTGATGTTACGAAGCGTGCAGGTTTGTGAAGCATTAAGCCAACTTTTTACAAAAGATGTTTTGATGCAGGAGATCACACGTTACAGCTCATGAGTTGAAGCTTCTCTCTATTCTTCCAACTTATAGCTGTGCCCTCGCCCTGTTTGTACCATGTTTCTCGAGCTGCTGTAATCTACAGGCATTTGCATTCCATAAACCTTTACACATATTTCCAAAACATAGGAACAGGAGGAGGCCATTCAGCCCTTCGAACCTGTTCTGCCATTAAATATCCTGGCTGATTTGTATTTTATCTCCATGTACCTGCCTTGATTCCATATCTTTTAGTACCAGTCTCTTATTGAGATGTTCCCAGGCCTGATAAACCTCTTATCACTCAAGACTTTCTTTCTAACATCTCACTCTCCCAAGACTGACAGATTGGTGTTGAGGGTTAGCAAGGCACAGAATATATTGTTATGGTCAGTTATATATAATCTAATGAATCGGACCTTGAGTGAAGAATAACCATGAGGCTATCAGTGCTCACTGTTATTAAGGAGTAAATCAGACATCAACATCTGGCATCTGCACACGCGCAGGTAAACCCCAAAATCAGAAGGTTGCTGCCCCTCTACAAGCTCAGCTATATGGCTACCTCACTGAGAGACTCAAAATTGAAACACATGAAGGGTGTGAAGTTATGATACTTACCCACTAGTTACACCAGAAAATGTTAGGGCTTGCTCATTCAGGTGTCAGTGAATTTTTAATGATGAAGTAAGTCTTAATTACTGCTAAATGACCTCTCTGACTCTGAAAAATTAATTTTACAAGTGTGGAGTCTCATTCCCTCAGAATTTAATTATTCTTGGAGATTTTTTAACAGTGAGAAATTAAATTTTTACCTTTTCTTTCTGTATCATCTCTTAATCCATCTTTCTTTCCCTCTCTTTATTTTCCTTTCATTGAATTAAATATTCAAATTTATATTTGCTGGTTTAGACTGTACATGGCTCAGTGAGGATTTTTCAATCTGATTACTTGAAGGAACGTGCTGTTGCTTGATCTGTTCACACAGGTTCCAGATCTGTTGTAGAGGGCACCATGTGGGACAGGATCTATAATTACTGTAAGTTGATGCTGAAAAGCCCACCAAATGTCAGTGTGATGAGCTGTGAATGCCATTCCTTCAGCGAGAACAAAATCCATCTAAATGTAAACACCACCTCTTCGTCACTCTAATTCCCAGTGACGTGGGACCCAAATAACAAAGAGTCTGAGATTTATGAACTTTTAACTCTTTAAATGCCAACAGACTAGTTTCAAGAATAGAGTCTCACTCGGTGGGAAGGTTGTAACAAAGACTGGCCAACAGATGTCTGCTCAGCTGATACTTGCTGCTGTCAATTTTCTGGACATTAATGGAAAACTTTACACGTTGAGTAAATGCTGAGCCTGTAAGATATTTCCCCTACTAGACAACAACTACTCCACCCCCACAGTGCTGCCTTCTGTCCCAGCCCCCACTGCTCCTCCACCCTATGTTGAAAAGAACGACTTGCATTTGTGACGTACTCCTCATTCAGAAGTGTCTAATTAACGTTACTTGATAATTCAATTTCTATTGGTACAAAAAAAATCCTACTTTTTAAAAATTCGTTCATGGGATGAATAGCTGGCAAGGATGGCATTTATTTGTATTTTGCTTTTATTTGAGTGTTTAATTCACTGCCACTTCTCTTCCAGGAATGCCTACCTTGAAGAAGTTCTGCTCTTCTCTCCAACGGGATTTCTGTGTGTATTGAATCTCTCCTGCCTCTGTCCCATCACACACCTCCCCTTTTGTTCTCTTCCTCACCACCCACCCCCCCCCAACTTGCTCAAAACCTAATTCTTTTCTAACCATTGCCAGTTCTGATGAAAGGTCACAGACCTGAAACGTTAACTCTGTTTCTTTCTCCACAGATGCTGAGTATTTCCAGCACTTTCTATTTTTGTTTCATATTTCCGGCATCTGCAGTATTTTGCTTTTATTATTTTTTTCATTTTTAAAAATTCATTCATGGGATGTGGGCATCGCTGACCAGGCCAGCATTTATTGCCCATCCCTAATTGCCCTTGAGAAGGTGGTGGTGAGCTGCCTTCTTGAACCGCTGCAGTCCATGTGAGGTAGGTATACCCACAGTGCTGTTAGGAAGGGAGTTCCAGGATTTGGACCAAGTCACAGTGAAGGAACTGCGATATAGTTCCAAGTCAGGATGGTGTATGACTAGGAGGGGAACTTGCAGGTGGTGACGTTCCCATACATCTGCTGCCCTTGTCCTTCTACGTGGTAGAGGTTGCGGGTTTGGAAGGTGCTGTCGAAGGAGCCTTGGTGCGTTGCTGCAGTGCATCTTGTAGATGGTACACACTGCTGCCACTGTGTGTCGGTAGTGGAGGGAGTGAATATTTGTGGATGGGGTGCCAATCAAGAGGGCTGCTTTGTCCTGGATGGTGTCAAGCTTCTTGAGTGTTGTTGGAGCTGCACCCATTCAGGCAAGTGGAGAGTATTCCATCACACTCCTGACTTGTGCCTTGTCGATGGTGGACAGGCTTTGGGGAGGCAGGAGGTGAGTTACTCACCGCAGGATTCCTAGCCTCTGACTTGCTCTTGTAGCCACGATATTTATATGGCTACTCCAGTTCAGTTTCTGGTCAATGGTAGCCCCTAGGATGTTGATAGTCGGGGATTCAGCGATGGTAATGCCATTGAATGTCAAGGGGAGATGGTTAGATTCTCTCTTGTTGGAGATGGTCATTGCCTGGCACTTGTATGGTGCAAATGTTACTTGCCACTTATCAGCCCAAGCCTGGATATTGTCCAGGTTTTGCTGCATTTCTACATGGACTGCTTCAGTATCTGAGGAGTCGTGAATGGTGCTGAACATTATTATCTCTAGTTGTCTCTTGAGAAGGTGCTGGTGGGCCATCTTCTTGAACCGCTGCAGTCTGTGTGATGAAGGTGCTCCAACAGTGCTGTTAGTGAGGGAGTTCCAGGATCGTGATCCAGCGACAATGATGGAACAACTTATGTATATCTAAGTCTGGATGTTGTGTGACTTGGAGCAGAACTTGGAGTTTTACAGTCTTAAGTATAGAGAGAAGCTGGATGATGTATTTATTTCTTTTATTGAGGAAAATAGACCAGTGTGTCATTGACTATTCTTACTCTCTTGGTCAGTCACTGTTTCACTACATAAAACCATCACCTGTTTCACAGCCAGAGTCTCTGCATATAACAATACTCATTCAGTCTGCCCTTTGAAGAACGGGGTTTAATATGTGATTTATTTAGTAGGTGATGTATAGAGTAAGGGTTCTTGGTTCCGATCGCTGGTCTCATTATTTATTCCCCAGGCATTGTGCGGGGAAAAGGGGCACTCCTGATCATAGTGGGTGTGAGGTCCACTTACATGGGTTGTTGTCCAATGAATCTGAACCCAAGAAATAGCACGAAAACTCCAAAACACGGCAATGCTGTATAAATATAAGTCTTTATTTCAGACAGTATTCCTGCTTGACTTGGAAGAAATCCAGGATTGAGAGGAGTTTGTGCAGGGGTGGGAGGAATCTTTTGAAACAACTTTGAATTGTAAACCAGCAAAGAAAAAGCTGAAGGGTGAACTAATAGACATCTTAAAATGATGAAGGAATTTAATAGAGTCGATGTATAGGAATGGCTGTGGCTTAGTGGGTAGCACTGTCACCTCTCAATCATAAGGGTCTGGGTACCACTCTACTATTTGAGCACCGAAATCCAGGCTGACACTCCCTCTACACTACTGAGGGAATGCTGCACTGTCAGAGGTGCCACCTTTCTCAATTGACAGTAAAGATCCCATGGCAATAATTTGAAGAAGAGCCGGGGAGACAATCTTCAGTCAGAAATGCTGAGTGGATGATCTCTCTCAGCCTCCTCCTGAGGTTTTCACCATCATAGATGCTAGTTTTCAGGCAATCCTATTCACTACACATGATATCAAGCCATGCCTGAAGGCACTGGATACTGCAAAGGTTATGGGCTCTACAACATCCTGGCTGTAGTTCTGAAGACTTGTGCTCCAGAACTATCTGTGCCTTTAGCCAAGCTGTTCCGGTACAGCTACAATACTGGCATCTACCCAACAATGTGGAAAATTGCCCTTGTATGTCCTGTCCATAAAAAAAATCCAATCCAGTCAATTACTGCCCCATGACTCTACTCTTGATCATTAGCAAAGTGATGGAAGGTGCCATCTACAGTGCTATCAATTGGCATTTACTCACCAACTACCTGCTGCGAGTGCCACTTGGCTCCAAACTTGGATAAAAGAGCTGAATTCCAGACATTAGAGTGATTGCCCTTGAAATCAAGGAGGCATTTGACCAATGTGGCATCAAGCAACCCCAGCAAAATTGAAGTCAATGGGAACCAGGAGGAGGACTCTCCATTGATTAGAGTCATACTTAGCACAAAGGAAGATGGTTGGAATTATTGGAGGCCAATCATCTCAGCCCCAGGAGTTCCTCAGGGTCGTGTCCTAGGTCCAACCATCTTCAGCTGCTTCATCAAAGACCTTCCTCCAACATAAAGTCAGAAGTAGGGATATTCACTATTGATTTCACAGTGTTCAGTACCTTTTGCAATTCCTCAGATACTGAAGCAGTCCTTGCCCACATGCAGCAGGTCCTGGACAATATTCAGGCTTGGGCTAAAAAATAACATTCACGCCACACGTGTACCAGGCAAGGACCATCTCCAACAACAGAGAATCTAACCATCTCCCCATGACATTCAATGGCATTATCATCACTGAATCTCCCACTATCAGCATCCTGGGGGTTACCATTGGCCAGAATATTAACTGGACCAACCATATAAATACTGTGGCTACAAGAGCAGGTCAGAGGCTGGGAATTCTGTGGCAAGTAACTCATCTGACTCCCCAATGCCTGTCCACCATCTACAAGGCACTAGTCAGGAGTGTGATGGAATACTCTCCACTTGCCTGGATGAGTGCAGCTCCAACAACATTCAAGAAGCTTGACACCATCCAAGACAAAGCAGCCCGCTTGATTGGCACACTATCCACCACCTTTAGCATTCACTTACTCCACCACAGTGCACAGTGGTAGCAGTGTGTACCATCTACAAGATGCACTGCAGTAACTCACCAAGGCTCCTTCAACAGCACCTTCCAAACCCGCAACCTCTACCACCTAGAAGGACATGGGCAGCAGATGCATGGGAAGGCAAGGCACAAAAATCCCAAAAGTAAAGGTAGTCAACCGTGGATAACAAAGGAAGTTAAGGATCAATAAGATTAAAAGAAAAGGCTTATAAAGTTGCCAGAAATAGTAGTAAACTTGAAGATTGGGAGGATTTAGAATACAGCAAAGGAGGACGAAGAAACATAAAGAATGGGAGAATAGAATATGAGTGTAAGCTAGCAAAAAATATAAAAACAGACTGTAAAAGCTTCCACAGGTATGTAAAAAGGAAACATTTGGCTAAGACAAATTTGGGTCCATTACAGGCAGAGTCAGGAGAATTTATAATGGGGAATAGAGAAATGGCAGAGAGGCTAAAAGATTATTTTGTGTCTGTCTTCACTGAGGAAGATACAAGAAATCTCCCAAAATTAAAGATCCAAGGGGTTAGGGGGATTGAGGAGTTGAAGGAAATTAGTGATAGTAAGAAGGTTGTATTGGAGAAATTAATGGGGCTGAAGGTTGATAAGTCCCCAGGACCTGATATTCTACATCCCAGAGTGTTGAAAGAGGTAGCTATGGAGATAGTGGATGCATTGGTGATCATCTTCCAAAATTCTATGGATTCTGGAGCGGTTTCTGCTGATTGGAAGGTCGCAAATGTCACCCCACTATTTAAGAAGGGATGGAGAGAGAAAATAGGGAGTTGCAAACCTGTTAGCCTTACATCATCGTTGAGAAAATGCTAGAATCTATTCTAAAGGATGTGATAAATGGACACTTGGATAATAATGATCTGATTGGGTTATAGTCAACATGGATTTATGAATGGGAAATCATGTTTGACGAATGAAAAATTAGTTTTTTGAGAATGTTAATAATAGTATTGATAAAGGGGAGTCGGTGGACATGGTATACTTGGATTTTCAGAAGGCTTTTGATAAAGCCCCCCACAGGAGATTGGTTAGCAAAATTAAAGCACATGGGATAGAAGGTAATATACTGGCATGGATTAAGGATTGGTTAACAGGCAGAAAGCAGAGACTAGGAATAAACGGGTCATTTTCGCGTTGGCAGGCTGTGACTAGTGGGGTACCGCAGGGATCAGTGCGTGTGCCCCAGCTGTTCACAATCTCTATCAATTATTTGGATGTGGGGGACCAAATGTAATATTTCCAAGTTCGCGGATGACACAAAACTAGGTGGGAATGTGAGTTGTGAGGAAGATGCAAAGTGGCTTCAAGGGGGTTTGGAGAGACTTAGTGAGTGGGAAAGAACATGGCAGATGGAATATAATGTGGAAAAATGTGAGGTTATCCACTGTGGTAGGAGGAATAGATGTGCAGAGTATTTCTTAAATGGTAAGAGCTTAGAAAGTGTAGATGTACAAAGGGACCTGGGTGTCTTTGTCAATAAGTCACTGAAAGCTAACATGCAGGTGCAGCAAGCAATTAAGAAGGCTAATGGTATGTTAGCCTTTATCGCAAGAGGGTTTGCGTGGAGGAGTAGTGAAGTCTTTCTTCAATTGTATAGAACCTTGGTTAAACCGCACTCGGAGTACGGTGTGTATTTTTGGTCCCCTTAAGAAGGATATTATTGCCATAGAGGGAGTGCAACGGAGGTTCACCAGTCTTGTTCCCGGGATGGCAGGACTGTCCTATGAAGAGAGATTGGGGAAACTGGGTATGTATTCTCTAGAGTTTCGAAGAATGAGAGGTGATCTAATTGAAGCCTACAAAATATTTAAAGGGATAGACAGGGTAGATGCAGCTAAGATGTTTCCCCTGGTTGGGGAGTCTAGAATCAGGGGGCACAATTTCAAAATAAGGGGGAAACCACTTAGGACAGAGATGAGGAGAAATTCCTTTACTCAGAGGATTGTGAATTTTTGGAATTCTCTACTTTAGAGGGCTGTGGAAGCTCAGTCATTGAGTATGTTTAAAGCCGAGATTGACAGATTTCTAAATACCAGTGACATAAGGGGATATGAGGATAGTGTGGGAAAAAGGCATTGAAGTCGATGATCAACCATGATCATATTGAATGGCGAGGCAGGCTCGATGGGCTGAATGGCCTACTCCTGCTCCTATGTTCCTATGGAATACCACCACCTGCACATTCCCCTCCAACCCACACACCATCCTGACTTGGAAATATATCACTGTTCCTTCATTGTTGCTGGGTCAAAATCCGGAAACTCCCTCCGACTAGCAATGTTGGTGTACCTGCACTACTTGGGTTGTAGTGGCTCAAGAAGGCAGCTCACCACCACCTACTCAAGGGCAACTAGTGATGGGCAATAAATATTAACCAGGACATTGGGCATATGTTTCTTATTTATTTATCTTGGGTTATGAGTGTTGTTATCACAATGCTGTTTGTGGGAGCTTGCTGTGCGCAATTTGATTGCCACGTTTCCTACATTACAACAGTGACTACAATTCAAAAGTACTTCATTCACTGTAAATGCTACATAAATGCAAGTCTTTCTTTTCTTTTCATGGAATAGGACGAGGCCATTCAGCCCCTCGAGACTGTTCTTCCATTCAATGAGATCATGACTGATCTGTATCCTACCTCACTCTACCTGCCATTTCCCTTCATTCTCTTAGTTAGTTTAAATGTCTTGACCTCAGAGTTGAAGTGATTAATTGAAGTAGCATCTACTGCTTTTTGTTTGAGAGATTTCCACTTTGTACTTTGCCTGAAGATGTTTTCACTTATGGGGGAGACCAAAACAAGGGGTCATAAATACCAGAGAATCACGAATCAATCTAATCGGAATTCAGGACAAACTTCTTTAGCCAGAGAGTGGTGAGAATGTGGAACTCACTACCACCGGGAGTGGCTGAGGTGAACAGTATAGATACATTTAAGGGGAAGCTGGATACATGAGGGAGAAAGGAATCGAAGGGTTATGTTGATAGAGTGAGATGAAGTAGGGGTAGGAGGAGACTGATGTGTAGCAGATGGGCTGAATGGCCTGTTTCTGTGCTGCAAATACTGTCTGATCCATCATCCAACTTGGACTCACAGAAACCTGCCACTAATGAATCCTTAGAATGTGCGTCTAGGGAAATGCTGGTGAATAAATCAATTGTGGAGGAAATCTAATAGTTCTGATATATAGCCTGGGGGAGGTGGAGTCAGGTCATCTGCAGCCAGTAATCTCTTCACCAACAACAAAAAATTTACAGAGGCAAATCTGTCAAAACCTTGGAAATAAAGCTGGAAGCATCCAAACCCTTTCAAAGGAGCCCTTTCTGCATCAACTGTTGTAATGTGTGAGGAGAACACAATACGGCTGGTGAGACTTTAACATATGTCTATGTATGGATAAAATTAGGATGAGCTGGGAAGGATAATGGAATGGATCAGACAGGCGATTGAAAAGCTGTTTAGGTGATCGCACAGTTGGTCTTCATCAGAAGCAGCCTGGAAGGGGTTAAATTTCCATTGCTTCTGTCCCAGGATAAGCTCTTTAAAGGAAAAGTGTTTTTTCTTCCTCTGTGTATTTGGATCACAAATCCTTCTTGTTTCTTGAGTTAAATCTGTTGAAAGATGAGCGGATCTAATGTTTGGACCAATTATCATGACAAATATCGAGTGCCTCTCCACCCAAAGATGTTGCCTTTCTCTCTAGCCCTCCTTGGTGTCCTGGTGTCCTGGACTGAAGTCTGTCCCTGCCCATTGGAATGCAGATGTATGGACAAGTCAAGGCTGGTGGAGTGCAGCAACTCGAACCTGACCCAGATCCCACGGGGAATCCCTCCTTGTGCACAGAACCTGCTCATCACCGGCAACAACATCTCGGTCTTGAGGGAGTCGGCTTTCATAGGTAATGGCTCTGGGTTTGGTCGATTGCGAATCCTTTCTCTCCAGGCTAACCAGATCCAAGGCATTGAGTCCTCCGCCTTTGAAGGCTTGGCCAACCTTAGGACCTTAAACTTAAGCGGCAATGTACTGGCGTCAATCGCCGCAGATGCATTCCTTGGGCTTTGTCAGTTGCAGAGTTTAAGCATGAACTACGCTCTTCAGCCCGCACTGGAGGACCAGCTCTGGGCAGCATTGCATCCCAACAATCTCCCCAACCTCACTGAGCTCCAGGTGGTTGGGAACTATCTAACCAGGCTTTCAGAAGGAATGTCAACCAGCTCCACCTTGGAGGTGTTGGATCTAAGGTGCAACTTCTTGTCTCGTATTGGCAGGGGGACTATCTCCAGCTGGCAGAAGCACAGTAAGCTTAAGGTCTACTTGTTCTCCAATCCACTGATATGCGACTGTGACCTGCAACCTGTTTATTGGTGGTTAAAGAACACATCTCAGATTGCCGATGGGCAATGGCTCACTTGCTTCAGTCCTAAGACCTTGAGTGGAAGCATCCTCGGCCAACTGAGACCTGAAGACCTCAAGTGCCCGGAAGATACGGCTGCTTCCTATGTATTCTTCGGAATTGTCTTGGCTCTCATTGGAGCCACCTTTCTCATGGTCTTGTACTTGAACAGGAAAGGCATAGAGAGATGGGCCAGAACTTTCCGAGAGGCTTGTCATGATCAGATGGATGGCTACCAATACAGATACGAACAGGACCCTGAGCCCAGGCTGGCCAGTGTTACAGCTGTAGTCTAGTCTGGCCTCGTCACAAGAAGATGGCCAGTGGTGATCCCCTTCAAGTGTTGGTAGCCTCCCTTACTGTTATCTCTATAGACTCCAATTAATAACTGAATGTGTATCAATTAGTGAAAGAACAATATTGACTAACTTTGTGCGTATGTTAAGGTATTATTTTGTACATTTCTTGTGTGTAATATGTAGATAGGTGCATGTAATAAATTACTGTGTTGTTGATAACTAGAATTATGCACAATAGCCTGTTGTGTCACGTTCTTCACTGCTGCTGTAGTATGAAGCCTATTTCCTCAACTTGCTCTATGTTAACAACATTGTAAGCATACGGTAAGATTTAGATTAGATTAGATTAGAGATACAGCACTGAAACAGGCCCTTCAGCCCACCGAGTCTGTGCCGAACATCAACCACCCATTTATACTAACCCTACACTAATCCCATATTCCTACCAGACATCCCCACCTGTCCCTATATATTTCCCTACCACCTACCTATACTAGTGACAATTTATAATGGCCAATTTACCTACCAACCTGCAATTCTTTTGGCTTGTGGGAGGAAACCGGAGCACCCGGAGGAAACCCACGCAGACACAGGGAGAACTTGCAAACTCCACACAGGCAGTACCCGGAATCGAACCCGGGTCCCTGGAGCTGTGAGGCTGCGGTGCTAACCACTGCACCACTGTGCCGCCCTCTGCTTCCTTTGTATTAGCAACATCATAAATATGATGGAAGATTTTCTATGTTTGTCTTGTGACTCTGTAAAGATACCGGAGGATTTGAGACACAGGAATCAGCTAAAATTTTCCTGGGCTTTTCCTTACTTTTGAAAAGGAACTGAGGAAGCCTTTCCTTAAGTGATTATCCTTGTTTTGGTTGCAGGCAGCAACAGATATTTCCATATTTATTAACCGTTCTGCTACTCCTGTTAGATATAAATAACCTGGAATAAAAACCTTTACGATCTTGTGCCACACAAGATGGAGCTGGGCTATATTTTAAAGGTATATAAGACAAAACAAATATGGAATTTCAGAAATCTGATGTAAACACAGTAAATGCTAGAGGGTGAAGGCTCAGTAGTTGACAGGTTAATGTTTGAGGTGATCACACATTCAGCACACCTCCGTAGTTCCATTAAGCAATCTCTGGTGGTACAAGCTGTAATGGTGACTTGCTGCTGTGGCTCAGTGAGTAGCTCCCTTGCCTCTGATTTAGTAGATTATATCTTCAAGCCTGACTTCAGCACAAAATCTAGACTGATGCAGCAGTACTGCGGGAGTGCTGTAGTGTTGTCTTTCAGGTGAGACATTGACCCATGGTCCAAGATAGATGGAAAATATCCCATGGTCGCTATTGCAAGAAGAGCAGGGGAGTTCTGGCCGATATCCTTAAACTAAAATTTGTCATTATCACATTGCTGTGTGTGGGAGCTTGCTGTGTTTCCTACATTGCAGTGTACTTCATTGGCTGTGCAGCACTTTGGGACATCCTGCAGTCATGAAAGGCACAATAGAAATGCAAGTTCTTTCTTTGCACATACTGATGTGTGATTGCTGCATTTAGTGTGGGACTTATCTCCACCTTCTCGGCTTTTATCACCCATTTTTTTCATCTTCCAAAGCATATGCTTTCTAGCAATCTTGCTGACTGTAATTACATCCTTAAAAATGTGACTTTCCATCAGTAACAATGGCTACAATGAAATTTGCGTCTGTTTAAGCGAATGTGACCAGGTAACTGCTGCAGCAGAGTTCAGGACCTGAAGCGTTAAAACAACTTTTTCTCTTTACAGATACTGACAGACCTCAGCAATATTTCGAGGCACGTGCTACTTTAGTCATTAGGTAATTTTTCCAGTTTAGATATTCTGTAGTCTCATTGTAAGTGTGAATGCAACTTATATTTATATTTATATTAATTAAAAGTACCTGTGAAATGACCGCATATGGTAGGAGCATTAACGTGAATGTTTTGAGTTTTGTTGTGATAAATTTAAAGCGATCTGTTTATTCAAATTGAATTGAGTGGTGGAGTAAAGAGCTGAGAGAGGGCATATTGGCAGCACTGTGGGTGTACCTGCAGCAAATGGACTGCAACGGTTCAAGAAGGCAGCTCACCACCATCTTCTCAAGGGCAACTAGGGATAAGCAATAAACGCTGGCCTGGCTAGTGATGCTCACATCCCATGAAAGAATTTTTAAAAAGGATTTCCTGGGTTTAATTTTGTTTCTGCGCTGAGGTAGCTAATCTCAGCTAGGGGAAGGGGGAACACTTTCCCCTTTGTTCTCTTCCCTATCCCCCTCCCCTTCACTTGCTAAAAACCTAATTCTTTTCTAACCTTTGCCAGTTCTAATGAAAGGTCACAAACCTGAAATGTTAACTTTGCTTCCCTCTCCACAGATGCTGCCAGATCGGCTGAGTATTTCCAGCACTTGTTTTTGTTTCAGGTTTCCAGCATCTGCAGTATATTGTTTTTATTTACATTAAACTGAGGCCCTGTCTGCTCTCTTAGGTAGATGTGAAAGATTCCATGGTTGTTTTTTTTTTGAAGAAGATCAGGGGAGTTCTCCCCGGTGTCCTGGCTGATATTTATCCCTCAATCAACATCACTAAGCATTGTTGTTTGTGGGAGCTTGCTGTGCACACATGGACTGCTGCATTTCATACATTGCAAAACTTCAAAAGTCTTTCATTGTCTGTAAAGCGTTTTGAGGTCATGAAAGGTGCCATAGAGGTGTAAGGTTTTGTTGTTGTCATTTCCTCACTTGTGTTGTGGGTGGGTGGAGGCAGATGTGTAACTCCCTGGAAAATGTTGTCAAAATGATGCACTCTGGCTAACGTTAAACATGTTTCTTTTTGACTACGTTGTAGGTGCTCTATAAATACAAGTTGTTGTTGTTGCTGGGCCCTACTGTGATGCCCTTCATGGTTAAATATTTCGATTGAACTCTAAAGAGTGAGCAGTTGGATGAGGTACTGAAGGGTATCTGCATCCTGTAGCACAATGGTCAGTGAGAGCCAACAGATTGAGGATACAGAGATAGAAACAGATATATTTAATTAGATACAGCAACCAGCAGGGAATTACGTAGCATCTGAAAATACATGAGGTGGCACTGTTCTGTGTCACTGAACCAATTTCAAGCCTGTAATGAGAACCATTGTGATTTCACAACTGACCAACTCAATAATTGAATTCTCAAAGTCAATTCATGTTTGTTCACAAAAATAAATCATCTATGAAAGGGTTTTGATAGAGTAAGCAAGGAGAAACTGTTTCCACTGGCAGGAGGGTCAGTAACCAGAGGAGAATTGTTTTACACTGTGAATTGCTGTGATCTGGAACGCATTGCCTGAAGGGGCGGTGGAAGAGGGTTCAATAGTAACTTTCAAAAGGGAATTAGATAAATTCTTGAAAAGGGGAAATTTGCAGGGCTGTGGGGAAAGAGCAGAGGGTGTGGGATAGGTCTTTCAACGAGCTGCCACCAGCACGATGGGCCGAATGGACCCCTTCTGCACTGTGTTACTCCATGATCTCACAGGAGAGCATAACCAGTAGACTACAGAAAGATGCTTTGCTTTCATTCATACAATCAAAGAATGATGCAGCATAGAAGGAGGCCATTCAGCCCATCCCATCTGTGCCAGCTCATTGAACGACCTATCCAATTAGTCCCACAGCCCTGCCCAGATAGTCAAAGGGCTGGAGGAGGTTTCAGAGATAGGGAAGGGGTCGAGACCATGGAGACACTTGAACATGAGGATGACAATTTTAAAATCCAGGCATTGCCAGATCAGGAGCCAATGCAGATCAGTGAGCACAGCGGGTGATGGATGAAGGGGATGTGGTATCAGGGTATGAGCAGCAGAGGTTTAGACATGGAGGTTTCTGTGACTAGAAAAATTCTTCCTTGCAGACACTTAATTATGGTGCTGATATATGTGATGTGTGATCGCTATTTTAATTAAATTCTGCAGCAAATCTGCCGATCTTAAATGGTGCCAAGCAATTCTCCAGTCGTACATTTCACTCCACTTCACAAGGTTCAGATAAATCTGTCTCGGTGTGAGCATTCATCTAGTTGCAAGTCAATGGGAGCTCCAATTTACTTTGTTCAACTGGCTTCCCAAAGAGGTACATAATAAAGAACTTTCATTTAAGGGGAAGCTAGATAAGCACATGAGGGAGAAAGAAATAGAAGGACATGGGTGATAAGGTGAGATGAAGGGAGGTTGAGAGGAGGCTCTTGTGGAGCACAAAAACTGGCATGGACCTGTTGGGCCGAATGGCCTGTTTCTGTGTTGTACATTGGATGTGACTTCAAATGTTGAAGATTTTCTAAACCGTTATAACATACTCAGGCTTCATCTGGAGTATTGTTTCCAGTTCTGGGCACCACACTTTAGGAAGGATATCAAGGACTTGGAAAGGGTGAGGAAGAGATTTATTAGCATGGTCCCAGGGATGAGGGACTTGAATAATGTTAAGGGACTGGAGAAGTTGGGATTGTTCTTAGTAGAGCAGAGAAGCTGTTCCCATTAACTGATGGTACAAGGACCAGGGGTCACAAATTTAAGGTTTTGGGCAAGACATGCAGGTGGGATGTGAAGAAGAACTTTTTTACGCAGCGAGTGGTAATGATCTGGAACTCGCTGCCTACGAGGAAGCAGAGATGGTGAACGATTTCGAAAGGGCACTTGAGGGAGATAGACCTGCAGGGCTACAGGGATGGAGCAGGGGAATGGGACTGACTGGATTGCTCTACAGAGAGCTGGCATAGACTCGATGAGCCAAATGGCCTCCTGTGCCCTAATGATTCTATGATTCTACTTCACACAAAGGGGTAGTGGAAATCTGGAACTCTCTCCCTCAAAAAGCTGTGGATGCTGCAGGTTGGTTGAAGCTTTCAAGACTGAGGTCAACAGAGTTTTATTGGGTAAGGGTACAGAGCGTTTACAGCACTAAAATATTTGACCCAGCAGGTCTATGCCAGTGTTTATGCTCCACACTAACCTCCACCCATTTCATCTATCCCTATCAGCATAACATGCTATTCCTTCCTCCCTCATGTGCTTATCTAACTTAAGTTAACTTAAGTCACCTCAACTACTCCATGTGGTAGTGAGATCCACATTCTAACTACTCAAAGGATATGGAGCTAAGGAGGGTAAATGGGGATATGGTACATATCCGCCATGGTCCAACTGAATGGCGCGGAACAGGCTCAAGGGGCTGAATGGCCTCCTGTTGTTCCTATGGATGAATAGCAACACAAAAGAAGTGGGTCCAAATAAAATTTACCTAATTCACCACTTTAAAGATTCACTCCCTTCAGCACCGATGGTGGCAGCAGTGTGTACTATGTACAAGATGCACTACAGCAACTCACCAAGGCTCCTTAGACAGTACCTTCCAAACCCGTGACCTCTACCAACTAGAAGGACAAGGGCAGTAGATGCATGGGGACACCAAGTTCCCCTCCAAGTCACACACCATCCTGACTTGGAACTGTATCACCGTTCCTTCACTGTCGCTGGATCAAAATCCTGAAACTCCCTTCCTAACAGCACTGTGGGTGTATCTGCACCAGATGGACTGCAGCGGTTCAAGAAGGCAGCTCACCACCACAATAAATGCTGGCTTTACCAGGGGCGCTCACAGCCCATGAATGAATAAAAAATAAATTAGCAGGCTGTCTTTGGCATCGAGAAAGCTTGCGAATGCAGGATTAATCAGGGAGAATCATAAAAAAATATGCAGGCTACTGGAGGCAGTGATAAATCAGAGAAGTTTACAGCCAGGGTCAACTATCATTTCAACAATTTCATGGTCTAATGTGGATTTACATCCAAGACCCCTTTGCAATGCCAAAAGTAATTACCAAGTTGCTATTGCCACCATTTTTCATCCTAGTACCATATTGCTTGACTGTGAATCATCACCATTGGTGTCAGGTTAATGATGGGATGTTGATAGGCCAAATCACAAGCCAGCTTTAAATTGCCCATCAATATCACAGAGTCAACCCTTTCCCCCTCCACTACACAGGACAAAATGAATTAAGGTGATCTCATGACTGATAGTTAGTAACCTGAATGATGGATAGGAAATGTAGTCCTCGGGTGGCGAGTGATCTAAAGGTTTCTGGGACATCGATGATTGGCAAGCCACCTTTACCCTTCAGCTCAAGTTATTCGGCAGCAGAAATCTGGGCTGTGTTGAAGAGTGTTTGTTTTTGAAGTGATTGAGAAAACCAAGGGGCAGGAGTTAAACAAAGTCAACAAAGTTGAAAGAAGAAAAGCAGGAAAGGACGAAGCAAAGCAAGAGGTGACACCAGACTTGGGTTTTAGAAAACTGCAGAGTTGCACGCGGAAAGGAATCATCTGACAGCACAGATGGAGGCCATTTGTCCCATCATGCCAGCACTGGCTCATTGAAAGAGCAATTCAATTAGTCCCACGCCCCTGTCCATTCCCATAGCCCTGTAAATGTTTCCTTTTCAACAAATTATCCAATTCCCTTTTGAAAGTTACTATTGAATCTGCTTCCACAGCCTTGTCAGGCAGCGCATATCCAGATCACAACAACTCACTGTGTAAAACAGGTTATTCTCATCTCTGGTTCTTTTGCCAATTATCTTAGATCTGTGTCCTCTGGTTATTGACCCTCCAGCCACTGGCAACAGTTTCTCCTTATTTACTCTATCAAAATTCTTCATCATTTTGAACACCTCAATTAAATCTCCCCTTAATCGTCTCTGTTCTAAGGAGAACAATCCCAGCTTCTCCCGTCTCTCCGCATAACTGACATTCCCCATCCCCGGTACCATTCTGGGAAGACCGAAGAAGGGAAGACAGTTTTGAAGTCATTGAACATCAGGAGGTGGATAGGAGATGCAGGAATGAGTATTGAGTCTATAAATTATTGCTGATGCTATTTTAGTGAACAAGAAATTAACTTATTTTTTCTTATTCTTTCATGGGATGGCTAGGCCAGCATTTATTGCCCATCCCTAAATGTCCTTCAGAAGGTGGTGGTGAGCTGCCTTCTTGAACCGCTGCAGTCCATGTGGGGTAGGTACACCCACAGTGCTGTTAGGAAGGGAGTTCCAGGATATTGATCCAGCGACAGTGAAGGAACGGCGATATAGTTCCGAGTCAGGATGGTGTGTGGCTTGGAGGGGAACTTGCAGGTGGTGATGTTCCCATGCATCTGCTGCCCTTGTCCCTCTAGGTGGTATTCAGTTACAGATTGCGATAATGTAGTTATGTTATTAGAATAAATATCCAGGGAATGGCCTGGATTTTTAATGAAATGCTCATGGTTATTATAGAGCAAATCGGACAACAACTTCTGGACTCTGCACACATGCAGTTGAACATGGAAATCCAGAAGTTATCCCATTCCTCCATAGGATCCTTAAATCACTTTAAGGGTGTGAAGTTTCCATACTTACCCTGTAGATATCCACTAAATGCAGCAGAAAAAGTTAGGGCTGGTGTATTCATGTGTAAGTGAATGTTTAATTATGTGATAAGTCTTAATTACAGCCAAACAACCTCTCTGGGGCTGAAAATATAATTTTACAAGTGTGGAATCTCATTCTTTCAGAATTGTATTAGTGTTAGAGTTTTTAAGAAAAATGGTTTAGACTCTGGGCTGAATTTTCCTGGAAGTGTCGGGATCCCGATGTTGAGACCATATGCAGGTCCGGAGCCCGTGCATCGAGTCAGTATGCCCGCCAGAGCAACTTTCCATGAGGCGTTCTCCTAAATGGCCACCTCCGTGTTCGCCGTCCAATGAAAGGACGGTGGGTGTGAACATGACATGAAAGGCACAATGAGAGGGCCTGCAACGTTGGACAGCCAGCAGCCCCACTAGCATAGGTGAGGGATGGTGAGGGAGGGAGGTGTCCAAGGGTACCTCAAAATAGAGGCACTCTCAGATGTCTGCTGAAGGCCCAGAGGTGTTAGAGCTGTCAGTGTGGAGGGGAAAACCCTCCCCAGGAATGATTGTCGCCATGACTGCAGTCATTGCAGCCTTGCTCCTGTATTTGACAGGAGGCTCCGATAGTGCTCTGACCTGCTGCCGGGAGGACACCTCTATCGATTTCCCGGGCTTGGGACTGAGCAGGGTGCCCATCTGATGCCAGGAGAGTTCCGTCGATAATGGCCCTTGATTGGGGCCGTAATTGGAGCTGTTGGCTGCACCTCTCTGCGGAGAGGGCTGCCGATTCCCCTGGCATACTGCTCCTGGGAAAGTCGGCGGAGGTGAGACAGCATCGGAGAGCCATGTCAACAGGGTTTCCCACTACTTTCCCAGCGCCACACCCCACCCCTCCCCCAACCTCCAAGCTCGTAACCACGGAAAATTAATCTCCAAGTGGCAATGGTGAACATTCTTCAATCCGATTGGTTGAAGAGACTCACTGTGGCTTGCCCTGCTCACACGCTCGACAGATCCCATGCAGAGGGCGCTGTACTTGATCAGATGCAAGATGACAGCAAGTTGTCGCTGAAAGCCCATGAAGAGACTGTAGGGAGCTGTCACTGTGGAGAACAATGAGCATTGCTCCTTCACCACTAACTGCAAAGCCTGGGTCAATGTGAGTTCACAATCTCGCCATTGCCATCTGAGAATTTGAATTATATTTTAAAAGATCTGGAAATAAAAATCTGGTACCAGTAATGTGACCATGAAGCTGTCAGATTGTCATAAAAACCCAATCTAATGTCCTTTAGGGAAGGAAACCTGCCATTCTTCCTCGGTCTGAGCCTACATGTGACTCCAGAGCCACAGTAAATGTGTCCTCCGTAGTGACCTAGCAAGTCACTGAACTGTAGCGGGTCAAGAAGAAGGCCAATCACCACCTTCTCAGGGCAACTGGCAATGAATGCTGCCAAGTTTACTTCCTCTTTATCAAACAGTGTACTAAAGTGAGCAAGATCTTGCATTTCTGTAGCAGCTTTCACAGCCTTAGGACGTCCCAAAGTGCTTTTCAACCAATGAAGTATGTTTGAAGTGTAATCACTGTTGTAATGTAGGAAACGGAGCAGCCATTTTCACACAGCAAGATACCACAAACAGCAATGTAATCAATGACCAGATAATCTGGGTTTTTTTTTAGTGATGTTGGTTGAGGGATAATTATTGGCCAGGACATGGGGGAGAACTCCCCCTACTCTTCTTCAAAATAGTGGCCATGGGATCTTTTACATTTGCCTGTGAGGGCAGACGGTGCCTCGGTTTATTGTCTCATTCGACAGACGGCACCTCTGACTGCGTAGCACTCCCTCAGTACTGGCACTGGAGTGCCATGTCGATTCTGTGCTGAAGTTTCGGGGCTCTCCTGACTCAGGTACAGTGAGGGCCACGCTGAATACTCATTGGGATATGATTCATACTGTTACCAAGTGAGACATCCTGTGGGCCCACTGATAGGAAATAAATCATAATCTGTGACTCCTCTCTATCATCCCCCTGTCAAGGTCACTGAGACGAGCTGTCATGTTTATTGATGATCTCAGTGACCTGCATCTGCATCTATTCTGAAAGAATCACTCCCTGGACCAGCTGGCTGATGAGCGGAAGAAAATAATTGGAAGGTGCTTGTGATAAATATTTCTTATTGCCGCCTGTGCTGACATATTAGAATCATGGTTGACTGACAGTCCAAAACCCGAAGCAAACAATGGCAGTAATTGTGTTGTCAGTGACTTTCAGTCCTTATGCTGGCTTCATATCTCTGCTCAACAGATTGTCAGAGCTGTAAAATAAAGGACTATTAACACAAACAGGGTGCGATTTACTGGTGATGTTTGGAATGGTTAATAATTTATTGAAGAGGGCAAGGTTTGAAAGCGACAGGGAAGTCCTCCTGTCTCTCTCTCTCTCTCTCACTTGTTTAGGGAATGGTGCGAATTTTAACTGGGAGTGTGTTTTGGTTGATTGAAAGGGAATCGCAGCTTCTGCTCCTCCTGTCTCACGAAGGGAGGTTTTTATTTCTCAGTATGCCTTTCAAATGCACTGGGGTCCTGATGACACCATCATTCTCCGATTTATACATATTTACATAGAATCTTACAGCACAGAAACAGGCCATTCAGCCCAACAGGACTATGCTGCGATTTAAGCTCCACACTAGCAACCACTCACCCTAGCCTTCACCACACTTTCAATTTAAGATTTTATTGGGTTATTGAATTTATTAATTAATTGATGTTAAATTCCACTAGCTGCCATGGTGGGATTTGAACCCATGTCCCTGGGGTATTAGTCTGGGCCTCTGGGTTACTAGTTTAGTGACATTACTACTGCACCACCCTCACCAGTTCAAATCCCACCAGGGCAATAAATTGTTTGAAAAATATCTTGAATTGAAAGTTAGTCTCAGTAATGGTTCCATGAAACTATCATCGATTGTTGTAAAAGCCCACCCGGTTTAAAGGTCGGCTATCCGACCCCAACCCGAAGGGACCCGGCGACATGCATCGTCTTAGGGTCGGTTCGGGTTGGGTCACACTTCCGGGTCCAGCATTCGGGCTCGGGTCAGGCCGGATTGGACACCTCGAGCACCACCTCCGGTAAATGGCTCCAATGTGAATGTAGTTTTTGGACTTGAAAGTTGGTTTTAAGCTTGTGCAGATAAGCAACAAAGTGAAAAACGGAAGGTAGGTTAACTGATGGTCGGGTCGGGTCGGGCATGGAGAAAAATTAAAGGACTTGGGCCGAGTCGGGCTCGGGGTCGGATGTGGTTCTTTCGGGCTCAGGTCGGGTTTCATTTGCAGACCCGAGCTGGCCTTTAATCTTTAGGGAAGGAAAGCTGCCGCCCTTACCTGGCCTAGCCTACATGTGACTCCAGACCCTAACTGCCCTCTGAAATGGACCTAGCTAGCCACTCAATTGGCTGTTCAATCTTTCCTGGTAAGTATAACCTCTCAGTTCTGGTATCAGTCTTGGAAATCTTTTTTGCACCTCTGCAATGCCTCTGTATCCTTTCTGTAGTGTGGAGCACAGAACTGTTCACAGTACTGCAGGTGTGGTCGAACCAAGGTTCAATGCAAGTTTAACGTAACAAGCTGAATTTTCCCCACCGGAGGCAGGAAACAAGCGTCGGGACTGTTTTAGGATCCTGGACCTGCCTCTGGTGGGAAACTGATTAAAGTGAACATTTTCACATGGGTGAGAACTGGCATGGAGCAAGCTAGGCTGTCCAATTAACAGCGGTGGGCAGGATCTCGGCTGGAGGGCCAATGAGAGGCCTTCCAACATCAGAGAAGCAGCCGGCTGCAGTACAAGGTAATTGACTGAGAGGGTTCCTCAACAAGAAGGTGCCCTCTCAGCCACTTCTTAAAAACTTTAATCAAACAACAGAAAAAGCAGCCAGGCCATCATTGTGGAGGTGGGAGTGGGGAGGGAGGGGCCCCTCGACAGGGCGGCCTTTAGCTGTATCCCCAAACAGGCAAGGAGGACCTGTACACCTGACTGGAGCATTGGAATTCTGGCCTGCTGCTGGTGTCCACCTCCAGGCAGTTGATCTGTCCCCCGTCATCTCGGGATACTGGAGGATGGCTGAGAAATCCCAGCTAGTCAGCCTCCTTAATCCCTGCTCAGCAAGGCTCTTGACAACTCTAATTGTCTGCCCGCCTCGAGTTGGCGGGTAGTCTTCCCAAGCTCCGAATCCCTGTTGGCCAAAATGGCCGGGGTCGGGGAAGGGTGTCGGGAAACTAGTACGCTGACCAGCCTCGTAATTTATTAGGCCCGTCCAGCTCCTTTCACTGAAAATTCAGCCCAACCTCTCTGATTTTAATTGCAAGTCTGTCTTGTTCAAACCAGGAGTGGGTGATTATAATTGTTCCCATTGTGTGTTTTTCTTGCCTTGATCTCTCTCTTCTCTCTCCCTCTCGATGGGGGTTAATATTTCGAGTATCCCCTTGCCCATCAAAAGTCTGTTGATCTCAGTCTTGAAAGCTCCAACTGACCGCCTCCCCCCCACCGCCCTCCCCCCCCCCACCCTCCCCCACCCTCTCCCTCACCCCCACCCCGGACTCAGCAGCTTTTTGGGGGGAGAGACTTCCAGATTTCCACCACCCTTTGAGTGGAAAAAGTGCTTCCTGACATCAGCCCCGAATGGTCTAAAGGCAGTTTTATTGTAGGTAACTAGAGGGCACAGATTTAAGTGAGTGACAAAGAAACTAACAGCAACCACAACTTGTATTTATATAGCACCTTGAACATAATAAACTGTCCCCAGGCGCTTTGTAGGAGCAATTACAAAGAAAATATAAAGAGTCAGCATGGTTTTATGAAGGGTAAATTGTGTTTGACTAATTTGCTAGAGTTCTTCGAAGCTGTAACAAGTAAAGTGGATAATGGAGATCCTGTAGATGTAGTATATCTGGACTTCCAGAAGGCATTTGATAAGGTGCCGCACAAATGGTTAATACACAAGGTAAGATCACACGGGGTTAGGGGCAATTTATTAGCTTGGATAGAGGATTGGCTAACCACCCGAAAACAGAGAGTCGGGATAAGTGGGTCTTTTTCTGGTTGGCAAGATGTAACTAGTGGGGTGCCACAGGGTTCGGTCCTTGGGCCCCAACTATTTACAATCTATATTAATGACTTGGATGCAGGGATAGAAGGTACTGTAGCCAAATTTGCAGATGACACTAAAATAGGT
The DNA here is from genome assembly GCF_036365525.1 of Heterodontus francisci. Classification (NCBI taxonomy): domain Eukaryota; kingdom Metazoa; phylum Chordata; class Chondrichthyes; order Heterodontiformes; family Heterodontidae; genus Heterodontus; species Heterodontus francisci. The sequence continues at coordinate 8,032,571 of NC_090376.1, forward strand.
GGGATAGTAAGTTGCAATAAAGAAATAAGAAATTTACAAATGGATATGGATAGGTTAGGTGAATGGGCCAAAATTTGGCAGATGGAGTTTAACGTGGATAAGTGTGAGGTTTCTGGATTACTGGTTCAGTGACATTACCACTACGTTACCGTGTCCCCCAAACTGGTAAATATTCTACTTATAATAATTAGTTTGAGAAGTTAAGTTACGGCAGGGCAGCTCGACCGAGTGGAATGTGCACCCTGTGGCATGTGGGAAGTCATGGACGCACCATGTGTCCTCGACGAACACATCTGCAGGAAGTGTCACAGGCTACAGAAGCTTGAGCTCCAGGTTTCGGAACTCGAGCAGCGGCTGGAGTCATCTGGTGCATCCGCGAGGCAGAGGATTATGTGGATAGCACATTTAGGGAGGTGGTCACAACACAAGTTAGAAGCATGCAGGCAGAGAGGGCATGGATGACCAGCAGGCAGTCTAAGAGGCAGGAAGTGCAGGAATGCCCTGTGACGATCGTGCTCACTAACTGGTTTTCCATTTTGGATACTGGTGAGGGCTACGGTTCCTCAGAAGGGTCCAGCAAAAGCCAAGTCCATAGCACCAGGGGTGGCTCAGAACAAAGAACATTACAGCACAGGAACAGGCCATTCGGCCCTCCAAGCCTGTGCCGATCTTGATGCCTGTCTAAACTAAAACCTTCTGCACTTCCGGGGCGCATATCCCTCTATTCCCTTCCTATTCATGTATTTGTCAAGATGCCTCTTAAACGTCGCTATCGTACCTGCTTCCACCACCTCCCCCGGCAGCAAGTTCCAGGCACTCACCACCCTCTGTGTAAAGAACTTGCCTCACACATCCCTCTAAACTTTGCCCCTCACACCTTAAACCTATGTCCCCTAGTAACTGACTCTTCCACCCTGGGAAAAAGCTTCTGACTATCCACTCTGTCCATAACTTTGTAAACCTCTATCATGTCGCCCCTCCACCTCCGTCGTTCCATTGAAAACAATCCAAGTTTATCCAACCTCTCCTCATAGCTAATGCCCTCCAGACCAGGCAACATCCTGGTAAACCTCTTCTGTACCCTCTCCAAAGCCTCCACATCCTTCTGGTAGTGTGGCGACCAGAATTACATGCAATATTCTAATTGTGGCCTAACTAAGGTTCTGTACAGCTGCAGCATGACTTGCCAATTTTTATACTCTTTCCCCCGACCGATGAAGGCAAGCATGCCGTATGCCTTCTTGACTACCTTATCCACCTGCGTTGCCACTTTCAGTGACCTGTGGACCTGTAGGCCCAGATCTCTCTGCCTGTCAATACTCCTAAGGGTTCTGCCATTTACTGTATACCTCCCACCTGCATTAGACCTTCCAAAATGCATTACCTCACGTTTGTCCGGATTAAACTCCATCTGCCATTTCTCCGCCCAAGTCTCCAACCGATCTATATCCTGCTGTATCCTCTGACAATCCTCATCACTATCTGCAACTCCACCAACCTTTGTGTCGTCCTCAAACTTACTAATCAAACCAGCTACATTTTCCTCCAAATCCTCTCTAATAATTTCCCTGCCACTGATGTAAGGCTCACCGGCCTATAATTTCATGGATTATCCTTCCTACCCTTCTTAAACAAAGGAACAACATTGGCTATTCTCCAGTCCTCTGGGACCTCACCTGTAGCCAATGAGGATACAAAGATTTCTGTCAAGGCCCCAGCAATTTCTTCCCTTGCCTCCCTCAGTATTCTGGGGTAGATCCCATCAGGCCCTGGGGACTTATTTATCTTAATGCTTTGCAAGGTGCCTAACGCCTCCTCCTTTTTGATAACGACATCACCCAGACTATCTATACTCCCTTCCCTAGATTCATCATCCAGCAAGTCCTTATCCACTCATCATCCTAAGTCCTTTTCCCTTATCCACAAGTACCTTAAAACTTATGGAATTATGGTCACTGTTCCCGAAATGCTCCCTTACTGAGATTTCGACCACCTGGCCGGGCTCATTTCCCAATACCAGGTCCAGTACGGCCCCTTCCCTAGTTGGACTATCTACATATTGTTTCAAGAAGCCTTCCTGGTTGCTCCTTGCAAATTCTGCCCCATCCCAGGCCCTAGCACTAAGTGAGTCCCAGTCAATATAGGGGAAGTTAAAATCACCCACCACTGCAACCCTGTTACTTTTACATCTTTCCAAAATCTGAGTACGTATCTGCTCCTCTACCTCCCACTAACTGTTGGGAGGCCTGTAGTAAACCCCCAACATCGTGACTGCACCCTTCCTATTCCTGAGCTCTACCCATATTGCCTCGCTGCATGACCCCTCCGAGGTGTCCTCCCGCAGTACAGCTGTGATATTCTCCTTAACCAGTAATGCAACTCCCCCACCCCTTTTACATCCCCCTGTATCCCGCCTGAAGCTTCTAAATCCTGGAACATTTAGCTGCCAATCCTGTCCTTCCCTCAACCAGGTCTCTGTAATAGCAACAACATGATAGTTCCAAGTACTAATCCAAGCTTTAACTTCATCTGCCTTACCTGTCATACATCTCGCATTGAAACAAATGCACTTCAGACCACCAGTCCCGCTGTGCTCAGCAACATCTCCCTGCCTGCTCTTCCTCTTAGTCTTACTGGCCTTATTTACTCGTTCCCCCTCAGTTATTTAACCTGCTGTCCTACTGCTCTGGTTCCCACCCCCGCCACACTAGTTTAAACCCTCCCGAGTGATGCTAGCAAACCTTGCAGCCAGGATATTTGTGCCCCTCCAGTTTAGATGTAACCCGTTCTTCTTGTACAGGTCCCACCTGTCCCGGAAGAGATCCCAATGGTCCAGATATCTGAAACCCTCCCTCCTACACCAGCTGTTCAGCCACGTGTTTAGCTGCACTATCTTCCTATTTCTAGCCTCACCGGCACGTGGCACAGGGAGTAATCCCGAGATTACAACTCTAGAGATCCTGTCTTTTAACTTTCTACCTAACTCCCTGAACTCCCCCTGCAGGACCTCGTCACTCTTCCTGCCTATGTCGTTGGTACCAATGTGTACCACAACCTCTGGCTGTTCACTCTCCCCCTTCAGAATGCCCCCTGTCCGTTCCGTTCAGAGACTTCCTTGACCCTGGCACCAGGAAGGCAACTCCATCCTGGAGTCTCTTTCATGTCCACAGAAGCGTCTATCTGTGCCCCTGACTATAGAGTCCCCTATAACTATTGCTCTTCTGCGCTTTGTCCCTCCCTGCTTAACAACAGTGCCAGCCGTGGTGCCACTGCTCTGGCTGCTGCTGTTTTCCCCTGATAGGCCACCCCCCCCAACAGTATCCAAAACGGTATACTTGTTAGAGAGGGGGATAGCCACAGGGGATTCCTGCACTGACTGCCTACCCCTTCTAGCGGTCACCCATCTATCTGCCTGCACCTTGGGTGTAACCACTTCTCTAAAACTCCTGTCTATGACACTTTCTGCCACCTGCCTGCTCCTAAGTGCATCCAGTTGCCGCTCCAACCGATCCATGCGGTCTGTGAGGAGCTGCAACTGGGTACACTTCCTGCAGATGTAGTCGTCCGGAACGCTGGAAGCGTCACGGACTTCCCACATCTCACAGGTGAAGCACTTTACCCCTCTAACTGACATTTCGAGCACTAATTAATAAATTAGTTTAAAATAAATACTTAAATACTTATTAAATCCTTACTAAGTTAAGTTCCAATTAACTATATGGTCCCTAGTGCTAGATTTCTACCATAAATATTAAATGCTAAATACAGTAATCTCCTCCCTCCGGTTTAGTTACTCCTTTACTTATTAATTAATTAGTTAATTAGGATTTTAATCAATTTTAATCAATATATTATTTTCAAATTCAGTACAGATTTCCTACCAGCCAGTCAGGTCACAGCTTTCCTGTGACATCACTTTTTCAGTTTTTTTTCAGTTTTATTTCCACCTGAGGTGACTTACTGGTTCGGAACTCCATCCTCTGAGTCTTCTCCCTGGATGTAGGCCACGAATCCCCGAGGTGAGGTTTTTGTACTTACCAGTCCGGAACTCCATCCTCTGAGTCTTCTCCCTGGATGTAGGCCACGAATCCCCGAGGTGAGGTTTTTGTACTTACCAGTCCGGAACTCCATCCTCTGAGTCTTCTCCCTGGATGTAGGCCACGAATCCCCGAGGTGAGGTTTTTGTACTTACCAGTCCGGAACTCCATCCTCTGAGTCTTCTCCCTGGATGTAGGCCACGAATCCCCGAGGTGAGGTTTTTGTACTTACCAGTCCGGAACTCCATCCTCTGAGTCTTCTCCCTGGATGTAGGCCACGAATCCCCGAGGTGAGGTTTTTGTACTTACCAGTCCGGAACTCCATCCTCTGAGTCTTCTCCCTGGATGTAGGCCACGAATCCCCGAGGTGAGGTTTTTGTACTTACCAGTCCGGAACTCCATCCTCCGAGTCTTCTCCCTGGATGTAGGCCACGAATCCCCGAGGTGAGGTTTTTGTACTTACCAGTCCGGAACTCCATCCTCTGAGTCTTCTCCCTGGATGTAGGCCACGAATCCCCGAGGTGAGGTTTTTGTACTTACCAGTCCGGAACTCCATCCTCTGAGTCTTCTCCCTGGATGTAGGCCACGAATCCCCGAGGTGAGGTTTTTGTACTTACCAGTCCGGAACTCCATCCTCTGAGTCTTCTCCCTGGATGTAGGCCACGAATCCCCGAGGTGAGGTTTTTGTACTTACCAGTCCGGAACTCCATCCTCTGAGTCTTCTCCCTGGATGTAGGCCACGAATCCCCGAGGTGAGGTTTTTGTACTTACCAGTCCGGAACTCCATCCTCTGAGTCTTCTCCCTGGATGTAGGCCACGAATCCCCGAGGTGAGGTTTTTGTACTTACCAGTCCGGAACTCCATCCTCCGAGTCTTCTCCCTGGATGTAGGCCACGAATCCCCGAGGTGAGGTTTTTGTACTTACCAGTCCGGAACTCCATCCTCTGAGTCTTCTCCCTGGATGTAGGCCACGAATCCCCGAGGTGAGGTTTTTGTACTTACCAGTCCGGAACTCCATCCTCTGAGTCTTCTCCCTGGATGTAGGCCACGAATCCCCGAGGTAAGGTTTTTGTACTTACCAGTCCGGAACTCCGTTCTCCGAGTCTTCTCCCTGGATGTGGGCCACGAATCCCCGAGGTGAGGTTTTTGTACTTACCAGTCCGGAACTCCATCCTCCGAGTCTTCTCCCTGGATGTAGGCCACGAATCCCTGAGGTAAGGTTTTTGTACTTACCAGTCCGGAACTCCGTCCTCCGAGTCTTCTCCCTGGATGTAGGCCGCGAATCCCCGAGGTAAGGTTTTTGTACTTACCGGTCCGGAACTCCGTCCTCCGAGTCTTCTCCCTGGATGTAGGCCACGAATCCCCGAGGTGAGGTTTTTATACTTACCGGTCCGGAACTCCATCCTCCGAATCGTCTCCCTGGATGTAGCACAGGAGGGGAGGCAGAAGACTGGAAGAGCAGTAGTGATAGGGGATTCATTAGTTAGCGGAATAGACAGGCATTTTTGCGGCTGTAGTCTTGACTCCAGGATGGTGTGTTGTCTCTCTGGTGCCAGGGTCAAGGATGTCACACAGCAGCTGCAACATTCTTCTGGGGGAGGGTGAACAGCCAGAGGGCATGGATCACATTGATACCAATGACATATGTAGGAGGAAAGATGAGGTCCCTGAAAGCAGATTGCATGGATGTAAGATCTGGGGGTTGCTTTAATTTAATTGTGAGACTTGGGTCAATTACAATTACAGTCTAAGTTGGGACAGCAGATCTAAAAGGTCCTCACAGCTCAGACTAGCTACAAAATCACATGGGTACGAGGCTGCTTTCACAAGCTTCACAGACTTTATTAAGTTTTCCATAATAAACACAAAATCGTTATACTTAGCAAAGAGCAGTGGTCATCAGTTGTGTTCACAATGGAACACTGCTCCTCAACTTCCAGTTAACTGCAATGCCTTGTCTCTTCATTGAAGTCTGTCTTCTTTCTCTTTCTTGATGTTGATGCTTGCTTTTGGGGTCTTAATGTCTTAATAGTTCTTACTTTATACACCTTTCCCAGCTTGGTTCTGTGCCATATTAGGTAAAATCCCATTTCTGTTCATCTGATTGGTCAGTCATTACCTAACTGTCCTTCCATGATGGGTATTTCGAGTCTGGTTTAAGTCTTTGTCATTGTCATTGTCATTCAGTGGTGGGGGTCTCCAGATTCGAGCTTCCTTGACTCTATGAGTTCCTTCACAAATGTCATATTTTGATCCGGTGCCATCCTGCTGTGGCTATTCAACCACAGTGACCACTTAATGAGATTGATATGTGCTTATCTCATTTCACAGCTTCGTTATTATTTACAGTTTTTTTACCAGTTAAAAAGCGAATAGTCTCCCTGGGGTTATCCACATTCTAACAACTTTTAAACAAGGATCTTTACATGGTCTGAATTAGTCCTTTTCATCGCTTCCCAACATGTCATGACTTGTACAGAACTCTAGCTAAAATTCAACTGAGCTTATCTATCATACTATTGCAGTTATGTTACAATTTTAAACAATATACTTAAGGATATGACAACTAAGTTCTAACAGTACTATAATAAAATAAACTCAATCCTACAGGGAGCTAGGAAAGAGATTAAAAGGCAGAACCTCCAAAGCAATAATCTCAGGATTACTCCCCGTGCCACGTGCTAGTGAGCATAGGAATAGAAGGATTGATCGATTGAACAGGTAGCTGGCGAACTGGTATAGGAGGGAGGGCATCAGATTTCTGAGGCACTGGGACCGGTTCTGGGGTAGGTGGGACCTGTACAAGATGGATGGATTGCACCTTAGCAGGACCAGGGCTAACATCCTCGGCAGGGACATTTGCTAGTGCTGTTCGGGAGGGTTTAAACTAGATTGGCAGGGGGATGGGAACCTGAGAGGGAGCTCAGATTGGAGAGAAGCAAAACTAGTAACAGGAGAGAAAAGTAGTAAGCGACATTAGATGACAGACAAAGCGAAGGGAAGCATCAAATAGGATCAGAATGCAGAATAATGTTAAAAAGACAAAGTTAAGGGCACTCTTTCTGAGTGCATGCAGCATTCGCAACAAGGTAGTTGATTTGAAGGCATAAATAGACATAAATGGGTATGATTTAATTGGCATAATGGAGACATGGTTACAGGATGACCAAGACTGGAAACTGAATATTCAAGGATATTCGTCATTTAAGAAGGATAAGCAAAATGGAAAAGGAGATGAGGTAACACAAGGTCAGTGCATTAGTGAGAAAGGATCTTAGATCGAAGGATCAAGATATAGAATCAGTTTTGGTGGAGCTGAGAAACAGCAAGGGGCAGCAAACATGGGTGCAAGTTGTTTATAAGCCACCAAACAGAAGCGGTAATGTTGGGCAAGGTAGAAAGCAGGATATTAGAGGTGCATGTAACATGGATAATACTGTAATAATGGGTGACTTCATTTTATATATAGACTGGGTAAACCTAATTAGCACTAATGCTGTGGAGGGTGAATTTCTGAAGTATGTATGAGATGGGTTTCTGGAGCAGTACTTTGAAGAATCAACTAGGGATTGAGCTATTTTAGATTTCATATTATGTAATGAGAAAGGGCTAATTAATAACCTTGCTGTAAAGGAGCCTTTGGGAAATAGTGATCATAATATGAGAGAATTTTAAATTGTTTGAAAGTGATATTGTTCATTCTGAAACTAGGGTCTTAAATCTGAACAAAGGAAACTATGAAGGTATGAGGGACAAGTTGGCCATGTTAGATTGGGAAACATACTAAAAGATTTGACAGTAGACAGGCAATGGCTAATATTTAAAGAAGTACTACATGGTCTACAACAAAAATACATTTCTCTAAGACACAAAAACCCAACAGAAAAGATGAATCAACCATGGCTAAGAAAAGAAGTTAAAGATTGCATTAGATCAAGGGAAGTGGGAAGCTCGAGGATTGGGAGCAATTTAGAATTCAGCAAAGGATGACCAAGATTCTGATAAAGGGAAAAGAGAATATGAATGCAAGCTAGCGAGAAACATAAAGGCGGACTATAAAAGCTTCTTTAGATATGTGAAAAGGAAACGATTAGCAAGGACAAATGTGGGTCCATTACAGGCGCAGACAGGGGAATTTATAATGGAGAATAGAGAAATGGCAGAGAAACTAAACAATTACTTTATGTCTGTCTTCATGAAGGAAGATACAGAAAATCTCCCAGAAATACTAGGGAACCAAGGGACTTGTGAAACTGAGGAACTGAAAGAAATAAGTAATAAAGAGGTGGTATTCAAAAAATTAACCGCATTGAAGGTTGATAAATCCCCTGGACCAGATGAAATACATCCCAGAGTGTTGAAAGAGGTGGCTATGGATGTCTTGGTGGTTATCTTTCAAAATTCTATAGATTCTGGAAAGGTTCCTGAAGACTGGAAAGCAGCAAATGTAACCCCACTATTTAAGAGGGGAGCGAGAGAGAAAACTAAGAACGACAGACCTGTTAGTTTGATGTCAGTAGTAGGGAGAATGATAGAATCTATTGGAAAGGATGTTATAACTTGACACTTCGAAAATAAAGCTGTGGTTGGGCAAAGTCAACATGGATTTATGAAAGGGAAATCATGTTTGGCAAACCTGTTGGAATTTTTTGAGGATGTTACTTGTAGCATAGATAAAGCAGAACCAGTGGATGTGGTGTATTTGGATTTTCAGAAGGCCATTGATAAGGTCCCACACAGGAGGTTAGTGAGCAAAATTAAAGAACATGGGATTGGGGGAATATACTGGTATGGATTGAAATTTGGTTAACAGACAGAAAGCAGAGAGTAGGAATAAATGGGTCATTCTCAGGATGGCAGGCTGTTACTAGTGGGGTACGGCAAGGTGGGCCACAGCTGTTCACAATCTGTATAAATGATATGGATGTGGAGACCAAATGTAATATTTCCAAATTTGCCGATGACACAAAACTAGGTGGGAATGTAAATTGTGAGGAGGATGCAAGGAGGCTTCAAGGGGACTTGGACAGGCTAAGTGAATGGGCAAGAACATGGCAGATGGAATATAATGTGAATAAATGTGAAGTGATCGACTATGGTTGGAAAAAACAAAAAGACGGAGCATTTCTTAAATGGTGAGAGGTTGGGAAGTGTTGATGTCCAAAGGCACCTGGGTCTCCTTGTTCATGGGTCACAAAAAGCTAGCATGCCTGTACAGCAAGCAATTAGGAAGGTAAATGGTATGTTGGTCTTCATCGCAAGGGGATTTGAGTACAGGAGTAAAGAAGTCTTGCTACAATTGGGCGGCACAGTGGCGCAGTGGTTAGCACCGCAGCCTCACAGCTCCAGCAACCCGGGTTCAATTCTGGGTACTGCCTGTGCAGAGTTTGCAAGTTCTCCCTGTGAACTGTGTGGGTTTTCGCCGGGTGCTCCGGTTTCCTCCCACATCCAAAGACTTGTAGGTTGATAGGTAAATTGGCCATTGCAAATTGCCCCTAGTGTAGGTAGGTGGTAGGGGAATGTAGAAAAGGTGGGCCAAAAACAAGAAATGCTGGATTCACTCAGCAGGTCTGGCAGCATCTGTGGAAAGAGAAGCAGAGTTAACGTTTCGGGTCAGTGACCCTTCTTCGGAACTGACAAATATTAGAAAAGTCACAGATTATAAACAAGTGAGGTGGGGGTTGGGCAAGAGATAACAAAGGAGAAGGTGCAGATTGGACCAGGCCACATAGCTGACCAAAAGGTCATGGAGCCACCCAGGATCACAGGTATCTCCGAGAAATACAACGTTCCTCGGACTGCTACTCTCGCCGCATCCTGAGATCCACACTCAGTGCTATGCGCCGCCATATGCACACACTGGACCTCTCTCTCCAGCAGCACCGTCTCACCTTATCTCAAATTTGTTCTACTCCGCAGTTTCATCTCATCTTACGTCTCATCCGACGCATTAACAAAAAACTTTTTTTCTTCCTTTCAGGTGTTAAGGAACGCAAGCTCCAGCAGCTGATGGGGACTAATGCCCCTCCAGATCCTCCTTCCGCTTCACTTCCCTCTGACCCCACCCCTTCTGATCTGACCCCTTGCCGTGTATTCACTATACCCTCTGACCTCCCCCTCTCTGATGCTGAGCGTTCTGTACTCAGCAAAGGTCTCAGTTTTATCCCCTTACGCCCCCACCTCAATGAATTTCGCGCTCGGCATGACGTTGAGCTCTTCTTCCGTCGCCTCCGCCTCCGGGCTCACTTCTTCGACCAGGAGTCCTCCCCCCGACCAGCAGACCCATTCACCCGCCTCCAGCATTCTCCCTCTACCTGGACCCCTCACCCTGGCCTCTTACCCGCTCTTGATCTCTTCATTGAAAACTGTCGGCGAGACATTGGTCGTCTCAATTTCTCTGCCCCCCTCACTCACTCTAACCTGTCCCCCTCTGAACTTGAGGCACTCCGTTCTCTCAGGTCTAACCCCGACATGGTCATCAAACCTGCAGACAAGGGTGGTGCTGTTGTTGTATGGCGTACCGACCTCTACCTTGCAGAAGCTCAACGCCAACTCACAGACACCTCTTCCTACCTCCCTCTGGACCATGACCCCACCACCGAACATCAAGCCACCGTCCAAAGGACTGTCACTGACCTCATCTCCTCTGGAGATCTTCCCTCTACAGCTTCCAACCTCATAGTCCCGCAACCCCGGACAGCCCGCTTCTACCTCCTTCCCAAAATCCACAAACAGGACTGTCCCGGCAGACCCATTGTGTCAGCCTGCTCCTGCCCAACTGAACTTATTTCTTCCTATCTAGACTCTCTCTTTTCTCCGCTGGTCCAGTCTCTTCCCACCTACATCCGTGACTCTTCTGACGCCCTACGTCATTTTGACAATTTCCAGTTTCCTGGTCCCAACCGCCTCCTCTTCACTATGGACGTCCAATCGCTCTACACCTCCATCCCCCACCAGGATGGTTTGAGGGCTCTCCGCTTCTTCCTGGAACAGAGGCCCAACCAGTCCCCATCCACCAACACCCTCCTCCGCCTGGCTGAACTTGTTCTCACATTGAACAACTTCTCCTTCAACTCCATGCATTTCCTTCAAGTAAAAGGTGTCGCTATGGGTACCCGCATGGGTCCTAGTTATGCCTGTCTTTTTGTGGGATATGTCGAGCATTCTTTGTTCCAGTCCTACTCAGGCCCCCTCCCCCAACTCTTTTTCCGGTACATTGATGACTGTATCGGTGCCGTTTCCTGCTCCCGCCCTGAACTAGAAAACTTTATCAACTTTGCTTCCAATTTCCACCCTTCTCTCACCTTTACATGGTCCATCTCTGACACTTCCCTTCCCTTCCTCGACTTCTCTGTCTCCATCTCTGGGGATAGGTTGTCTACCAATATCCATTATAAGCCCACTGACTCCCACAGCTACCTCGACTACACTTCTTCACACCCTACCTCCTGTAAGGACTCCATTCCATTCTCCCAGTTTCTCCGTCTCCGACGCATCTGCTCTGATGATGCTACCTTCCATGACGGTGCTTCTGATATGACCTCCTTTTTCCTCAACCGAGGATTTCCCCCCACTGTGGTTGACAGGGCCCTCAACCGTGTCCGACCCATTCCCCGCACCTCTACCCTCACCCCTTCCCCTCCCTCCCAGAACCGTGACAGGGTTCCCCTTGTCCTCACTTTTCATCCCACCAGCCTCCATATCCAAAGGATCATCCTCCGCCATTTTCGCCACCTCCAGCGTGATGCCACTACCAGTCGCATCTTCCCCTCCCTTCCCCTGTCAGCATTCCGAAGGGATCGTTCCCTCCGCGACACCCTGGTCCACTCCTCCATTACCCCCACCACCTCGTCCCCGTCCCAGGGCACCTTCCCTTGCAATCGCAGGAGGTGTAATACCTGCCCCTTTACCTCCTCTCTCCTCACTATCCCAGGCCCCAAACACTCCTTTCAGGTGAAGCAGCGATTTACTTGTACTTCTTTCAATGTAGTATACTGTATTCGCTGCTCACAGTGTGGTCTCCTCTACATTGGGGAGACCAAGCGCAGACTGGGTGACCGCTTTGCGGAACATCTCCGCTCAGTCCGCAAGCAGGACCCTGAGCTTCCGGTTGCTTGCCATTTCAACACTCCCCCCTGCTCTCATGCTCACATCTCTGTCCTGGGATTGCTGCAGTGTTCCAGTGAACATCAACGCAAGCTCGAGGAACAGCATCTCATCTACCGATTAGGCACATTACAGCCTGCCGGTCTGAACATTGAGTTCAATAATTTCAGAGCATGACAGCCCCCCACTTTACTTTCATTTTTAGTTATTTTTTCTTCCCTTTTTTTTTGGCATTCCTTTTTACATTTTTTACAATCTTTTTTTGTATTTATTTCAGTTCATCTTAGTTTGTTCAGTTTGCTCACCCACTGTTTTTTTCAGGTTGTTTTTCTTCAGGTTTGCACTTGCTGATGTTCAATATTCAGTATATTCACACCTAATCTGTACTAATGCTTTGTCTTTCAACACACCATTAACATATTGTTTGCCCTTGCTCCATGACCTTTTGGTCAGCTATGTGGCCTGGTCCAATCTGCACCTTCTCCTTTGTTATCTCTTGCCCAACCCCCACCTCACTTGTTTATAATCTGTGACTTTTCTAATATTTGTCAGTTCCGAAGAAGGGTCACTGACCCGAAACGTTAACTCTGCTTCTCTTTCCACAGATGCTGCCAGACCTGCTGAGTGAATCCAGCATTTCTTGTTTTTGTTTCAGATTTCCAGCATCCGCAGTATTTTGCTTTTATTTTAGTAGAAAAGGTGGGGATGTGGTAGGAATACGGGATTAGTGTAGGGTTAGTATAAATGGGTGGTTGATGGTCGGCACAGACTTGGTGGGCCGAAGGGCCTGTTTCAGTGCTGTATCTCTAAATAAATAAATTGTATAAAGCCTTGGTGATATCATACCTGGAGTATTGTGTACAGTTTTGGTCTCCTTAACTAAGGAAGTATATACTTGCCATAGAGGGAGTGCAATGGAAGTTCACCAGACTAATCTCGAATGGCGAGATTGTCTAATGAGGAGAGATTGAGTAAACTGGGTCTGTATTCTCTAGAGTTTTGAAGAATGAGAGGTGATCTCATCGAAACTTACCAAATTCTTACAGGGCATGACAGGGCGGATGTGGATAGGATGTTTTCCTTGGCTGAGGATCTAGAACCAGGGGATACAGTCTCAGAATAAGGGGCAGGCCATTTAAGACTGAGATGAGGAGGAATTTCTTCACTCAGCGGGTGGTGAATCTTTGTAATTCTCTACCCCAGAGGGCTGTGGAAGCTCAATCATCGAGCATGTTCGAGATAGAAATCAATAGGTTTCTGGATACTAGTGACATCAAGGGATATGGAGATAGCACGCGCAAGTGTGTTGAGGTGGATGATCAGCCATGATCTAATTGAATGGTGGAGCATGCTCGATAGGCTGAATGGCCTACTCCTGCTCCTATGTTCCTATGAGAGAGAGGCAGAGAGATTTAGGGAGGGAATTTCAGACAGTTGAAGGCATAGAGGCAAAAGGGGATGCTCAAGAGGCCACAATTAGAGGAGCGTAGAGATCTCGGAGGGTTGTTGTGGGGCTGGAGGAGATTCCAGAGACAGGGAGGGGTGAGGCCCTGGGAAAACAAGGATGAGAATTTTAAAATCAAGATGTTGCTTGACCAGGAGCCAATTTAAGTTAGCAAGCAGAGGGGTGATTGGTGAATGGGACTTGGTGCAAGTTAGCACAAGGGCACCGGAGTTTTGGATGACCTTAAATTAATGGAGCGTAGAATGAGGGACAGGAAAGCGTTGGAATTGTCAAGTCTAAAGGGAACAAAGGCATGAATGAGGGTTTCAGCAGCAGATGAGCTGAGGCAGGAGCGAAGTTGAATTAAGTTACAGAGTTGAAAATAGGCGGTCTTAGTGATGGTGCAAATATGAGGATGAAAGCTCAACTCAGAGTTAAATATGACACCAAAATTGAGAACTGGTTCAGCCTCAGTGAGTTGCTAGGGAGAGGGAAGGAATCAGTATCTAGGGAACAGCTAGGGAGTTTGGAGTGGGGACTGTAAACAATGGCTTCATTTTCCAAATAATTTATGGGAGGAAATTTCTGCTCATCCAGTACTGGTTGTCAGATAAACAGTCTGATAATTTATTAACAGTGGAGGAGTCAGGTGAGGTGGTGGTGAGGTAGAGCTAGGTGTTAGAATTATAATTTAGAACATTACAGCGCAGTACAGGCCCTTCGGCCCTCGATGTTGCGCCGACCTGTGAAACCATCTGACCTACACTATTCCATTTTCATCCATATGTCTATCCAATGACCACTTAAATGCCCTTAAAGTTGGCGAATCTACTACTGCTGCAGGCAGGGCGTTCCACGCCCTTACTACTCTCTGAGTAAAGAAACTACCTCTCACAGCTGTCCTATATCTATCACCCCTCAACTTGAAGCTATGTCCCCTCGTGTTTGCCATCACCATCCGAGGAAAAAGACGCTCACTATCCACCCTATCTAACCCTCTGATTATCTTATATGTCTCTATTAAGTCACCTCTCCTCCTCCTTCTCTCCAACGAAAACAACCTCAAGTCCCTCAGCCTTTCCTCGTAAGACCTTCCCTCCATACCAGGCAACATCCCAGTAAATCTCCTCTGCACCCTTTCCATAGCTTCCACATCCTTCCTATAATGCGGTGACCAGAACTGCACGCAATACTCCAGGTGCGGTCTCACCAGAGTTTTGTACAGCTGCAGCATGACCTTGTGGCTCCGAAACTCGATCCCCCTACTAATAAAAGCTAACACACCATATGCCTTCTTAACAGCCCTATTAACCTGGGTAGCAACCTTCAGGGATTTATGCACCTGGACACCAAGATCTCTCTGTTCATCTACACTACCAAGAATCTTCCCATTAGCCCAGTACTCTGCATTCCTGTCACTCCTTCCAAAGTGAATCACCTCACACTTTTCCGCATTAAACTCCATTTGCCATCTCTCAGCCCAGCTCTGCAGCCTATCTATGTCCCTCTGTACCCTACAACATCCTTCGGCACTATCCACAACTCCACCGACCTTAGTGTTGTCAGCGTACATGTGAAAACTAACACTGTGCTTTCGGATGGTGTTGCCAAGGGGCAGCATGCAGATGAGAAATTGGAAGGAGTCAAGGATAGATCCTTGGGGACACCGGAGGTGACGGTGCGGGAACAGAAAGAGAAGCCACTGCAAGTGATTCTCTGTCTGTGGTTCGATAGATAAGAATGGAACCAGGCAAAAGCAGTTCCGCCCAGCTGGACGACAGTGGAGAGGTGTTGGAGGAGGATGGTGTGATCAACCGTGTCAAAGGAAGCAGAGGAGGGAAAGTTTACCTTTGTCACAGTCACATAGGATGCCATTTGTGACAGAGGGAAAACGAAGAGAGTCATGTGAAGCCATTGAGTTGTTGTGATCTGGAGTACCTCATCTGCCTGTTGAGGTGGGCATAAAGGAGTAAAAAATCCTGGGCACTATTTTTCTGAGGAAGAAAAAGAAGTCCTTTAAACATTCATCCCTCAACCAATACCACTAAAACAGATTAGTTAGTCATTCAGTGTCACTTGTGGGATCTTGCTGTGCGCAAATTGTTTGCTGCATTTGACTTTGTAACACCTACACCGCTAAAGCATCTCTGATTGAGCCTCAGCTGGAGTATTGTGACCAATGTCAAGGCCTTGGAGAGGGTGCGGAGGAGATTTAGTAGAATGATCCCAGGGCTGAGGGACTTCAGTTATGTGGATAGATGGAGAAGCTGGGATTGTTGTCAGAGCACAGAAGGTTAAGGGGAGGTTTCATTGAGGTGTTCAAAGTCAAGAAGGGTTTTGATAGAGTAAGTAAAGAGAAACTGTTTCCACTGGAGGGTTGGTAACCAGAGGGCACAGATTTAAGGTGATTCAAAAAAGAACCAGATGAGGATTTTTTTTAATGCATTGAGTTGTTGTGATCTGGAATGCGCTGCCTGAAAGGGTGGTGAAAGCAGATTTGATAGCAACTTTCAAAAGGCAAATTGTATATATATTTGAAAAGTAAAAATTTTGTAGGGCTCTGGGGAAAGAGCAGGGTGAAGTAGGATTAATTGGACAGCTCTTTCAAAGAGCCAGCACAGGCACAATGGGCTGAATGGCCTCCTTCTCTGATGTCAGATTTTAATCTAGGTGTTTGGAATCCAGCCTGCCCAGGAAATTGGATTCCTGCTCCTTCCAATACACAACAAGGTCACTCTGGAAATATTGATTAAGTGGGGTGTCAGTGCATTGGCCATGAGAAATGGGTATCATTGTCTGGGCAGGCTAGGTTCACAGGAGATAGAGTTAGGCATTTTAAAAGCAATTTATTCTCAGATTTAGGAAGCAAAGCTCTTTACAGTCCTCTGATATTACAATTCTTTACATGCAACTTGTTAACACTTTCCTTGCTCAGTTTATTTCACGATCTCTCGGGAGGTTTACAATGTAGTTGCTGTGCTCAGAGAGTGGTGAGAATGTAGAACTCGTCACCACAAGAGTTGCTTGAGGTGAACAGCACAGATGCCTTTAAGGGGAAGATAGAAAAGCGCATGAGGAAATGTTTTTCACATCACTGTTGTAATGTAGGCAATGCAGCTGCCAACTTGTGCACCGTAAAATCCCACAAATAGCGGCGTGATAAATGACCAGAAAACCTGTTTTTTAGTGATAGTGGTTGAGGGATACATATTGGGCCAAGGACACTGGGATGAGCACCCCTGCTCCTCTTCAAAGTTGTGGCAATTGGATGTTATACATTCTTCTGAGAGGGCAGATGGGGCCTCAATTTAACATCTCATAGAATCATAGAAAGTATAAGGCACAGAAAGAGGCCACTTGGCCCATCGTGTCTGTGCCGGACGAAAAACGATCCACCTATTCTAATCCCACCTTCCAGCATTTGGTCCGTAGCCCTGCAGATTACAGCACTTGAGCTGCATATCCAGACTCCTTTTGAATGAGTTGAGGGTCTCTGCCTCAACTACCCTTTCAAGCAGTGAGTTCCAGACCCCCACCACCCTCTGGGTGAAAAATTCTTGCCTCATCTCCCCTCTAAGTTTTCTACCAATCACTAAATCTATGCCCCCTCGTCACTGACCTCTCTGCTAAGGTGAATACACCCTTCACCTCCACTCTATCCAGGCCCCTCAACATTATGTACATTTCAATCAGATCTCCCCTCAGCCTTCTCTGTTCCAAGGTGAACAACCCCAGCCTATCCAATCTTTCCTCATTGCTACATTTTCCAGTCCTGGCAACATCTTCGTAGATCTCCTCTGTACCCCCTCTCGTGCAATTACATCCTTTCTGTAATGAGGTGACCAGAATTGCACACAGTACTCAAGTTGTACCCTAATCAATGAGTTATACTTCTTTCTTTGGCCTCAAAGAACAAAGAACAGTACAGCACAGGAACAGGCCATTTGGCCCTCCAAGCCTGCGCCGATCTTGATGCCTGCCGAAACTAACACCTTCTGCACTTCTGGGGCCCATATCCCTCTATTCCCTTCCTATTCATATATTTGTCAAGATGTCTCTTAAACGTCTCTATGGTACCTGCTTCCACCACCTCCCCCGGCAGCAAGTTCCAGGCACTCACCACCCTCTGTGTCAAAAACTTGCCTCGCACATTCCCTCTAAACTTTGCCCCTCGCACCTTAAACCTATGTCCCCTAGTAACTGACTCTTCCACCCTGGGAAAAAGCTTCTGACTATCCACTCTATCCATGCCGCTCATAACTTTGTAAACCTCTATCATGTCACCCCTCCACCTCCGTTGTTCCAGTGAAAACAATCCGAGTTTATCCAACCTCTCCTCATAGCTAATGCCCTCCAGACCAGGCAACATCCTGGTAAACCTCCTCTGTACCCTCTCCAAAGCCTCCACGTCCTTCTGGTAGTGTGGCGACCAGAATTGCACGCAATATTCTAAGTGTGGCCTGACTAAAGTTCTGTACAGCTGCAGCATGACTTGCCAATTTTTATACTCTATGTCCCGACCGATGAAGGCAAGCATGCCGTATGCCTTCTTGACTACCTTAACCACCTGCGTTGCCACTTTCAGTGACCTGTGGACCTGTACGCCCAGATCTCTCTGCCTGTCAATACTCCTAAGAGTTCTGCCATTTACTGTATACTTCCCACCTGCATTAGATCTTCCAAAATGCATTACCTTACATTTGTCCGGATTAAACTCCATCTGCCATTTCTCCGCCCAAGTCTCCAACCGATCTATATCCTGCTGTATCCTCTGACATTCCTCATCATTATCCACAACTCCACCAACCTTTGTGTCGTCCGCAAACTTACTAATCAGACCAGCTACATTTTCCTCCAAATCATTTATATATACTACAAACAGCAAAGGTCCCAGCACTGATCCCTGCGGAACACCACTAGTCACATCCCTCCATTCAGAAAAGCACCCTTCCACTGCTACCCTCTGTCTTCTATGACCGAGCCAGTTCTGTATCGATCTTGCCAGCTCACCTCTGATCCCGTGTGACTTCACCTTTTGTACCAGTCTGCCATGAGGTACCTTGTCAAAGGCTTTACTGAAGTCCATATAGACAACATCCACTGCCCTTCCTTCATCAATCATCTTTGTCACTTCTTCAAAAAACTCAATGAAATTAGTGAGACACGACCTCCCCTTCACAAAACCATGTTGCCTCTCGCTAATAAGTTTATATGTTTCCAAATTGGAGTAAATCCTGTCCCGAAGAATCCTCTCTAATAATTTCCCTACCACTGACGTAAGGCTCACCGGCCTATAATTTCCTGGATTATCCTTGCTACCCTTCTTAAACAAAGGAACAACATTGGCTATTCTCCAGCCCTCTGGGACCTCACCTGTAGCCAATGAGGATGCAAAGATTTCTGTCAAGGCCCCAGCAATGTGGTTGACTCAAACAAAAATCTTCTGAAATGGCCTAGCAAGTCACTCAGTTCAAGGGCAATTAGAGATGGGGCAATAAATGCTGGCCTAGTCAGTGATACCCACAAACAAATATTTTTAAAAATGGAATTTAAATTTCACAGCTTCTGTCGTGAGATATGAACTCATGTCCCAGATCATTAGTCGAAGCCTTTGGATTTTCAGTCCACTACATTACTGCATTCTAGTGTTATAAGGAATATATATGCCTGCCAAGAAAAACCCAGCTCATCTCTCTCTCCATGGAAAGAAACTCTGGATATCCAGTGTGTCAGTCTCCTCTTTCCTCCTGTATTTGAAGAATCCCTGTGTATCGAATGTGTGGGAACTGAAACCCCTGTTGCTGCATTTCTACTGTAAGGCCTATCTGAAGCCTCTGTAGCTGCATTACTTGGAAAGTCTACTCAAACTGATCTTCAACATCACCTGGAAAGGACTGTTCTCGGAAGATCCCAATGACAGTCATCTATACCCAATTGGGATGCCAAACCAAACCCAAAGGACATCTTTCCATAATCTTCTCTTTTTCCTTCAAGAATGAGCAAGTATTCAGCCTAAGTGGGGTTTTTTTTTATTCTTTTCTGTAACAGAGCTCTAAAACCAAAATCCCTTTTATTTGTCTTGTTAATCTATGTATGTATGTATGTGTGTGTGTGTGTGTGTGTATGTGAGGGGCTAAGCTAAAAAGGGAATTGTTATATTTCAATCTGTGTGTTTATGCTTTGCTTCATTGCTGGTTTAGACTTGTTTTGTAATAAACTGATAATTTTGCTGTTTATTAAAGAAACCTGGTTGGTGTGTTTTATTCTGGGATAAAAATAGAGTCTATGATTGACCCTATCGGTAAGCGGAAACAAATCTAAATATACGTTGTGACCTGTGGAGAAATGGAAGTTGAATAAACAGTGCACTCCTCCCGCCTCAGTCATAACAAAAGACCAGGGAAACTTAGGAATAAATCAAATCACAGTCTACTCCATCTACAAAAATATAGAGAGTAGCTTTGTTTTAATATCAGGAAATGCACTGGGATTCAAAGTACCATATTACGTAATAATCCAATAGTTGACCCCCTCTGCATGGGGTAATCCTATTAGAGGTTATTAAATCCGGAACAAAATATCACAGAGAATAACATTATGCACAATAATCAGGCAACAAATGACTGCACAGCTACAAAAGTAAGCAGGCTAACCAAAGCTCATTAAGTCAAACAGCACAAGCTCAGTTCAGGTCTCAATTGGTTTGGATTCAGTATGATTGAATTATTGGCACAGTGCACATTGTTATTTAGGCAATTTAGATCTGTTTCAAATCCATCAACAATTTTGTTTTTCTGTTAATTGCCTTGTTGCAAACTCACAACGCAGTTCCCCACCAGGAGACATCGACAGCTATGCTCCAGTTCGCCAACTTAGTTTTCTGGATCTTTCTGTCCTCTGCAAAGAGGTCACAAGAATGTAAGAAATAGGAGCAGGAATCGGTCATCCGGCCCCTCGAGCCTGCTCCCCCATTCAACAAGATCATGGCTGATCTTCTCTACTTACAACTCCAACTTCCTGCTCGATCTCCATAATCCTTAATTCCCTCAGCAGCCAAAAATCTTTCGAATTCTGCCTGGAATAGACTCAACGACTGAGAATCCACAGCTCTCTGAGGTAGAGAATTCCCAACATTCACAACCCTCTGAGTGAAGAAATTTCTCATCATCTCAGTCCTAAATGGTTGAACCCTTATCCTGAGGCTGAGACCTAAATTCCCCCACGAGGGGAAACAGCCTCTCAGTGTCTACCCTGTTAATTTTATATGTTTCAGTTAGATCACCTCTCATTCTTCTAAACTCCAGATAACATAGGCCGAGTCTAATCAAACTCTCCTCAAAGGACAATCGCGTCATCCCAGAAATCAGTTTAGTGAACCTTTGCTGCGCACACTCTCGAGTAAGTTGCAATGTCGATGTGTAGCTGGGAGCTATACATGAATTTTTCACGGTTGTGTGAAATGTGCAGTTTCGGACTAGCTGTATGTTATTCACCTCTCCTGATTGTCTTCTCCATTGAAGACTATCCTCTGGAGGGGGCGTCACACTGCTTGCCCAAATTCCACGAACGGTTAGTTTGGCTGGTTCCCTTCCCACGATTTGTGTACCGATGTTATGTGAGAGCTACGTCACTTCAGCATAATTTAAAATCAATGCCTTCGTTTTCAAATCCCTCCACGATCTCATCTACTCCTTATCTCTGTAATCTCCTCCAGCCCTGCACCCCTCCGAGATCTCTGCGCTCCTCCAATTCATGGCTGATCTTCAACATCAGCTACAATCAATGCCTTTAAAAGGAAATTGGATGGGCACTTGAGGAAAATAAACCTTCAGGGCTACAGGGATAAAGGCGGGGGGGTGGAGAATGGGACTGACTGGATTGCTCTACAGAGAGCTGGCGTAGATTCAATGGGCCAAATGGCCTACTTCTGCACTGTTATGACTCTATGGTCATCTTGAAACTACCGGATTGTCACAAAAACCTACCTGCTTCACTTCCCCTCCACAGTACTTATATAGCTGCTCCAGTTTGGTTTCTGGTCAATGGTAACTCCCAGGATGTTGATAGTGGGGGATTCAGCGATGGTAATGCCATTGAATGTCAAGGGGCGATGGTTGGATTCTCTCTTGTTTGAGATAGTCATTGCCTGGCACTTTTGTGGCATGAATGCAATTTGCCACTCATCAACCCAAGCCTGGATGTTGCCCAGATCTTGCTGCGTATGGACATCGGCTGCTTCAGTATCTGAGGAGTCGCGAATGGTGCTGAACATTGTGCAATCATCAGCGAACATCCCCACTTCCAACCTTACAATGGAGGGAGAGTCATGGATGTGTGGTGCCCAATACGCACTTACTCTTAAAGAATCCACGGAATCCGATTGGTGAAAGGTAGATCAATATTTTATTCACACACTAAATCATCAAGTACAAGCTCTCACTACTTGCACAGTATACTTTCCCGCCAAGGCACGAGGTAATCTGTATTGGACTTGCAGCTGCTCTCCTGTTCTCTGAGCCCCTGGCTCAGTGGTATCTTCTCGAGTGTTCTTCCCTCGAGTTCTCGTCAGGGGTTAAATCTTATGTCCAAGACCCTCCCCTCTTACTTACTCATGGAGATCTGGTATAATGACATAATGATAATTCCTTATTTGGCTCAGTGAGAACCTAGTGTCTGGGATCATCAATATGTCTTTTCTATACTGTCTACAATTCCTCGGCCATTCGTGTGCTGTGGCCCCTTTCTACCCAGCCCCCCATGCTTTAACACACTGTTCATCGTTGTGTGACTAGCCCCTTTGTTTCAATTAAGTTCTTATATGTTTTTACTGTATGTGTTTTTACTGGGTCTACAGTCCCCCCTTTGATCCTGCAGGGCTGTGCCCAAGGGATCACACTCTCATGTCTCTTAGATAGTATACTTGTGCAATTACAATTTCATTTTCAAAGCAAAAGCTTACGCAGTGTAATGTTAAAGAAAGAAAAATGTAAACATCACCATTACATAATCAATCACTTGTGCGAACATTATACAATCGCCATTTCATTTTTTAGCGTACATTGACCATTCATTAATTCATTTTAAGTATATACGAATAGGTTATACAATGACCCTCGTGATACATAACTAATTGTCTATCTTTTTATAGAGCAGGTTTGAATACTGATTGCTTTTAAGGTAGCTGTCCAACCTGCGTTCATACATCCTCTCACATTGCTTAATCGATTTCTTAAGTTTCCAAATTAAGTATGTCACATATATCACGATGATACCCAATACCACTATCAGGCCATGGGAGATAATTCTAAACCAGGGGTGTATCTGCACACTTGACCCCCAGTTCCATAAGTCCTCCCACCAGGTAGAATCGTTTATCTCCTCAATCTCATCTTGTAGCTTCTTCGACTGTTGTTCCAGATTGTAGTACACTACAGCAATGGCTTCTAGCTGCTGTCTCTCTTTACCCAAGCGTGTGGGCAATGGCTGAATAGTATATTCGTATTCCCGGAGGTAATTTGTCAAATCCTCCTTAATACTTTCTGTCACAGTTATCGTTTCTGTCTTTCATTTATGTGTGTCTACCAACTGCATCTTCCCTACTCTGGTTGGTATTTGTGGGTTGAAACAAAATGTACTGTTGTTCACCGGACAAGTCCGGTTATGTCCATACGGATATTCCTTCACCGTAGTGGTTAAACAATATCTCCCCTTTCCCATATAGGCCACGTGGGATAGCCCTGAAAATGCTTTCCTAGACTCCATGGTGCAATTTACAGGGGCATTAAATCCACATTTTGATTCTGCTGTTTTATATATAGGATGAGGACATATGACCACCTGGTTTTCCAGACTACACTCAGACAATGTTGTTCCAACTACCTCTTTTCCAATTTCCACAACGTAGGGTAATATATCATAATATTTTATGTAATCTTTTCCCCTTATCACCCCTATAATTTCTACTTCGTATAATTGCATCCCTAACTTATCTCTCAGAATTACAGGTATTCCCAATACTACTCCAATACTCATAGATCCTGGTTTTACACACTACTGACCTTTCTATACCTTAAGTTTTCTGAGTTGGCACCTGGTAATTTGATCCTTCGTGTGACTAGCTAAGTCCTCCAACTGGGTATCATTGATCCAAACTGGCACCTGTCCTTCATCAATTTGCCTCAAATTTTCCCGAGTTTGTTCTTAGATCCATGAACTATATGTGCTACAAACACTTTCATTATTTGAAATGTCATTTGCCTTTTCTATTGTATCATTAATAGTGTGAGCATGACCTTCCAGTACTCTCACCAGTCCTGTCACTGTTTTCGTCAAATCCTGTCCTACTTTAGTTACACCACTCTATCCCTTTTGCTCCTTTTTCAAAATATCCTTTACTATCTGACTGAGAGTTCTAACCTTCTGGTCCACGCTTTCCAAATCAATAGTATTGACAACTAAAGTCCCCGTATGAAAGACTGTGGCTGCGTCATTCACTAAACTACATTTACGTCTCTTTCCCTTTATTATTCCTTCATCACCAAATTCTTGTCTCAGCAATTGTTGTAGTAATACCTTGTACAACTCTCGGGACTTCTCAGGGCACCAGTCAGGTAGCTGGATATCTGAGATGTTCAATATTACCGGTACCAACTCAAGCTTTATATTATCATATACAATTTTATTAATTTTTATTATCGCAAGTCCATTTTTTGGTCCTGCAGTTATGGCAGGGCAAAGGAGATCAGTCACTTGCGGCTGCTGGGTCGTAACCTTACTCGTCGGTAATTCGGATGTGGGGGTAACCGTGGGGGTTGGTGCTTCTTGTCTGTTTAATCTCACAACCTGGAATAGGAACTGTCCTTTTTTATTTTTCCCAACACAATAGAGCCAATAGCCCCTATCATTGTGTGGTTTCACACATATTGATCGGTTTTTACAGTCTTTATCATTGCACTGCCATACAGGGAACTCGGAGCCCCTTTGGTGGGTCGACGGACTATTATGAAAACCCTGGGAGAGACACGTCCAGGTGTACTGTTGTCCCTGGAACATAAACACAAATTTATATTGACACTCCTGCACCAGTGGTGTGGAACAGAACCCATTGCTAATGTCCAACACAGTAAACCCAAAGACTGTTTTTTTTTTGTTTCCTAAAACTTTGATTGTCCTCTTAAATATCAGATAAATTTCCCTTTGAGTGCTTTAAGTAACCACTCATATCAATTAAATTTTGTTTATTGATTCCAATTTCTTGTGCCCAGACTTCGTGGTATTGCATTTGTTTTACATTAAAGACAGAAGTGCTTGCAACTCTCTCTCCTTCTCAAACACCTGGTCTCATTGATAAAGATGCTGTGACATTTGATGTCTGCAGTTATGTTCTTAAATTCTTAAAGCTGCTGGATCTCTTGCTGTGGCATCAGTTCTCATGTGGCCTTGGAACCTAATGTCACCTGCTTAAAAAAAACCCGAAGAATCCATTGTGGCTCTGCCCCTGAGCCCAATGGGTTAATTTGTCCAATTATATCTGTCAATTTAGAAATCTAAGATTTAATAATTTCCAATATATATAAATTTTACTCTCAGCAATGCAAAAATTGTGTGGTGGATTAAATGGAAAAACAATAGCTGCAGCAGGGTTAATTTCTTTGCTTGTCTCCAAGGGGGCGGAGTAAATCATTCTCAGCTTCGTCACTTTATGTAACTTTTTTTTCTGATCGAAAAGAACTACACTCCATTTTTGAACTTTTTTTTTTCAATCTTTTTGGTATCCTTAGGGTTTGAAAACAACAAAATAATTAGTAACATTATCAGCTTCAAAGGAAAGCATCTCCATCAGGAAAGACAGCATTTTAGATTAAACTCCAATTGTTTCCAAACTTTTAGCATCTTTTGTGAGAGGTTCCTAATGCCAGGATTTTTTTTAATAACAAAGATGATTCCAAATTCCAATTCATTGCAATAAATATTTAAAAATCAAAATTGTCAATGTTATATGAGCGAGTCTTATGTCTGGAATTAA
The DNA here is from genome assembly GCF_036365525.1 of Heterodontus francisci. NCBI lineage: Eukaryota > Metazoa > Chordata > Chondrichthyes > Heterodontiformes > Heterodontidae > Heterodontus > Heterodontus francisci. The sequence goes on from NC_090376.1 coordinate 8,058,183, forward strand.
AGACTCCCCCAAAACTTAACATAATAAACTTGAAAGTTCATTGTGGCCACAAATGAAATTTCCAGTTTTCTCAACTTTACAGATCAGTTAACCTTAATCGTATAAACTTGACTCAGACTTATTAACTTATAATATTTATTAACTACACACAGAACAGAATAGCACGTGCTTTTTTTTAAAGATAGGTAAATTACATCATTTTTTTTGTTCTTTCTTCAGGCACATTTTCAAATGTTTGTAATAAAACCAAAAACTAAAGAAAAAGTTATTTAGCATTCTTATTACAAAAGATTTAACACCAGGTTCTTAAACAAACTTTAAACAGACAGAATCTTTCCCATATTTCCTTTGTTAATCCTTCTCTCCCCTAAACCAATATCCAATTCCTGACATTTGCTACTTAAAAACAGTCAGTAAAACATGTCTTTAAACTCCAAAAAAAAATAGATTTTAAACTGGAACTCCAATTCAAGCAGTGTTGTAAACTTCACATTGGATTTCTGCCAGACATCTTCAGACCTTCAAAACTGAAGCTTATCTCTTAGAAAATTGTTCATTGCCTTTTCACAGTTGCAAAGCCAACTTTTAAAATCAAGATAAAACTTTAACTTAAAATATAATTAAATTTTATATCCCATTCCTGTGTGCACAATCTTAAATTGAAATGAATACACTCAACAATCACTTTTCACACTCATTCAATTCCAAACAACTTAGAAAATTGATTCCTGTAATGGGTAATGAATTCAAAGTACCGAAATCTCTGTCAAATTCCCTGTCCTGATGCCAAGGAACACACAGATTCAACTAATTCACAACCAAAATAGATTCCCACAAAATATATACGTGTAAAAATAGAAAAAGTAACAGACTCATGCTTTCATCATTAAGGCCAGACAACAATGAGTTAGTTCTACAAAACACAAGCTGCACATCCCAAGGACATTCATTTAATTTGTGGAAGCTTCTAACATTCACACATTCGAATCAAAAGACGCAGCAACTTATTGTAACTCACTTGAAATTTCATTAAAACATAATCTTTTTATGTCACTCTGCCATAAACTTTGTCATGGTGCCCTCTGGCCCTATCTGCCCAGTTGGCCTGATTAAAATCGTCATTGTCATCATCCTCCCTATCCGCAAGCACACATATTATACCCCTCTGTGCTGAGAGTTGAGACTGTAGTTTACTTATGTCCTGTTGACACTTGGTACGATCCGCTGACTGGTACACCCGCTCCTTCTGTGAGTGGTGCAGAACAGTCAATGCGGTCTGTAAGACAGAGCATTTCTGTTCTGCTCCTGTGAGCTGTTCCTTCGCCTTGTCCGCTTCCCTCTCTGTCTTACTGCGACTGGACTCAGCCTTTTCGGCCTGAGACTGGAATTGACTTAAATGCACCACCTGTGCTGCACTAACTGAAACTGCCTTCAGGGTCCTATCAGGCCACTCATTCTTTTCTTTTCTAACTTCTAACAACTCCTGCTTCAATCTTTCAACTTCACTCCCTTTTTCATCTAATTCCCTCATAGAAGCAGTGGCTTTCACTAACTTAGATGCCTGTTTGGCTTGGTGGGTTATCATATCCTCCCAATGCTGTACCCCAACGGTCCCCTCACCCCTGTACTGTTTAACTGCAAACTCTATCCACGAGGGCCACTTGCCCTTCAAATATTTCCGGAGTTCCAACTCCCACTCTGGCCGGGCCAGGGCCTTAATTACTCAAAGGTTCACCAATCCGATCCGTCAGACTCGTAACTTTGTTCGAACTCGGCAAGGCTATTTAAAATAACTTGAAATAGCACTACATCCGAGTCCCTGTTCGGCACCAATTATGTTGTGCCCAATACGCACTTACTCTAAAGAATCCACGGAATCCGATTGGTGAAAAGTATATCAATATTTTATTCACACACTAAATCATCAAGTACAAGCTCTCACTACTTGCACAGTAATACTTTCCCGCCAAGGTACAAGGTGATCAGTCTCAGACCTGCGACTGCTCTCCAGTTCTCTAAGCCCTTGACTCAGGGGTATTTTCTTGAGTGTTCTTCCCTGGGATTCTCGTACCTTCCCTAGTTTCAGTCAGGGGTTAAATCTTATGTCCAAGACCCTCCCCTCTTACTTACTCACTGGTATAATGACATAATTATAATTCTTTATTTGGCTCAGTGAGAACCTAGTGTCTGGGATCATCAATATGTCTTTTCCATACTGTCTACAATTCCTCGGCCATCCGTGTGCTGTGACCCCTTTCTACCCAAACCCCCCACCCCAATGCTTTAACACACTGTTCATTGTTGTGTGACTAGCCCCTTTGTTTCAACTAAGTTTTTATGTGTTTTTACTATATGTGTTTTTACTGGGTCTACAGATGAAGCAGCTGTAGATGGTTGGGCCTAGGACACTACCCAGAGGAACTCCTGCAGTGATGTCCTGGAGCTCAGATGTTTGACCAACAACCACAACCATCTTCCTTTATGCCAGGTATGACTCCAACCAGCGGAGGGTTTTCCCCCTGATTCCCATTGACTTCAATTCCATGTTTGTATTAAGGTGGAGGTAGATAGATTCCTTTATAAAAGCAAAATACTGCAGATGCTGGAAATCTGAAATAAAAACAAGAAATGCTGGAACCACTCAGCAGGTCTGGCAGCATCTGTGGAAAGAGAAGCAGAGTTAACGTTTCGCGTGACCCTTCTTCGGAACCCTTCCGAAGAAACTCCTGTGTTGTTTTGACTGAGTAGGGGAGACTCGAGAAGCTGGAGCGTACATTTGACCACACAAAGCAGTTCCTTTACAGTGAAATTCTGTTTTTCCTTGGCTTTGTCAGACTAACGGAGAAATTTTGTGTCTAAATTCCTGGTAATGTCTTAACAAAAGCGGTCTGTGTGTCAGACAGAAACATGTCCCAATCCCTAAGGTGCATTTCATTTCCCAGTTATTTTTCCTGGAAATTCCTGCAATTGTTAAAAGCTGGAATAATCATGAATTTTTCCAAAGAAAAGCAGCACAGCTTTAAACATGGCCCTTGTCATGTGCCAACAGGAAATGTCTTGACATCATGGTGTTAAATGCTGGCAGTGTTTGTTTGTTCATTCGTTGGTATAATCTTCTTCCCAGAATACTGTAATGGACTTCACCTCTGTCTGTCCTGTGCTGTCCTTACACATTCTACATAGGTCAATTGCATCCAATCCATTATATCCAGCATCCATTTTCTCCTTTGCTTCCCCCTCCTATGTTTTCCATCAAAGTTTCCTTCCAGTAATTGTCTCTTTCTACCTTCTGTTCCAATGATGTGACCAAAATATTGTACCTTGCTCGCTTTCATGTTTTTGCACTAATTTCCAGCATTAGTCTTTCTGTCTGCGTAAGATATGCGGAGCATCCTCCGATATGTCACATCTCGAATGCATTCAGCTTATCAATAGTGTTACGACCAAGGCAGGAGTAATGCACTGTTAATTCAGTCCCATTTCTCTCAGGTCACAACATATCAATAAATTTTCCTAATTACCGAAACAGCCAATTGGAAACTCTATTTGTCCCCAGAATAAAGCACACCAACCAAAATTATCCATTTATTATAAAACCAAGTCTTAACCAAAAATGAAGTAAATATAAACGCGAATCAAAATAATAAAGCCCTGTATTTTTATATATATCCTAGCCCTCGCGCACACACACATACATCCAAGTCCCGGTTAACCGGGAAAAAAGAGATTTTTGTTTACAGCGGTTTCAAAGGAATAAGAGGAATTTAAAAAAACTTAGACTGCAATGATCTGGAAGGAAGTTCTTTGGCTTGGCGAGGAGTCCCAAAGTTGAATAGTTGGATGCCACTCGAAGTCTTTCCAGGCGAGTTGATGAACAGCCTGTGTTGAGTAGGTGTTCAAAGAAATTCAACTGTAGAAGGCTTCACATAGGTCTTCCATCAGGGGTGTAGCAACAGGTGTCAGTTCTCACATTTGATGCAAAAGTCCTTTTAAAGATGCAAGGTTTCTGCAAGCTGACAGTTTCTTCAAAAATGCAGAAGACAACAGTACCACTTACATAGAACATAGAATAGTACAGCACAGTACAGGCCCTTCAGCCCACGATGTTGTACCGACCCTTTAACCTACTCTAAGATCAAACTACCTCCATCCCCTTCATTCTACTATCATCCATGTACCTATCCAAGAGTCGCTTAAATGTCCCTAATGTATCTGCTTCTACTACCACCGCCAGCAGTGCATTCCATGCACCCACCACTCTCTGTGTAAAGAACCTACCTCTGACAGCTCCCCTAAACCTTCCTCCAATCACCTTAAAATTATGCCCCCTGGTGATAGCCCTTTCCACCCTGGGAAAAAGTCTCTGACTATCCACTCTATCTATGCCTCTCATCATCTTGTACACCTCTATCAAGTCACCTCTCATCCTTCTTCGCTCCAATGAGAAAAGCCCTAGCTCCCTCAACCTTTCTTCATAGGACATGCCCTGCAGTCCAGGCAGCATCCTGGTAAATCTCCTCTGCACCATCTCTAAAGCTTCCACATCCTTCCTATAATGAGGCGACCAGAACTGAACACAATATTCCAAGTGTGGTCGAACCAGGGCCTTACAGAGCTGCAGCATAACCTCACGGCTCTTAAACTCAATTCCCCTGTTAATGAAAGCCAACACCCCATCCGCCTTCTTAACAACCCTATCAACTTGGGTGGCAACTTTGAGGGATTTATGGACGTGGACCCCAAGATCCCTCTGTTCCTCCACACTGCCACGAATCCTGTCTTTAAGCCTGTATTCTGCATTCAAATTCGACCTTCCAAAATGAATCACTTCACACTTTTCCAGGTTGAACTCCATCTGCCACTTCTCAGCCCAGCTCTGCATCCTGTCAATGTCCCATTGCAACCTACAACAGCCCTCCACACTATCCACAACTCCAGCAACCTTTGTGTCATCGGCAAACTTACTAACCCAGCCTTACACTTCCTCATCCAAGTCATTTATAAAAATCACAAACAACAGAGGTCCCAGAACAGATCCCTGTGGAACACCACTGGTCACCGAGCTCCAGGCTCAGCACCAACTCTCAGACACTTCTTCCTACTTCCCCCCCGGACCATGACCCCATCACTGAACATCAAGCTACTGCCCACATAACTGTCGCTGACCTCATCTCCTCTGGAGATCTTCCCTCTACAGCTTCCAACCTCATAGCCCCACAATCCCAGACAGCCCACTTTTACCTCCTTCCCAAAATCCACAAACAGGACTGTCCTGGCAGACCCATCGTTTCAACCTGTTCCTGCCCCACTTCATACAAGCTTTTGCTTTTCAAGAACAAAGATTCTTTACAGAGAGTTGAGACTTGTCTGGTTCTTCTTCTGATCTCCTGGCAGGTCGATCTCAAATTCCAATTGCCTGCTTTAGTCCAAACCCACTGGCTTTTAAAGTTCAAAAATGAAACTAATTTTCCAGTAACAAGTCATATGCCAAGTCATAAGTTCTCTCTTGTCACACAAAGGGTAGCTCTTAGGTCAAACCCCCTGCTGGTTTCCTTGAAATTACCTGGTTTCCAGTATTTGTTTAGAGGTCAAAACCAGGAACCTCTTGTTGACCCTGCTTTTTTTTTTAAAGCATTCATAAAGTTCAGCTATCTTCAGATGTTTCAATGTCCATTGAAATCCTTTTCAGTTATTATAAATATTGAATCCCCAGTTTTCATACAAAATATGGAACTCCTGGTAACAATAGTCTCTTTATTTGTTGTCCATGTCTCTGAGTCATATAACAAGATAGCAGTTTACAGAGGTAGGAATTTCACACTCAGCATAACGTTGAGCTCTTCTTCCGTCGCCCTCGCCTCCGGGCTCATTTCTTTGACCAGGAGTCCTCCCCCCGATCAGCAGACCCATTCACCTGCCTCCAGCATTCTCCCTCCACCTGGAGCCCTCCCTCTGGCCTCTTACCCGTTCTTGATCATTTCATTGAAAACTGCCGGTGAAACATCAGCCATCTCAATTTCTCTGCCCCCCTCACTCACTCTCACCTGTCCCCCTCTGAACTTGCCGCACTCCGTTCTCTCAGGTCTAACCCCGACATTATCATCAAACCTGCAGATAAGGGTGGTGCTGTTGTTGTCTGGCGTACCGACCGCTACCTTGCAGAGGCTCAGCACCAACTCTCAGACACTTCCTCCTACTTCCCCCGGACCATGACCCCATCATCGAACATCAAGCTACTGTCCACATAACTGTCGTTGACCTCATCTCCTCTGGAGATCTTCCCTCTACAGCTTCCAACCTCATAGACCCGCAATCCCAGACAGCCCACTTCTACCTCCTTCCCAAAATCCACAAACGGGACTGTCCCGGCAGACCCATTGTGTCAGCCTGCTCCTGCCCCACTGAACTTATTTCTTCCTATCTTGACTGTATCTTTTCTCCGCTGGTCCTGTCTCTTCCCACCTACATCCGTGACTCTTCTGACGCCCTACGTCATTTTGACAATTTCCAGTTTCCTGGTCCCAACTGCCTCCTCTTCACTATGGGCGTCCAATCTCTCGACACCTCCAGCCCCACCAGGATGGTTTGAGGGCTCTCTGCTTCTTCCTTGAACAGAGGCCCAACCAGTCCCCATCCACCACCACCCTCCTCTGCCTGGCTGAAATTGTTCTCACATTGAACAACTTCTCCTTCAACTCCACTCACTTCCTTCAAGTAAAAGGTGTTGCTATGGGCACCCGCATGGGTCCTAGTTATGCCTGTCTTTTTGTGGGATATGTCGAACATTCCTTGTTCCAGTCCTACTCAGGTCCCCTCCCCCAACCCTTTTTCCGGTACATTGATGACTGTATCGGTGCCGTTTCCTGCTTCCGCCCTGAACTGGAAAACTTTATCAACTTTGCTTCTAATTTCCACCCTTCTCTAACCTTTACATGGTCCATCTCTGACACAGCCCTTCCCTTCCTCGATTTCTCTGTCTCCATCTCTGGGGATAGGTTGTCTACTAATATTCATTATGAGCCCACTGACTCCCACAGCTACCTCGACTACACTTCTTCACACCCAGCCTTCTGTAAGGACTCCATTCCATTCTCCCAGTTTCTCCGTCTCCGACGCTCTGATGATGCTACCTTCCATGACGGTGCTTCTGATATGTCTTCCTTTTTCTTCAACTGAGGATTCCCCCCCACTGTGGTTGACAGGGCCCTCAACCGTGTCTGGCCCATTTCCCACACCTCTACCCTCACCCCTTCCCCTCCCTCCCAGAACTGCGACAGGGTTCCCCTTGGCCGCACTTTCGACCCCACCAGCCTCCAGATCCAAAGGATCATCTTCCGCACTTCCGCCACCTCCAGCGTGATGCCACGACCAAACACATCTTCCCCTCCCTTCCCCTGTCAACATTCTGAAGGGATTGTTCCCTCCGTGACACCCTCGTCCACTTCTCCATTACCCCCATCACCTCGTCCCCGTCCCATGGCACCTTCCCCTGCAATCACAGGAGGTGTAATACCTGCCCATTTACCTCCTCTCTCCTCACTATCCAAGATCCCAAACACTCCTTTCAGGTGAAGCAGCGATTTACTTGTACTTCTTTCAATGTAGTATACTGTACTCGCTGCTGACGATGTGGTCTCCTCTACATTGGTGAGACCAAACGCAGACTGGGTGACCGCTTTGTGGAACACCGCCGCTCAGTCCGCAAGCAGAATCCCGAGCTTCCGGTTGTTCATCATTTCAACACCACCACCCCCCCACTCCCACCCCCCCTCTCATGCTCACATCTGTGTTCTGGGATTGCTGCAGTGTTACAGCGAACATCAACGCAAGCTCGAGGAACAGCATCTCATTTACCGATTAGGCACACTACAGCCTGAACATTGAGTTCAATAATTTCAGAGCATGACAGGCCCCCCTTTTTATGTTTAGTTATTTTTTTCTTTTTTGTTTTTCTTTTTTCTTTGGTTATTTTATTTTAGTTTTTTTTTACTTTGTTTCTACTCTGCCTACCCACTGTTTCTGTTTTTTTTTAATTTTTGTGTTTGGAGTGCTTTGTGCTTTACAGTCAATTCACACCCTCTCTGTACTAATGCTTTGTCTTTCACCACACCATTAACATACCGTTTGCCTTTGTTCCATGACCTTCTGGTCAGTTATTCTCTGTGGCCTTGTCCTATCAACACATTCTCTTTTGTTATCTCTTGCCCCACCCCCCGCTTGACTTGCTTAAAACCTTTTACATTTCCAATATTTGTCAGTTCTGATGAAGGGTCACTGACCTGAAACCTGTTAACTCTGCTTCTCTCTCCACAGATGCTGCCAGACCTGCTGAGTATTTCCAGCATTTCTTGTTTTTACTACTAAAAACAGATTAGCTAGTCTTTCGTCTCATTGCTGCTTGTGGGCCCTTGTTGTGCACAAATTGGCTGCTTCATGACAACAGTGGATATACTTGTAAAGTCAGGCCTCTGCTGGACTGTTATGTCCAATTCTAGGCACCGCACTTTAGGAGAGGGGACAGAGGAGATTTACTAGGATAGTGTCATGGATGAAGGACTTCAGTAATGTGCAGTAACTGGAGAAGCTGGGATTGTTCTCCTTAGAGAAGAGAAGATTAGGGGGAATTTTTGTAGGAGTTCAAAATTATGAAGAGTTTTGATAGAGTAAATAAGGGGAAACTGTTTCCAGTGGCAGGGGGGTGGTAACCAGAGGACACAGATTTAAGATAATTGACAGAAGTACTGGAGGCGAGATGAGGAGTTAAAATTGCGCAGTGAGTTGTTGCTCTGTCTGAAATGGCGATGGAAGAAGATTCAATAGTAACTTCACAAAGAAAATTGAAGAGGTAGAACTTGCAAGGCTACAGCACAAGAGCAAGGGGGCGAGACTATAATTGGATAGCTCTTTCAAAGAGCTGGCACAGGCACGATGGGCTGAATGGCCTCCTTCTTTGCCACATCATTCTATGGTGATTTCATTGGCTGTAAAATATTTTGGGATGTCCTAAGGACATGAATGGTATATAAATGTCTTGTTCTTTCTCTCTTTCTATCTCGAACATTCCTTCCTCTTACAATTTGCAGCTTAACATCATCCAGCCACCCCTTCCCCATCTTCTCTCTCGCTCTTTGTATCCCTCAATACAGAATTTGCCTTTTGAACTTGGCTGTCTCAATTTAAAAGACAAATTAAAATCCTGACTATCTGAAGTCAGACAATAGTTAATGCACTAGATGGCAGTGTAGTCATGAATCCATTTGCTCTTTACATTATAATAAAAGCAAAATACTGCGGATGCTGGAAATCTGAAACAAAAACAAGAAATGCTGGAACCACTCAGCATCTGTGGAAAGAGACACACCATTAACATATTGTTTGCCTTTGCTCCATGACCTTTTGGTCAGCTATGTGGCCTTGTCCAATCCACACCTTCTCCTTTGTTATCTCTTGCCCCACCCCCACCTCACTTGCTTATAACCTGTGACATTTTTAATATTTGTCAGTTCCGAAGAAGGGTCACTGACCCGAAACGTTAACTCTGCTTCTCTTTCCACAGATGCTGCCCGACCTGCTGAGTGGTTCCAGCATTTCTTGTTTTTGTGCGCTCTTTACATTATCTCTAGCTCAAAGTGTGTTTGTATAAGATCACATTCTCTAAATTGTAAATTCAGATTTTGCACGTTGTACCTCTTTACTTTATCGATTAACTTCTTTCTTTCTTTGGCCTCCTTGTCTCGAGAGACAATGGGTAATCGCCTGGAGGTGGTCAGTGGTTTGTGAAGCAGCGCCTGGAGTGGCTATAAAGTCCAATTCTAGAGTGACAGACTCTTCCACAGGCGCTGCAGATAAAATTGGTTGTCGGGGCTGTTACACAGTTGGCTCTCTGCTTGCACTTCTGCCTTTTTTCCTGCCAACTGCTAAGGCTCTTCGACTCGCCACTCTTTAGCCCCGCCTTTATGGCTGCCCGCCAGCTCTGGCGATCACTGGCAACTGACTCCCACGACTTGTGGTCAATGTCGCATTTGCAGATGTCTTTAAAGCGGAGACATGGACGGCCGGTGGGTCTGATGCCAGTGACTAGCTCGCTGTACAATGTGTCCTTGGGGATCCTGCCATCTTCCATACGGTTCACATGGCCAAGCCATCTCAAGCGCCGCTGGCTCAGTAGGGTGTATATGCTGGGGATGTCAGCCGCCTCGAGGACTTGTGTGTTGGAGATACGGTCCTGCCACCTGATGCCAAGGATTCTCTGGAGGCAGCGAAGATGGAATGCGTTGAGACGTTGCTCTTGGCTGACATACATTGTCCAGGCCTCGCTGCCGTAGAGCAAGGTACTGAGGACACAGGCTTGATACACTCGATTAACTAACTAAATTAAATGTTAAAAGCTCTGTTCGTTAACTCGGCGTTCTTACTAGAATAGATTTAGCTTCTGACAAAAGGTAATTGACTTACAAAGGAGTATAGGAACAGGAGAAATACTCCACAAAGGAGTACAGGAACAGGAGAAATACTGCACAAAGGAGTATAGGAACAGGAGAAATACTCCACAAAGGAGTATAGGAACAGGAGAAATACTCCACAAAGGAGTGCTGCACCCACTCCAAGGCCAAGTGATCCTCCCTGAGGTGCAGGGCCCAGAACTGAACACAGTTGCTCCAGATAGGGTCTAACCAGAGCTCTGCAACACTGAAGCATCACTTCCCCACTTCCCACTTCCCCTGCTTTGTATTCCAAACCCATTTGAGATATAGGCCAACATTCCATTAGTCGTATTGATAACTTTTTGTAAGTGTTCACTAGTTTTTAGTGATTTGTAACTAGAGGCTCAAATCCCTCTTTTCCTCCATAGTGTCCAGTCCCTCACCACTAAGAAAATATTCCTGGTTTAGTCTTTATTGGATTAAGAACACAAGAAGAAAGAAGTACTGTACTTAGATTTCCAGAAGGCATTTGACAAGGTGCCACATAAAAAGTTATTGCGCAATGATGTGGGGGTAACATATTCGCACGCAGAGAAGATTGGCCAGCTGGCAGAAAACAGAGAATATGCATAATGGGTTGTTTTCTGATTGGCAGGATGTGACGAGTGGAGTCCCACAGGGGTCCGTGCTGGGGCCTCAACATTTTATAATTTATATCAATGACTTAGATGAGGGAAGCAATGGCATGGTAGCTAAATTTGCAGATGACACAAAGATAGGTAGGAAAGTATGTTGTGAAGAGGACATCAGGAGGTTGCAGACCGATATAGATAGGTTGAGTGAGTGGGCAAAAATCTGGCAGATGGAGTATAATGTGGGAAAATGTGAAGTTGTTCACTTTGGCAGGAAGAATAAAAAAGCAGAGTATTACTTAAACTGAGAACGACTGCAGAATTCCGAGGTGCAGAGGGATCTAGGTGTTCTAGTGCATGAGTCACAAAAGGTTAGTATGCAGGTACAGAAACTAATAAAGAAGGCTAATGGAATGCTGTCCTTTATTACAAGAGGAATTGAAAATAAAAGTAAGGATGTTATGCTTCAGTTATACAGGGCGTTGGTGAGACCACATCTCGAATACTGTGTGCAGTTTTGGTCTCCTTATTTAAAGAAGGATGAAATGCGTTGGAGGCGGTTCAGAGGAGGTTTACTAGATTGATATCTGGCATGAGCGGGTTGTCTTATGAGGAAAGGTTGGACAGACTGGGCTTGTTTTCTCTGGAGTTTAGAAGAGTGAGGGGAGACTTGATTGAAGTTTATAAGATCCTGAACAGTCTTGACAAGGTGGATGTGGAAAGGATGTTTCCTCTTGTGGGTGAGTCCAGAACTAGGGGGCACTGTTTTAAAACTAGGGGTCGCCCTTTTAGGACAGAGATGAGGATAATTTTTTTCTCTGAGGGTTGTGCGACTTTGGAACTGTCTGCCTCAGAAGGTGTGGAGGCGGGGTCATTGAATATTTTTAAGGCGGAGTTAGATAGATTCTTGTTAGGCAAGGGAATCAAAGGTTATCAGGGGTAGATGGAATTCGAAGCACAAACAGAGCAGCCATGATTGGATTGAATGGCAGAGCAGACCTGAGGGGCCGAATGGCCTACTTCTGCTCCTGATTGATATGTTCCTACATTTGCAAATAGGAGCTGAAGTAGACCATACGGCCCCTCGGTCCTGCTCCGCCATTCAATATGATCATGGCTGATCTTGAACTTCAATTCCATTTTCCTGCCCACTCTCCATATCCCTTGATTCTCTGCGAGACCAAACATTTCTCTATCCCAGCCTTAGATATACAAGATCCTGGAACATTACCCCTTTGGGCATGATTTTCAATCTGGGGTCAGGAACCCGACTCCTGGATCATTTCCAGGTCGCGACCCCACATTGCATCTGCGTTGTTGACGTGTGCTATTTTCAAATGAGGCGCACCCAGTTAGTGATGAATCCAATTAGTGACATCGAGAGCTGCCAGGAGGTGGGAACTAGCTGCTGAGTACAATCCTCGAAGGCAGACAACAGCTGGTGGAATTTAAACTCAATAAATTCAATTCAGTAATAAAAATCTGAAATTGAAAGCTAGTCTCAGTAATGGTGCCAAGAAACTATCACTGATGGTCAGAAATGCCATCTGGCTCTTTATGGAAGGAAATATGCTGTCCTTACATGATCTGGCCTACACATGACTCCATACCCACAGCAATGTGGTTGACTCATAACTACATTCTAAAATAGACCTAGCAAGCCACTCAGTTGTCAGGGGCAAGTAGGGATGGGCAACAAATGCTGGCCTTGCCAGCGATGCCCACATCCCATCAAAGATGCCGCTGCCTTGCAAAATACAGGCGACGGAGAGTAGCAACCTCATGGCACAGAGCAGTAGCCAAATGGCCAATGTGCCACTTGGACACTATAACCCTTTTAGCCAAAACATTTTCTTCACCATCAACCTGACTTGATGGCTCTTTGGATTATAGTGCACTAACATGCACTAGGCCGTTCAGGTTCGCCGAACTGCGATATCAAAATTGCCTTCTGGCCCTCCCCAGCCTGGTAACAAGTTCCTCAAGGAGCTTAAGGGGTAGTTAATTGGAGGGGAGTCGGTTCCCGGCTCTCCACACTGGCCCACCCCCTACACTTGCTTTGAAAGTAGCAGCACATCCTAGAGGCACCAGGCCATTGATACGCCATTCAGGAGCGCTATTTTCAAAGCGTGCCCATACCGATCTCGCCCCCATGGGCAATTGAAAATCCCAGCCTTTGTTTCTTTCTCCACAGTTATTGCCTGACCCACTGAGCTTCCAGCATTTTCTGCTTTTATTACAGATTTCACTCCCTTTACCACCATAGTTCAGTGATCCCAAACCTGCAGTCATGCTTGTTGTATTAGCTCTCAATCAGCTGCTTTTTGAGGGGGTGGCTGCTTACTTCGATTAAACAGAGTCCTTTCAACGCTTGTTTTAGGTGTCAAAGGTTCAACTGCTGGGAACATTCCCCCCTCCCGAATCTGAAGTGAAATCATAACTAAAGACGGACAATTTCCACTGAAAAGTAATTACAATAAGTTGTAAAAAGATTTAAACAGAACACTGTTACCACAAATACGGAACTGAGAAAATTTTCCTGCAGCTGTTTGTGATCTTGCCACACATGGTAGTGTAACTTTGGTTTGAAACAACAATGCAAAACACACAATGTCAGCTCAGCCCACCATAAACACCTCTCCCAATTCGCGTTGCCTTTGTAGTGGTTAACAGGTGACCTGAGCTGATATCGGCTGCTTCCCACAACCCCACAAAGTCAAAGTCCACCTCAGTAACTCTAAGGAAATCATCTTCACAACTCAAAAGATCCAGGCTCCTCTTGAACCAATTCATTGGCCTTCTCTGATAGATTTACTAAGGAACTGGAGGAGGCCATTCGGCCCCTCAAGCCTATTCCACCATTCAGTCAGATCATGGCTGACCCATAACTCAACCTGAAACAAGAGCAAAGTACTGCAGATTCTGGAAATCTGAAATAAAAACAGAAAATGCTCGAACTACTCAGCAGGTCAGGCAGCATCTGTGGAGAGAGAAACAAAGTTAGCGTTTCAGGTCAGTGACGTTTTGTCAGAACCGTTATGTCAAAAGGTCACCAACCTGAAATGTTAATTACATTTACGCATCTTTGCTGCCTATCCCTTAACCAACAAAACTCTATCGTCCTCAGTCTTGATAGCTTCTATTGATCTCCAGCATCCACAGTCAGTTGGAAGAGAGAGCTGCAGATTTCCACTACTATTATGGATGCTGGATTTTGTAACATGATTATGTTTTAAAACTGTGATTTTTAAAAGTTTAAAATGGAGTCTGAAAAGTCAGGTGACCTCACATCCACTCTGTGAAAGGACAAGACAGAAGTCTTGGTTCCCAAGACAACAGAGAACACGGATCAAAGACTTATTTTTGTGAAAAAAAACAGAGACTGCAGGGGTAATATCTGAAGAACAATGGGTTTTGCCCTCCCAGATGATCGGATCATAAACAAGGAGTCAGTGATTCTGAAGATGCTGACACCTGGGAACAATTGAAGGTCCAGGTGGCTCTGTGAAACCAGACTTCTGGACTTTGCATATTGGAAAGGATAATAAGTCAATGAGTATTGAGCCAGATAAATTTAACAGGTTTTCTGAAGGTAGACAGGCTGTAAGAGAAGAAACCGGCGGTTGTGGCCTCAAGGGAGAAGGGGGGGGGGGCGGGGTAGGGTGAGCACCTGCTCCCAGGAGCCTGTTAAAGCAGAAGGCTGTGAAGACTTGAACCTGTTTTGAAAGTTGAAGCTTGCAGAGAAGTAGAAGCCTAGCAGCACCACCGGGAATCGCCTTATTCATGGACATGCAGGTTGGAAGTGCTCTGAGAAGTGAACCAGAAGGACATGGCATTTTGAAAAGGCCTGGGAGATCTAATCCATTTTGACTGGGAGGAGTTTGGGACTTTTAACCACAAAGGATTCTGCCATCCAAAATAGTAACTTATGAGTGTGGTGTGAGGTTTTCAAGTATTTTAATAAGTAGAGAAAATATCTTTGTAGTCTGGGGTATCAGCGACTTACAGATTACTATTTAGTTAATGGGGATTTCTTTTAGTTCAGTTACAATAAAAATCTTAAAACATGAATCTTATTTTGTAATTCTTTAAATTGGTCGGTGGGGGGGTCATATCTTGTATTTTTAATGTTAATGGTTTCACTGAGGCCGTAACAATTACCCTTTGTGTGAAAAATTGTTTCCTGATTTCTCCTGGTTGCACTCTAATTTTAAGCTTCTGTCCCCATGTTGTTGATTCTGCCTCCAGAAGAAATTGTTTCTCTTTATCCACTCGATTGAATCCTTTTTACATCTCAGTTATATTCCCCCTCAATCTACTATACTCAAGGGAATACATGCCTAGTTGATGCAACCTGTCCTCATAATTTAATCTTTTTATCCGCAGTATCGTTCTGATGAATCGGCAATGTACCCCCGCCCCCTGCAAGGCCAATATATCCTTCCTGAGCGTTCGGTGCCCAGAACTGAACACAGTTACTCCAGATGAGATCTGAACAAGGTTCTGTGAAGCTGAAGCATAACTTCCTCCCCTTCGTAATCCAGCTGCCTTAAGATATAGACTAACTTCACAATGCTACTGCATCTACAAAAAACATCCATCCTGGCCTTCCCTTCTTCTGCCTGAGTCCCTATTTATTTAATGTGTCTCCTGCTTCTTGAATCTTTGGATTAATTTTGCAAACTCTCTTTGTAATCTTCAACACTCCAATTGGACCATCTCAGGGTCTGCACATTTCCAAACAGATCAATCCCAACCTGTTTTACTTTACCTCATAATGTAGAGCCCGGAAATTTGGGATTGCCTTAGTTGCTCCCTGCCTCAGGATAATAATGACGAATGTCCACAGTCCAAGCTCACGGTTAAGTACAGCAAGTGATTAGGAAGGCAAATGGATTGTTGTCATTGATTGCAAGGGGAATGGAATATAAAAGTAAGGAAGTTTTGCTACAGTTGTACAGGGCACATCTGGTGCACTGCTTACAGTTTTGGTCTCCTTCCTTAAGAAAGGATATAATAGCTTTGGAAGCAGTTCAGAGAAGGTTCACTCATTGATTCCTAGGATGAAAGGGTTATCTTATGAGGAAAGGTAAGAACATAGGAAATAGGAGCAGGAGTAGGCCATTCAGCCCCTCAAGCCTGCTCTGCTATTCAACTAGATCACGGCTGATCTTCTACCTCAACGCCATTTTCCTGCACTATCCCCATCTCCCTTGATATCTTCAATATCTAGAAATCTATCGACCTCTGTCTTGAACATACTCAATGAGTGAACCTCCACAGCCCTCTGGGGTAGAAAATTCCAAAGATTTGTCGCCCTCTGAGTGAAGAAATTCCCCCTCATCTCAGTCCTAAATGGCCTACCTCTTATTCTGAGACTGTCTCCTCGTTCTAGGCCCCCCCCCCACAACCAGGGGAAACATCCTTCCTGCTTCAACCCTGTTGAGCCCTGTAAGAATTTTGTATGTTTCAATTAGATCACCTCTCATTCTTCTAAACTCTAGAGAATACAAGCCCAGTCTCTTCAATCTCTCCTCGTAGGATAATCTCGCCATCCCAGGATTCAGTCTGGTGGACAGGTTGGGCCTGTGTCCATTGAAGTTTAGAAGAATGAGAGGTGATTTTATTGAAACATGTAAGATCCTGAGGGGACTTGACAGGGTGGATGTTGAGAAGATGTTTCTCCTTATGGGAGAGACTAGAACTGGGGGACATAGTTTAAAAGTTAGGGGTCTCCCATTTAAGTAGGAATGAGGAGAATTTTATTTTTCTCAGAGGGTTGTTAGACTGTGGAGTTCTCTTCCAGAGATCAGCGGAGGCAGGGTCATTGAATATTTTTAATGCTGCGTTAGATAGATTCTTGATTGACATGGGAGTCAAAAGTTATAGCAGGTAGACAGGAAAGTAGAGTTGAGGCCGCAATCAGATCGGCCATGATCATATCAGATGGCGGAGCAGGTTCGAGGGGCCGAATGGCCTACTCCTGCTCTTAATTCGTATGTTCATATGTATGTTCATATAAAGAATGGCTGCATTCAATGACAAGATCAGGACAGTGGTGTGCATGTCCCTGCAAATATCTGCCTATCGGTCAACAGCATCAGGGGAGGATGAGGGGGAAGAGGTGAAGGAAATTGGGAAAGTAGATTGCACAATTGCGTCTACAGCACCGAAACAGGCCATTCTCCCCAACTAGTTCATGCCAGTGTTTGTTCTCCACACGAGCCTCCTCCCACCCCTCTTCATCGCACCCTTACATATCCTTCTATTCCTTTCTCCCTCATGTGTTTATCCAGCTTCCCCTTAAATGTATCTAAACTATGCACCTCAACCACTCCCCGTGGTAGCGAGTTCCACAATTCTCACCACTATCTGGGTAAAGAGGTTTCTCCTGAATTCCCTATTGAATTTATTAGTGACTATCTTATATTTAGCTTTTGAATTCCATACGAGTGGAAACAGCTGAGATTTTAAAAAAAAGGCAATACCAGAAATAATCAGCAGGTCAGGCAGCATCTGTGGAGAGAGAAATAGAATTAATGTTTCAGGTTGATGACCTTTCATCAGAACTGGGAAAAGTTAGAAAGTATTGGTTTCAACCTTATCAAGCCCATTTATCATTTGCTTTATTCATTCATGGGATATGGGCGTCGCTGACTAGGCCAGCATTTATTGCCCATCCCTAATTGCCATTGAGAAGGTGGTGGTGAGCCTCCTTCTTGAACCGCTGCAGTCCATGTGGGGTAGGTATATCCACAGTGCTGTTAGGAAGGGATTTCCAGGATTTTGACCCAGTGACAGTGAAGGGACGGCGATACAGTTCCAAGTCAGGATGGTGTGTGGGTTGGAGGGGAGCTTGCAGGTGGTGGTGCTCCCATGCATCTGCTGCCCTTGTCCTTCTAGGTGGTAGAGGTCATTGGTTTGGAAGGTGCTGTCGAAGGAGCCTTGGTGAGTTGCTGCAGTGCATCTTGTAGATGGTACACACTGCTGCCACTGAGCACCATTGATGGAGGGAGTGAATTGTGAAGGTGGTGGATGGGGTTCTGATCAAGTGGGCTGCTTTGTCCTGGGTGGTCATTATGAACATCCCCAGTTCTGACCTTATGATGGAGGGAAGACCATTTATGAAGCAGCTGAAGATGGTTGGGCCTAGGACACTTCCCTAAGGAACTCCTGCGTGATGTCCTGGAACTGAGATGATTGACCTCCGACAACCACGAGGCATGACTCCAACTAGTCGAGAGTTTTCCCCCTGATTCCAATTGACTCCAGTTTTGCTCGGGCTCCTTGATGCCACACTCGGTCAAATGCTGCCTTGATGTCAAGGACAGTCACTCTCAACTCACCTCCGGAATTCAGCTCTTTTGTTCATGTTTGGACCAAGGCTGCAATGAGGTCTGAAGCTGAGTGATCCCGGCAGAACCCAAACTGAATATCGGTGAGCCAGTTACTTGTAAGCAAGTGCCACTTGATAGCACTGTCAACGACACCTTCCATCACTTTGCTGATGATCAGGAGTAGACTGATGGGGCAGTAATTAGCCAGGTTGGATTTGTCCTGCTTTTTGTGGACAGGACATGCCTGGGTAATTTTACACATTGCTGAGTAGATGCCAGTGTTGTAGCTGTACTGGAACAGCTTGGCTAGGGGTGCTCGAGTTCTGGAGCACAAGTCTTCACTATTGCTGTGGCTCAGTGGGTAGCAAGTCAGAAGTTTCTGGGTTCCAGTTCCATTGCAGTACTTCAGCACACAAATCGAGGCTGACGCTACCAGTATGGTACTAGGGAAGTGCTGTGCTTTTGGAGGTGCCATCTTTTGGATGAGATGTTAATCCGTGGCTCTGTCTGCAATCTCAAGAGTTAAGCAAAAGATCCCATGACACTATTTCAAAGAAGAACGGGGGCATTATCCCTGGTGTCCCTGCCAATATTTATCCTTCAATCTACATCAAAAAACAGATTATTAGATTGGTAATTTTTACATTGCTGTTTGTGGGAGCTTGCTGTGTGCAAATCGGCTGCTGCATTTCCTACATTACAACAGTGACTGTACTTCATTGGCTGTAAAGCACTTTGAGACATCTGGTTGTCATGAAAAGTGCGACAGAAATGCAAGTCTTTCTTTTCTTTTCCTACAACCCATAGCCTTTGCTGTATTCAGTGCACTCAGCTGTTTCTTGATATCACGTGGAGCGAATCGAAGTGCTGAAGACTTTCATCTGTGATCGTGGGGCCTCAGGAGCAGGCCAAGATGGGCCATTTAAAACAATGCACCATTTTGATGGCCTTTATCAGGTCACCCCTCAGCCTTCTCTTTTGCAGAGAAATGAGCTCCAGCCTGTTCAATTTTTCCGGATGGTCAGAACCTTTCAGATCTGGTATCTTCAGATAGGTCGTTGGATCCTGGGCCTCACTGAGATGTTTGACAGTTCACCCTCTGTACAATGTCAGCAATAGCCAGGTCTGTAGAGTAGTGAACACTGCCAAGTACCTTCAATTAGCCAATAGGTGGTTTCTGCTATTTGGCAAGTAGATTTAATCTAAGTGAGAAATTCTGTATTAGTTGCTTTACTATTCAATTGTCATCAAAGAACAACAATTCATTATAATCTGTTGATGACCAGATTTCTATGGGTATAAATGGGTCAATTATAAAATAAATTTAATTCTAACTGGAATTAGGTCAGTGACTCAATGGTTAGCCATCTCTCCTCTCACTCAAACAGTTTTTGGTTCAAATCCCCTACACCTCAGCATGTAATCCAGGCTGTCACACCCAGGGCAGTACTGAGGGAGTGCTGCACTGTCAGAGGTGCCATCTCTTGCATGAAACATTAAACCGAAGCCTCTTCCCCCCTCTCAGGTGGATGCAAAAGATCCCAAGGCACTATTTCAAAGTAGAACAGCAGAGTTCTGCCTGGTGTCCTGCTCAATATTTGTCCTTCAGCCAACAACACTAAAACATTTTTAGTTTAGTTTAGAGATACAGCACTGAAACAGGCCCTTCGGCCCAACGAGTCTGTGCCGACCATCAACCACCCATTTATACTAATCCTACACTAATCCCATATTCCTACCACATCCCCACCTGTCCCTATATTTCCCTGTCACCTACCTATACTAGGGACAATTTATAATGGCCAATTTATCTACCAACCTGCAAGTCTTTTGGCTTGTGGGAGGAAACCGGAGCACCCGGAGAAAACCCACGCAGACACAGGGAGAACTTGCAAACTCCACACAGGCAGTACCCAGAATTGAACCCGGGTCACTGGAGCTGTGAGGCTGGTCATTATAACATTGCTGTGTGCGGGAGCTTGCTGTGTGCAAATTGGTTGTGTTTCCTACATTACAACAGTGACTATGCTTAGAAAGTATTTTATCTGCTGTAAAGTTCTTTGGTATATCCTGAGAATCATAGAATGATTACAGGACTGAAGGAGGCCATTCAGCCCATTGTGTCTGTGCTGGCTCCTATGAGAGCTAGTCCCACTCTCCTGCCTTTTCCCCATAGGCTTGCAAATCTTTTCTCTTCAAATAATTATCCAATTCCCTTTTGAAAGCCACGATTGAATCTGCCTCCACCACAATCTCAGGCAGTACATTCCAGATCCTAACCACTTACTGTGTAAAACAATTGTTCCTCATGTTGCCATTGGTTCTTTTGCCAATCACCTTATATTGGTGCCCTTTCATTCTCAACCTGTCGCCAATGGGAATACTTTCTCTCTATCTACTCTGTCCAAAGCCCTCATGATTTTGAAAACCTCTATCAAATCTCCTCTCATCCTTTGCTCTAAAGAGAACAGTGCCAGCTTTGTCAATCTATCCACGTAACTGAAGTCTCATTCTGAAAGGGGCCATCGTAATGCAAGTTTCTTATTTGCTTTGAGTTAATCTTTTCCCTTCTAAGATTCCGAGGTCACATTTCAGCCTCTGTTGTACAGTTTGTGATTCATTAATCAATCATCAGCAACTACACAATTAATGACTCCAGCATGTACAACCGCATCAGCCAACTCGGCTAATCACACTCGCTAGCCATGTATCAGAAATGTATTCAATAAAGAAGTTTAACCCTGAGGATCATGATTTACTTGTCATGATTCATGAATTTCCATTTAATTGCGATCAGTTTCTTAAAGAGCTATCTGCTGCTTCGTTAAAACCAACTGTGGACTTTGTGATCATCATTATTTCTGATTTCCCTCCAATTCTTTTGTTTCTATTCATTCCTCTGATGTGAGCATCTCTGGCAAGGTCGGCACTTGTTGCCCATGCCTGATTCCCCTTGAGAAGGTGCTGGTGAGCCAACTTCTTGAACCGCTGCAGTCCATGTGGTACAGGTACACTCACAGTGCTGTTAGGTTCAACTTTTCTGTAGTAGTTTGACACAACTGAATGGCTTGCAAGGCCATTTCAGAGGGCAGTTAAGAGTCAACCACATTGCTGTGGGTCTGGAGCCACATGTAGGCCAGACTGGGTAAGGACGGCAGATTTCCTTCCCTAAAGGACATTAGTGAACCACACGGGTTTTTGCAACAATCCTGTAGTTTCATGGTCAACATTACTGACACTAGCTTTTTATTCTAGATTTATTAATTATTGAAATATAAATTCCACTCGCTGCTGTGGGGGATTTTAAACTCATGTTTCCAAGGCATTAGTCCAGGCCTTTAGATAACTAGCCCAGTAATGCTCCCACTACACGACTGTCCCCTAAGCTTTTTTCCTGAAAGCTAAAGTATGATTCTTCAGATACCAAAGGGTTCAATTTCAAATCTCTTTGCACAGTTATAAGAACACAAGAAATTGGAGCTGGATTTGGCCATTTGAACCTTTGCTTCTGCTCCGTCATTCAATGAGACCATGGCTGATCTTCTTCCTCAACTCCATATCCCTTAATTCCCTTCGTACCCAAAAATCTATTAATCTCTTGAATATACTCAACGACTGCCAAGTTCTTGACCACTCACTCGAACTACCTGTCACCGCTGCCTTTCCCACCTAATCTTGTACCATCAGGAAACTTAGATATGTTACACTCAGTCCCCTCATTTAAGTCATTAACATAAATTGTAAATAGCTGAGGCCCCACCACTGATTCTTACAACACCCTGCTAGTTACGGCCTGCCAACCCAAAAGTGTCCAGGTTATCCCTACTCTGTGTTCTCTGTCCATTAACCAATCCTCAATCCATGCTAATATGTTACCCTGAATCCCATGAGCCCTAATTTTGTGCAATAACATCTTGTGTTAAAAAACACTGCATCTACTGGTTCCCCCTTGTTTGTAAAACTGGCAACATGCTCATCCACCCATTCTTCCTGACCAGAAACTTAACTGGACCAGCCACACAAAAGCCGTGGCTGCTAGAGCAGGTCAGAGGCTGGGAGTTCTGTGGTGAGTAACTCACCTCCTGACTCCCCAAAGCCTGTCCACCATCTACAAGGCACAAGTCAGGAGTGTGATAGAATACTCTTCACTTGCCTGGATGAGTGCAGCTCTGACAACACTTTAAAATATAGTCGTTTTGTAGTGCAGAACTTTGAGTATTGCTGAAAATAGAGACATTATCAGAATTTTTCATCTTGCACTCATCAGGACAATCTACAAGGATACCAATGTAAGGGAAAACAACAACTTATGCTACATGAGAAAATAGTGCTGATTGGTTGGCAAGTGAACTCTGATTGGTAGAGGTGTTGCCATGGAGAATGCACCAGTTAATGGTAACTGACAGTTAACTGCCAAGCTTTGTTTGAAATTTAAACCAGGCAGCTTGACTCTGATTGGTCAAGGCATTGCCCTGAAGAATGAATCTGCGAATTGCTGTCACTTATTATGTTTGTGAGAATAAGAAATACTGAAATGTTGTTTCTACAGCTTGTGGAAAATTACCGAGAAGTCATTTCTACACAACATAATGAAATCACTGAAAAAGAGAACTGATAAGGGTATGTAAGTAAAGACCTTGAGACAGTACAGCAGTTAAAAATTGTGCTTAGGCAGAGAAAAGGGAAACAGCAAGAGTTAGAACAAAGGATGTAGTGAATAAGAAACTGCCCCACTAAGATAAAGGCTGACAGCTGCAAGTTAAAACACACAATGGAGAGCCAAATAAGGTAAAACAACAACAAGAGTTAGGGGCTAGAAAGTTAGAGTAGGGGGAGAAGTAAACAGAGGAGGAGACTGTAGCAACTATAGGATAGGTTAGTGTCATAATATGTTATAACCAATAATGTAAACTAAAGGCGTGGAAAAATGGATTTGTATTGTATAAACATGAACTGAATATGTTGATCGGTGTGCCTGCTTGTAGGACACCCGATCTTGCAAGAACGTTAAATAAACTTACTTCTTCAGAGTTTGACTTGGTGTAAATTATTATTAAGTGGGCTATGTTTCTCACATGTTCAGCTGAAACAGGCACAATGTTTGTAAATGTTCTTTCTGTCTGCAAAGAACAGGGCCCTGTGTATTAATACATGTAGCTTCCAGTACATGCAAATGC
Organism: Heterodontus francisci; assembly: GCF_036365525.1. NCBI lineage: Eukaryota > Metazoa > Chordata > Chondrichthyes > Heterodontiformes > Heterodontidae > Heterodontus > Heterodontus francisci. Next base: position 8,081,753 of record NC_090376.1, read on the forward strand.
GCCACAGTGCGAGCCCTACTGACAATATTAAATTGGTTGTCAGTGTAATTCTTAGCACACTGCAGATTATTTAGCAAAAGTTGTCCAATCGCAGAATCATATCTAATGTTGGACATTGGTCCCAAAGACTGGCAGATCGTATCAAACAACATGTCCCTTCTACTGTTCGCAACTGGCAAGGTACAGGCCGTACCCAACCAGCCCATGTTTGCAACACTCGAAACACAGCTGCCTGGTTTAAATTTCAAACAAAGCTTGGCAGTTAACTGTCAGTCACCGTTAATTGGACGACACAAAGATTGACGATGTGGTAGATAGCAAGGAGGATAGCTGTAGGCTGCAAGAAGATATTGATGGTCGGGTCAGATGGGCAGAAAAGTGGCAAATGGAATTCAACTTGGAGAAGGGTGAGGTGATGAATTTGGGGAGGTCAAACAAGGCAAAGGAATACACGATTAATGGGAAAATACTGAGAGGTTTAGAGGAAGTGAATGTCCACAGCAGACAGGTCAATATGTTGGTTAAGAAGGCAAATGGAATCCTTTCCTTTATTAGCCGAGGTATAGAATATAAGAGCAGGGAGGTTATGCTGGAACTGTATAAATTATTGGTTAGGCCACAACTTGAGTACTGTGTGCAGTTCTGGTCATTCATTACAGAAAGGATGGAATTGCACTAGAGAGGGTACAGAGGAGATTTATGAGGATGTTGCCAGGACTGGAAAAATGTAGCTATGAGGAAAGATTGGATAGGCTGGGGTTGTTCTCCTTGGAACAGAGAAGGCTGAGGGGAGATCTGATTGAAATGTACAAAATTTTGAGGGGCTGGATAGAATGGAGGTGAAGGGTCTATTCACCTTAGCAGAGAGGTCAGTGAAGAGGGGGCATAGATTTAAAGTGATTGGTAGAAAAATTAGAGGGGAGATGAGGAAAACTTCTTCACCCAGAGGGTGGTGGGAGTCTGGAACTCGCTGCCTGAAAGGGTAGTTGAGGCAGAAACCCTCAACTCATTCAAAAGGAGTCTGGATATGCACCTAAAGTGCCGTAATCTGCAGGGCTACGGACCAAATGCTGGAAGGTGGGATTAGAACAGGTGGATTGGTTTTTGGCTGGCACAGCCATGATGGGCCAAGTGGCCTCTTTCTGTGCCTTAATCTTTCTATGATTCTATGATTTCTAATGCTAGGTAAGGAGCTCAACACCACCCAGGACAAAGCAGCCTGCTTGATTAACCATGATAAAAGTTCACTCTCTCCAGTGTGCAGTGTCTGCAGTGTGTACCATCCTTTGACAGCACCTTCCAAACCTGTGACCTCTACAGTGGTGCAGTGGTTAGCACCGCAGCCTCACAGCTCCAGGGACCCGGGTTCAATTCTGGGTACTGCCTGTGTGGAGTTTGCAAGTTCTCCCTGTGACCATGTGGGGTTTTTTCCGGGTGCTCCGGTTTCCTCCCACAGCCAAAGACTTGCAGTTGATAGGTTAATTGGATGTGGTAGGAATATGGGATTAATGTAGGATTAGTATAAATGGGTGGTTGATGGTCGGCGCAGACCCAGTGGGCTGAAGGGCCTGTTTCAGTGCTGTATCTCTAAATAAATAAATACTACATCACCAGCTGTAAGTCACTCACCATTCAAACTTTGACATATATCAGCTGTTCCTTTGCTGTCACTGAATCACAGTCCTTGAACTCCATCCCCAGCAGCACTGTGGACGTAGCAGTGTTCCTAGACGAAGACCCACCACAACCTTCTCAAGGGCAATAGATTCTCGCCGTGCCAGACGTACTTAATTTCAAAGAATGTTCTGGGAATTCCTCCAAACTTACTTGGCTTAGGAAAACTCTCATCCACAAAGAATGAGGTTTGGCTTCAAGAAATTTTGTAAGCAGTTTCAAAATAATTCATTCGTGCCTGCTCATGTAATCTGCATAACACACTGTAATTATTCCAACCAATTAGTACCAAACATGATTGCAGCATTGTGTTTGAAAAGTGCAGCAGAATCTTTGCATCATTACCCACATAGAACAGATGTGAGAGTCGTGGAAACGAAGCTCTTACATAAGGAGGAGTTAAGTGTTTAACGTGCCTCCATTGCACACAAGCTCAGTGCATTTCAATGATGGAAAAGCATTAGTGGACTCATAGAGAGATACAGCACTGAAACAGGCCCTTCAGCCTACTGAGTCCATGCTGACCATCAACCACCCATTTATACTAATCCTATATTAATCCCATACTCTCTACCACGTCCCCACAATCTACCTACACTAGGGGCAATTTACAATGGCCAATTTACCTATCAACCTGCAAGTCTTTGGCTGTGGGAGGAAACTGGAGCACCCGGCAGAAACCCACACAATCACAGGGAGAACTTGCAAACTCCACACAGGCAGTACCCAGAACCAAAGCTGGGTTACAGGATCTGTGACGCTGCAGTGCTAGCCATTACGCCACCCAGAATTTAGAGTATTTCACTATTTAATTGCAGGTTTAACTGTTGATTTTCTACGTTGATGGTGTTGTTTAATAGTCGCAATTAATTTAAATCAGCAAATGCAACGGGCAAAATCTTCAAGACTTTAAAAATAATTACGTCGTCGGGACCATTTCTGGGTCTCGCTCCCACACTTGCTGGCAGCCCGCTCACCAGCACGATCTACCAGGAGACGGCACCATGAGGGGGCCTTCACCTTGAGGCGCACGCTGAAAACCTGTCAATTTTGTTGAAATAAACTGTGGTCGCAGCTGCCAGACAACGAAACCCTCCACAGGGTGGCCTGTGGCTGTGGGGGGGGGGGAACGTGTAGGAGGACTCACGGGCCCCCCTCACCCCAGCTAGCCACCTCTAGGCGCCTGCCAAGCTTTGGCCTCAGCGGGGGAGCCTGTCCGCTGCAGGGAAGATCCCAGCGGTGTCACCAATCTTCCCACAATAGGGCACTTAAATATACAAATTGGCTGCCTGCCTCTGCTAGATCGGTATCCCATGACTCTTTCACCCCATTTCTGGCAAGAGGTGGGAACTCTGATCTGACGCCCACCCATTCCACTTTCATCCCTGTCCTGCCGGCAGACCCGGCTCCACGGGACCAGGAAGATTCCACCCAACATATCAGTAAATAAGACCCAAAGTGTTCCCCGCCTTCAGAAAAGCAATCTTTCACTTAGTGACAATGATGCAAAAACAATACTTAATAGGACCTTACCAGATCTAACAGAAAAACCTCAAAGTACTCATATTACTCTTAATGACTCTTAATACCCCCAAAGCAACTCACCCTAGGCAGTGCTATCAGCTGTGCCTCAATAGTTAGCACTCATTGCTTATGAATCAAAAGATTGTGGGTTCAAGTCCTACTCTAGTGGTTAAACTAACTTTAGTAGTCTAAGTTCAAAAATCTACACTGGCATTTTAGTTCTGCATTCAGATAAAGTGGTAATCTGAAGTACTGTCTGCTATTTCAGATAGATATAAAAGATCCCATGGCACTATTCTGAAGAAGAGCAGGGGGGTTCTGCCCAGTGTCCTGGCCAATACGTATCCCTCAATTATCATCACAAGAACTGATTATCTGGTCATTGCATATTGCTATTTGTGAGAGCTTACCATCTGTTGTGTTGCCTACATTACAACAGTGAGCATACTTCAAAAGTATTTCATTGGCTGCAAAGTGCTTTGGGATGTCCTGAGGTCATGAAAGGTGCTATATAAAGGCAAGATTTTTTTCTTTTTTCTTTCAGCGAATGGGGGCTTGTCAGTGCTGTTCACATCCTGAGCTCAAATTGTCACACTCACGAGGAGTATAGCGATGACAATACAGAAACAAACTGAAAAGTTATAAAACTTGGAACAAATTTAAAAGATTGGGACATTGGCTGTCAACAAAATGGAGGACAAGTCACATGACTCATGCCACCTCCTGCACTGTAATCTACATCCATTGTTTACTAAGAGTGAAAACCAATCAACTCCGTTTGCATGGAAATAAGACAGAAAATGACACATGGATGTAAACTATACTCAAACTAAAACAAAGGCCTTCCCCAGACTTTTCATCTCCAACTAACCTTCACTTCAATGGGAGCAACCCTCATATCCTCAAAATGGGACTATCAAAAGGCCATTCTGCAGCCCAGCAAGAATGGAAACCTAAAGTCACATGGGCAGAAGTAACACTTGTAAGTTCAGCTTAAAAGGTAATCATTTTGCCAACCAGAGAGAGGTTTTGCCAAACAAAGAAAGGTCTTGCCAATACAGGACTTCAGACATCAAGATCAGACTGGTCTCTCCTCAGCCACACAGAAAAGATCTAAAGCCATCTTGAATTCCAGCAAGGCTGAGAGTGAGAGAGAGAGATCACAGTTACATAACAGAAGGCAGTCCAGCCAAGGGCTGTGGAAAGACCCAGCCTAAACAAGAAGAATCCCTGCTGTTAATTCTACACTTCAACTTGCTGCAGCAGAGAACTGAAAGTGACCACCACCTCCAGTCTGAAATCTTAACCACCAGAAATCTACAACACCTCAACAAGTTCAAGACTACAAACACCAGGCCTGCATCTTTAAAAGCAACTGTCCTACTTAGAAGATTCAACAGGTTTACCATAAACCACAAACATCACCTTGAACAATTATTTAGAATCATTAGAACATTACAGCGCAGTACAGGCCCTTCGGCCCTCGATGTTGCGCCGACCTGTGAAACCATCTGACCTACACTATTCCATTTTCATCCATATGTCTATCCAATGACCACTTATATGCCCTTAAAGTTGGCGAGTCTACTACTGCTGCAAGCAGGGCGTTCCACGCCCCTACTACTCTCTGAGTAAAGAAACTACCTCTGACATCTGTCCTATATCTATCACCCCTCAACTTAAAGCTATGTCCCCTCGTGTTTGCCATCACCATCCGAGGAAAAAGACTCTCACTATCCACCCTATCTAACCCTCTGATTATCTTATATGTCTCTATTAAGTCACCTCTCCTCCTCCTTCTCTCCAACGAAAACAACCTCAAGTCCCTCAGCCTTTCCTTGTAAGACCGTCCCTCCATACAAGGCAACATCCTAGTAAATCTCCTCTGCACCCTTTCCAAAGCTTCCACATCCTTCCTACAATGCGATGACCAGTACTGCACGCAATACTCCAGGTGCGGTCTCACCAGAGTTTTGTACAGCTGCAGCATGACCTCGTGGCTCCGAAACTCGATCCCCCTACTAATAAAAGCTAACACACCATATGCCTTCTTAACAGCCCTATTAACCTGGGTAGCAACCTTCAGGGATTTATGCACCTAGATACCAAGATCTCTCTGCTCATCTACACTACCAAGAATCTTCCCATTAGCCCAGTACTCTGCATTCCTGTTACTCCTTCCAAAGTGAATCACCTCGCACTTATCCGCATTAAACTCCATTTGCCATCTCTCAGCCCAGCTCTGCAGCCTATCTATGTCCCTCTGTACCCTACAACATCCTTCGGCACTATCCACAACTCCACCGACCTTAGTGTCATCTGCAAATTTACTAACCCACCCTTCTACACCCTCTTCCAGGTCATTTATAAAAATGACAAACAGCAGTGGCCCCAAAACAGATCCTTGCGGTACACCACTAGTAACTAAACTCCAGGATGAACATTTGCCATCAACCACCACCCTCTGTCTTCTTTCAGCTAGCCAATTTCTGATCCAAAGCTCTAAATCACATTCAACCCCAAACTTCCGTATTTTCTGCAATAGCCTACCGTGGGGAACCTTATCAAACGCCTTACTGAAATCCATATACACCACATCCACTGCTTTACCCTCATCCACCTGTTTGGTCACCTTCTCTAAAAACTCAATAAGGTTTGTGAGGCACGACCTACCCGTCACAAAACCGTGCTGACTATCGCTAATGAACTTATTCTTTTCAAGATGATTATAAATCCTGTCTCTTATAACCTTTTCCAACATTTTACCCACAACCGAAGTAAGGCTCACAGGTCTATAATTACCAGGGCTGTCTCTACTCCCCTTCTTGAACAAGGGTACAACATTTGCTATCCTCCAGTCTTCCGGCACTATTCCTGTCGACAATGACGACATAAAGATCAAGGACAAAGGCTCTGCAATCTCCTCCCTAGCTTCCCAGAGAATCCTAGGATAAATCCCATCTGGCCCAGGGGACTTATCTATTTTCACACTTTCCAAAATTGATAACACCTCCTCCTTGCGAACCTCAATCCCATCTAGCCTAGTAGCCTGAATCTCAGTATTCGCCTCGACAACATTTTCTTTCTCTACTGTAAATACTGATGCAAAATATTCATTTAACACTTCCCCTATCTCCTCTGATTCCACACACAACTTCCTACTACTATCCTTGATTGGCCCTAATCTAACTCTAGTCATTCTTTTATTCCTGATATACCTATAGAAAGCCTTAGGGTTTTCCCTGATCCTATCCGCCAATGACTTCTCGTGTCCTCTCCTTGCTCTTCTTAGCTCTCCCTTTAGATCCTTCCTGGCTAGCTTGTAACTCTCAAGCGCCCTAACTGAGCCTTCACGTCTCATCCTAACATAAGCCTTCTTCTTCCTCTTGACAAGCGCTTCAACTTCTTTAGTAAACCACGGCTCCCTCGCTCGACAACTTCCTCCCTGCCTGACAGGTACATACTTATCAAGGACACGCAGTAGCTGCTCCTTGAATTACCCATGACCTTCTATCTATCTTCTCTTGAGAGTGAATGCGTGCGTGAATGGTGTTGCAAACATTTCGGGAAATTAATATTGTTCAATAAGTAGTTAATCTTCTGTTTCAAACCTACAAGAAAACTTGCCAGCGTCTGTTTATTTAGCAAGTAAAACACTCAGGAGCTAGCTCATCATTTTAAACAAAACACAATTGCAATCAGTTGGGACGTGAACAGTGGGAATCACCCACACCCCTTACCACCTGCCTGTAACAACATGTATAAGCCAATAATTGATCACTAAGTGATGTGGGAAGGGGAACTTTTGGAAACTGATACAGTTGTGAGTGCCCTCTCGGAATGGGGTCAATATTAAAGCATAATAGTTTAGCTTCCAATCCATGCCATACCTGCAAGTGCTTGTTGCTGAGCCACATGAGGACGCTGGCTAAGATAACATTTTTTAATGTGATTGGCAGGGACAGTTTTGAGCTACAGAATGGGACAGGTCATTACTTCCCCCAATTTCAGAAGCAACAGCCAGCTGGATATTGAGTGATCCAAACTTTGTTTCATTGTTGTCTTCAGAACCTCGTTACTAGAATCAAAGAATCATGGAATCTTACTGCACAGAAAGAGGCCATTCAGCCCATCATGCAAGTGCTGGCTCTTTGAAAAAGTTATCCAATTTAGTCCCACTCCCCATCTTTTTCCCCATAACCCCATTCTCTTCATGTACATGTCCAATGTCTATGGAATTTGATTCCACCTCCCCTTCAGATCGTGCGTTCCAGATTTTAACAACCCTCTGTGTGAAGAAACTTTTCCTCATTTCCCCCTATTCCTTTTGCCAGTTATTCTAAATCTACGACACACTTGCCAAAGGGAAGAATTTCTCCCTACTTGCTCTATCAGAACCGTTCACAATTTTGAATATCTATCGGAACTCCCCTTAACCTTCTCTTCTTTCTGGAGAACAATCCCAGCTTCTCCAATCTCTCCACATAACTGAAGTCCCTCAACTCTGGTAAATTTCCTCTGCACTCTCTTCAGAGCCTTGACATCCCTAAAGTGTGGTTCCCTGAATTGTACTCGATACTCCAGCTGATGCCTAACCAGAGATATGTAAAGGTTTAGCATAGCTTCCTTGTTTTTGTATTCAGGGTCCCTATTTACAAAGCTAAATATCCCATACACTTTCTTAACTGTCTTATCAACTTGCCCATCCACCTTCAATGATTTGTGATTATGCACCTCCAGGGCCATGTGTTCTTGCACATCCCACTCCTATTGGCTTAAATAGGAATTAAAATAAAGACACAGAGCCTCACACTATCATTAACCCGTTTTACATCTTTCCGAATTTTTATAGCTGAGCTCATCTTATTCCTTACACACTTTCTGGATCTATTTCCAACTTTGGGATGAGACATTAACCGAGGACCCGTCTGGTGGATGCAAAAATTCCCATGGCCACTATTTTGAAGAACGGGGGAGCTCTCCCTAGCATCCTGGGCCAATATCTATCCCTCAAACAATATACTTAAAAATCTGACTTTCAGGTCATTTATTTCACTGCTCTTTGTGTGACATCTCGCCTCTGGATCTGAAGGTCATGGGATCAAGTCCCACTCCAGAGACCTGAGCGCAAAATCCAGGCTGACACACCCAATGCAGTTCTGAGGGAGTGCTGCACTGTCAGAGGTGCTGTCTTTTAGATGAGGCATTAAACCGAGGCCCCGTCTGTCCTCTCAGGTGTATGTAAAACGAATCCCATGGCTCTGTTTTAAAGAAGAGCAGGCGAGTTCACTCAGTTCTCCTGACTAATCACTAAAATGGATTATCTGATAATTAGTCATTCGGTACTACAGAACTTGAGTATTGCTGCAAATAGAGACATGTTGTCAAAGCTTTTTGTCTTGCACTCATCAGGACAATCCACAAGAATACCAATGTAAGGGGGAAAAAAACAACTTAAAGTTGATATTCTTACAGATTGCCCTGATGAGTGGAAGACAAAAAGCTTCCACAACATGTCTCTATTTTCAGCAATATCTGATAAATTGTGAGAACTCTATATGGGACCTTGCTGTGCACAAATTGGCTGTCTTGTTTCCTACATTACATCAGTGGCTGCACCTCAAAAGCACTTCACTGGCTGTAAAGCACTTTAGGATGCCCAGAGTTTGTCAAATAAATGCAAGTCCTTCTTTTGAAAATTATTTGCTGACTTCTTTCTTTCATCCTTGGCTGCAAGAGTCACAAGCACTTCATGGGAAATATGCAACATAGACCTGGATCAGTGTGAAACTGGGTGATTTCCCAATAATCACTTCATCAGCTGTGTCTGCTTTCAATCGACCATCACATTTTAGCTTTCATGAAAAGAAGTTCAGTTTCATTTTCACTCAGCTTGGCCAGTCAACAACCTCAAGAATATTTGTGTTGGAGGCCTCTTTTTAGACTGAGAGGTGACCTGATAGGGGTCAATAAAATTATGAAGGGGTTTGATAGAGTAGATGTAGCTTGATGGCTCATGTCTTGTTAACGCAAAAGAAATAACTTGCATTTATATAGCACCTTCATGGCCTCAGAATGTCCCAACAAGCCAATAAAGTACTTTTGAAGTGTGGTCACTGTTGTAATGTAGGAAATGCAGCAGCCAATTTGTACACAGCAAGATCCCACAATCATCGCTGTGATAATGATCAGATAATCTAATTTTTTGTGATGTAGTACTCGCCAGGACACTGGGGAGAACTCCACTGTTCTTCTTCGAAATAGTGCCAGGTGATCTTCTACATCCACCTGAGAAAGCAGATGGGGCCTGAGTTGAACGTTTGCCTCCATCCATCGAACGAGACTCTGTGAAGTCAAGTCCCATTCCAGAGACTGAAGCATAAAAAAAAAACCAAGCCTGATAATATAAAGCAGCACTGAAGGAGCCTTGGCAGATGTGCTGTTTTTTTAAACTGAGGCCCCATCTTCTCTCTCAGGTAGAAATAAAAGATGCCACAGCATTATTTTGAAGAAGGGCAGGAGAGTGCTGGCCAATATTTACCCTTCAGCTAACGTCACTAAGACAAAAAAGCTCTTTGGGATGTCCTGAGTTTGTGAAAAGCATTATAAAATTCAATTCCCTCCGTGGCCTCGCCCCTCCCTATCTCTGTAATCACCTCCAGCCCCACAAACCTCCATGATCTCCGCATTTGTCCAATTCCGGCTTCTTGAGCATCCCTGATTTTAATGGCTCCACCATTGGTGGTCGTGCCTTCAGCTGCCTGGGCCCTAAGCTCTAGAATCTCCTAAATCTCTCCTCCTTTAAGATGCTCCTTAAAACCTACCTCTTTGACCAAGCTTTTTGTCACCTGTCCTAATATCATCTTACGTGACCCGGTGTCAAATTTTATTTGATAATCTCGCCTGTGGGACATTTTAATCCAAGTTGATTTTTTTAGTGCAATTATATTTAACAGAGGACAACACAGGCTTTGATATCGCAGGAGTTCTGGAACTTCCTCTGTTGTCCTTCCAATGCTGGAGGCCTGGGACTAACTGGTTAATCCACATCCATGAGTCTTTCAAAACAACTTCTAACCAAACCTTTCTCAGGCGCAAACTCAGGAAACAGACCTCAGCCTACAGGTGGTATGACTAACTCTTAGGAACTAGATTGAAATCGCTATCTGTTGATTGGTTGTTTGACAGTTGCCAATTCTCCTTTTGGCGTTACACCATATTGACGCAGTTTGGTTCATGTACTGTGCTGGGGCCAGTATTTATCCCTCAGACCACATCGCCAATAAAACAGATGATCTGGTCGTTGCTCTTCATGGGAGCTTGCTGTGCACAAATTGGCTGCTGCGTTGCCTACATTACAACAACAACCACACTTCAGAAGTATTTCACTGGCTGTAAAGCACTTCGGGATGTCCTGAGGTCATGAAAGGCGCTATAGAAATGCAGATTTTTCTTCTTCTTTCATTCCACTCCCACATCGCCATCATTTCATTGGCGAACCTTACCATAGTTGGATTGATTCCAATGTACAATATGTCTCTTTGATTTACAGTGTCTGTGTTTAATCCCAAAGATTCACCTGCAACATTTCACAACACCTGTGGTAAATGACTCACCATTTGATTCATTGACTGAATTGTACTGTGAACCCTGTTTCTGCAGATATTCTCCTCTCCTGTCCTAAAGGCACCAACTCGTGCTAGGGCTCAGTTCCATCGTTCTTCCTCCTGAGCCCAACTTGTTTGAACCTGGGCGGTGAATAGCACCAGGTTATTTGAGTGTTCAAGGTATCTCAGCCTAACCTGCTCATGTCCTTAGCCAATGTTCGCACATGCATATCGCCACACAGGAGTCATTGAATCTGGTGACCCGTAGTGAGAGCCCAACCTATTTTGTTGCCTCTCTAGTCCAGCAGAGTAATGGCAGCCTCACTACCAATGCCCCATCCCAGAACAGACCTGAGGTCAAACTTATGTTATGACCAGGTGAGAAAGGGGCCTAGGGGATCCCTCTCAGCCTTTTCCTGGTTTGACCGTAACAAGGTTTAATGTTTAAAAAACTGTGTTTTTAGCTCCCCCTCAATGAATCTTTGTTCACTGCTCTCCAATTGTAAGGCAAAGAAATCAACCAGATAGGTTTTCTTAGATTTAAACAAGAAAGGTGTAAGTTTATTAACCTTAAAACTCTAATTTGCTTAAAATTACTACAAATACACAACATGACCACACTAGCATGCATACTCGATAAACACACATGCAGATAGAGACAGAAAAGGGGTAAGAATAAAGGGGAAAAGTGTGAAACAATAGCTGGGGTTCATTTACTGTCCTTTGAGTCAATGTAGAGTCTTTGATTTGCAGTTAAATCTTGCCGTGTCACTGGGGCCAGGTGCACACTTTCAAACTTGTTTCGATGTAGGAGTCTTCTCTCTTGAGGTTTCAGTGGCTTCAGTGGTTTTGGAAATTCATGAGGGAGAGAGACCTTCCTTCTCTGTTGTCTTCAAAGCAATCTCTGTCTTCAAACTGTCCTGTGAGCACAATTCAAACCTTCAAGTTGGCCAGCAGGTTAGTCATGTGATTAAGTTGTTTTTTTTAACAAACTCTCCTGTGTTTTTGTGGATTCCTTTCATTATAGCAGACACCCACGGTGGGGGTGGGAGGTGGGGGGTGGAAATGAAACGCTGGTTGTTACACATTCAGTGTCTGGTGATCAAAATCCATTTGGGTTAATTGGATCAGGGAGCAGTTCCATTGTCTTTTCCCATTGTCTTAGAATGCACATTTTTCCAGCCACTGCTGATCTCTTTAAACAAGTCATCTCTTCATTCCAGCAACAGTTCCAAATTAATGTTTCATATGACAAAATCAATATGCTCATTCGTGGCAGGTGAGGTCTTCATGACATTTAGCACACTCCTAATTTCTCTTTACTCTTCATTCTCAGGCTTTGAGCATTGTTGGCAAGACTGATATTCATTACCCATCCCTAGCTGTTGTGAGAAAATGGCAGTGGGCCAACTTGTTAATCACTGAATTTCTTCGGAACAGTTCATTACAACTATTGTCAAGCCAGGTTACATCAGAGGACTGGGAAGAGTCAGCTGAGGATTTCCATCTTCAATCCTCCATAAACTTGAACTTATCCAAAACTCTGCTGGCTGTGTTCTGACTTGTGCCTAGTCCTGTTCACCCATCACCTCTGTGCTCGCTAACCTACATTGGCTTCTGTTCTGACAATGCCTCAATTTAAAAATTCTCAACTTTCTTTTCAAATCCCGCCATGGCCTTGCCCCTTTCTATCTCTGTAATCTCCTCCAGCCCTACAACCCCTCTGAGATCTCGGCACTCCTCCAATTCTGGCCTCTTGCATATCCCCAATTTGAATTGCTCCAGCACTGGTGTCCATGCCTTTAACTACCGTGGTCCTAAGCTCTGGAATTCCCTCCCTAAACCTTTCTGCCTCTCTAACTCTCTCTCCTCCTATAAGACAATCCTTAAAACCTACCTTTTTGAACAAGCTTTTGGTCACCAGATCTCCTTTGTGACTTGGTGGGCGGAACTCAGAACACGGCGGGGCGTAACCTTAAAATTAGAGTTAGGCTGTTGAGGGGTGATGTCAGGAAGCACAAAGGGTGATGGAAATCTGGAGCTTTCTCCCATAAAAGGCCGATGAGGCCGCGGGTCAATTGAAATTTTCCAAGCTGAGTTTAACACATTTACCGATTAGGCACACTACCGCCTGCCGGACTGAACATTGAGTTCAATAATTTCAGAGCATGACGGGCCCTCCATTTTACTTTAATTTTGAGTTATTTTTTCTTTTTTAATATTTTTTTGTGTTCATTTTATTTTATCTTAGTTTGTTCAGTTTGCTTACCCCCTTTTTTCATGTTTGTGCTTGTGGCTGTTCAGTTTTCAGTCCATTAACACCCTATCTATACTCATACTTTGTCTTTCAACACACCATTAACATATTGTTTACCTTTGCTCCATGACCTTCTGGTCAGTCATTCTCTGTGACCTTGTCCTATCTACACTTTCTCCTTTGTTATCTCTTGCACCCCCGCACCCCCCCCCCCTTTACTTGCTTAAAACCTTTCACGTTTCTAATATCTGCTAGTTCTGAAGAAGGGTCACTGACCTGAAGCGTTAACTCTGCTTCTGGCTCCACAGATGCTGCCAGACTTGCTGAGTATTTCCAGCATTTCTTATTTTTATATTATATTATATATGAGTTTACCACATTACTGTTCGGCAAGGGTTATCGAACCAAGGCGGGTAGATGGAGTTAAGATACAGATCAGCCATAATCTAACAGAATGGTAGGACAGGCATGAGGGGCTGAATGGCCTACTTCTGCTCCTATGTTCGTAAAAGACTTAAACCCAGTTTATCTTGCTAACAGTGAATGGAATTTTTACAATTTATTTTGATGAAGGTTAGCTGCCTTTATAGTAACACATACTTTCTGTCAGTGAGAATAATTCATATTTTAGTGGGAGAGAATTAATACAACCTGTTGAGAGCGCCTTTTTTTTATTTGCTTGTGGGTGCGAGCATTGCTTCCAATGCCACTTGTGGGAAGAAAGAAAACTAGAGGCTATCAGTACAAGATTAAATCAAATAGCGAATTCAGACAGAATTTACCCAGACAGTGGTGAGAATGTGGAACTCACTGCCACAGGGAGTGGTTCAGGTGAATAGTATAGATACATTGAAGGGGAAGCTGGATAAACACATGAGGGAGAAGGGAATAGAGGGTTATGCTGATAGAATTCGAAGAAGAAGGACGGGAGGAGGCCGGAATGCAGCTAAGCGCTGGCATGGACTGGTTGGGCCGAATGGCCTGTTTCTGTGCTGTAAATCCTATGCAACCGAGCTGTGTAGCTCATATTTTACCTCTTTTGCTGTTTCAGCCTCACGGTGAACTCTTCTGAATTCTGGTCACTAAAGTACTCCCGAACAATTCTAAAGTATATAGTGCAGGGGTTATTACAGAAACAAATATCGGATCCAAGTTCTTTCTCAAAGTTCCTGAACAATCACCAGAGTGTGTCATTAACAAATGTCAAAAAACGTAAATGTTACCGTCAGTTCGCAGAAACTAAAAATGGGTCAGAAAGGTTTTAAGCTCATGGGAGAGTATGAAGCCAAGCATGTTTCCTGGTTTTATGTTATGAGGAATAGATAAAATGAGTTCCATTTGTTTTCTCAGGAAAAGAGCAGAGTTCAAGGCAAGTGAATCCAAATTTGCAGAACTATGGGAGGAAACTGACATAAACGATACAGGAAAATTGCTAATCATGTCACCAGTGGAAGCCATGCCTTCAGCTCTAGAATTCCCTCCCTAAACATCTCGGCCTCACTACAATTCTTTCCTTCTTTAAGATGCTCTTCCCTCAAATGGCTTGGAATGCATACTGTCCATCCGACTGCTCACTGCCTCTGGTCCAGTACACCTACTTAGCATCTATGCTCCAACACTCTGCTCCTCACCTGATGCTAAAGACCAGTTCTACGAAGAACTCCATAATATCATTAGCAGCATCCCCAATACTGAACATCTATTCCTGCTGGGGGACTTTAATGCCAGGGTTGGGGCCGACCATGACTCATGGCCCTCCTGCCTTGGGCGCTATGGCGTTGGAAGGGTGAATGAGAACGGGCAGAGACTGCTTGAGTTGTGTACCTATCATAACCTCTGCATCACCAACTCGTTCTTTCACACTAAACCCTGTCACCAGGTTTCATGGAGGCACCCAAGATCGCGTCGTTGGCACCAGCTAGACCTCATCGTCACAAGGCAAGCCTCCTTAAACAGTGTTCCAATCACACGCAGCTTCCACAGTGCGGACTGCGACACCGACCACTCCCTGGTGTGCAGCAAGGTTAGACTCAGACCAAAGAAGTTGCATCATTCCAAGCAGAAGGGCCACCCAAGCATCAACATGAGCAGAATTTCTCGTCCACAGCTGTTACAAGAATTTCTAAATTCACTTGTAAAAGCCCTTTAAAACACTCCCACAGGGGATGCTGAGACCAAGTGGGCCCACATCAGAGACGTCATCTATGAGTCAGCTTTAACCACCTACGGCAAATGTGCGAAGAGGAATGCAGACTGGTTTCAATCTCATAATGAAGAGCTGGAACCTGTCATAGCTGCTAAGCGCATTGCACTGTTGAACTACAAGAAAGCCCCCAGCGAGTTAACATCCGTAGCACTTAAAGCAGCCAGAAGCACTGCACAAAGAACAGCCAGGCGCTGCGCAAATGACTACTGGCAACACCTATGCTGTCATATTCAGACACCGGAAATATCGGAGGGATGTATGATGGCATTAAGAGAGCTTTTGGGCCAACCATCAAGAAGATCGCCCCCCTCAAATCGAAAGCAGGGAACATAATCACTGACCAACGCAAACAAATGGACCGCTGGGTGGAGCACTTCCGAGAACTGTATTCCAGGGAGAATGTTGTCACTGAGACTGCCCTCAATGCAGCCCAGCCTCTACCAGTCATGGATGAGCTGGACATACAGCCAACCAAAACGGAACTCAGTGATGCCGTTAATTCTCTAGCCAGCGGAAAAGCCCCTGGGAAGGACAGCATTACCCCTGAAATAATCAAGAGTGCCAAGCCTGCTATACTCTCAGCACTACATGAACTGCTTTGCCTGTGCTGGGACGAGGGAGCAGTACTACAGGACATGCGCGATGCCAATATCATCACCCTCTATAAAAACAAAGGTGACCGCGGTGACTGCAACAACTACCATGGAATCTCCCTGCTCAGCATAGTGGGGAAAGTCTTTGCTCGAGTCGCTTTAAACAGGCTCCAGAAGCTGGCCGAGCGCGTCTACCCTGAGGTACAGTGTGGCTTTCGTGCAGAGAGATCCACCGTTGACATGCTGTTCTCCCTTCATCAGATACAGGAGAAATGCCGCGAACAACAGATGCCCCTCTACATTGCTTTCATTGATCTCACCAAAACCTTTGACCTCGTTAGCAGACGTGGTCTCTTCAGACTACTAGAAAAGATTGGGTGTCCACCAAAGCTACTAAGTATCATCACCTCATTCCATGACAATATGAAAGGCACAATTCAGCTTGGCGGCGCCTCATCAGACCCCTTTCCTATCCTGAGTGGCATGAAACAGGGCTGTGTTCTCGCACCCACACTGTTCGGGATTTTCCTCTCCCTGCTGCTCTCACATGCGTTCAGAAGAAGGAATTTTCCTCCACACAAGATCAGGTGGCAGGTTGTTCAACCTTGCCCATCTAAGAGCGAAGTCCAAAGTATGGAAAGTCCTCATCAGGGAACTCCTCTTTGCTGACGATGCTGCATTAACATCTCACACTGAAGAGTGTCTGCAGAGTCTCATCGACAGGTTTGCGGCTGCCTGCAACGCATTTGGCCGAACCATCAGCCTCAAGAAAACAAACATCATGGGGCATAACGTCAGAAATGCTCCATCCATCAATATCGGCGCCACGCTCTGGAAGTGGTTCAAGAGTTCACCTACCTAGGCTCAACTATCACCAGTAACCTATCTCTAGATGCAGAAATCAACAAGCGCATGGGAAAGGCTTTCATTGCTATGTCCAGACTGGCCAAGAGAGTGTGGGAAAATGGCGCACTGACACGGAACACAAAAGTCCGAGTGTATCAAGCCTGTGTCCTCACTACCTTGCTCGATGGCAGCGAGGCCTGGACAACGTATGTCAGCCAAGAGCAACGTCTCAATTCATTCCATCTTCGCTGCCTCCGGAGAATACTTGGCATCAGGTGGCAGGACCGTATCTCCAACACAGAAGTCCTCGAGGCGGCCAACATCCCCAGCTTATACACACTACTGAGTCAGCGGCGCTTGCGATGGCTTGGCCATGTGAGCCAAGATGGCAGGATCCCCAAAGAGACATTGTACAGCGAGCTCGCCACTGGTATCAGACCTATCGGCCGTCCATGTCTCCTCTTTAAAGACGTCTGCAAACCCGACATGAAGTCCTGTGACATTGATCACAAGTCGTGGGAGTCAGTTGCCAGTGTTCGCCAGAGCTGGCGGGCAGCCATAAAGGCGGGGCTGAAGTGTGGTGAGTCGAAGAGACTTAGCAGTTGGCAGGAGAAAAGACAGAAGCGCAAGGGGAGAGCCAACTGTGTAACAGCCCCGACAAACAAATTTTTCTGCGGCACCTGTGGAAGAGTCTGTCACTCTAGAATTGGCCTTTCTAGCCACTCCAGGCGCTGCTTCACAAGCCACTTACCACCTCCAGGCACTTACCCATTGTCTCTCGAGATAAGGAGGCCAAAGAAGAAGAAGAAGAGAAGAAGAAGCAGCCCCTGTGTATATTATAGAGAATAAACAGGCTCTGTATATATTATAGAGAACTGCAGTGCCTGTGTATATTATTGAGAATAGCAGCTCCTGTGTATATTATAGAGAATAGCAGCTCCTGTGCATATTATTAAGAATAGCAGCTTGTGTATATTATGGGGAATAGCAGCTCCCTGTGTATATTATAGGGAATAGCAGCTCCCTGTGTATATTATAGGGAATAGCAGCTCCCTGTGTATATTATAGAGAATAGCAGCTCCTGTGTATATTATTGAGAATAGCAGCTCCTGTGTATATTATTAAGAATAGCAGCTTGTGTATATTATAGGGAATAGCAGCTCCCTGTGTATATTATAGGGAATAGCAGCTCCCTGTGTATATTATTGAGAATAGCAGCTCCTGTGTATATTATTGAGAATAGCAGCTCCTGTGTATATTATAGAGAATAGCAGCCCCTGTGTATATTATTGAGAATAGCAGCTCCTGTGTATATTATTGAGAATAGCAGCTCCTGTGTATATTATAGAGAATAGCAGCCCCTGTGTATATTATTAAGAATAGCAGCTTGTGTATATTATAGGGAATAGCAGCTCCCTGTGTATATTATAGGGAATAGCAGCTCCCTGTGTATATTATAGAGAATAGCAGCTCCTGTGTATATTATAGGGAATAGCAGCTCCCTGTGTATATTATAGAGAATAGCAGCTCCTGTGTATATTTTAGAGAATAGCAGCTCCTCTGTATATTATAGAGAATAGCAGCTCATGTGTATATTATAGAGACTAGCAGCTCCTGTGTATATTATAGGGAATAGCAGCTCCTGTGCATATTGTAGAGAATAGCAGCTCCTGTGTATATTATTGAGAATAGCAGCTCAGATGTATATTATAGGTAATAGCAGCCCCTGTGTACATTACAGACAATAACAGGATCTGTGTATATTATAGAGAACAGCAGTGCCTGTGTATATTATTGAGAATAGCAGCTCCTGTATATATTGTAGAGAACAGCAGCTCGTGTATATTATTGAGAACAGCAGCTCCTGTGTATATTTTAGAGAATAGCAGCTCCTCTGTATATTATAGAGAATAGCAGCTCATGTGTATATTATAGAGACTAGCAGCTCCTGTGTATATTATAGGGAATAGCAGCTCCTGTGTATATTGTAGAGAATAGCAGCTCCTGTGTATATTATTGAGAATAGCAGCTCAGATGTATATTATAGGTAATAGCAGCCCCTGTGTACATTACAGACAATAACAGGATCTGTGTATATTATAGAGAACAGCAGTGAGTGTGTATATTATTGAGAATAGCAGCTCATGTATATATTGTAGAGAACAGCAGCTCGTGTATATTATTGAGAATAGCAGCTCCTGTGTATTATAGAGAATAGCAGCTCCCTGTGTATATTATAGAGAAAAGCAGCTCCTGTGTATATTATAGGGAATAGCAGCTCCCTGTGTATATTATAGAGAAAAGCAGCTCCTGTGTATATTATAGAGAATAGAATCTCCCTGTGTATATTATAGAGAATAACAGCTCCTGTGTGTAATATAGAGAATAGCAGCTCCTGTGGATATTATAGAGAAAAGCAGCTCCTGTGTATATTATAGGGAATAGCAGTTCCTGTGTGTATTATAGAGAATAGCAGCTCCTGTGTATATTATAGAGAATAGCAGCTCCCTGTGTATATTATAGAGAAAAGCAGCTCCTGTATATATTATTGAGAATAGCAGCTCCTGTGTGTATTACAGAGAATAGCAGCTCCTGTGTCTATTATAGGGAATAGCAGCTCCCTGTGTAGATTGTCGAGAATAGCAGCTCCTGTGTATATTATAGAGAATAGCAGCTCCTATGTATATTATTGAGAATAGCAGCTCCTGTGTATATTATAGAGAATAGCAGCTCCTGTGTATATTATAGAGAATAGCAGCTCCTGTGTATATTATTAAGAATAGCAGCTTGTGTATATTATAGGGAATAGCAGCTCCCTGTGTATATTATTGAGAAAGCAGCTCCTGTGTATATTTTTGAGAATAGCAGCTCCTGTGTATATTATTGAGTATAGCAGCTTGTGTATATTATCGGGAATAGCAGCTCCCTGTGTATATTATAGGGAATAGCAGCTCCCTGTTTATATTATAGAGAATAGCAGCTCCTGTGTATATTATTGAGAATAGCAGCTCCTGTGTATATTATAGAGAATAGCAGCTCCTGTGTATATCGTGGAGACTAGCAGCTCCTGTGTATATTATAGAGAATAGCAGCTCCCTGTGTATATTATAAAGAATAGCAGCCCCTGTGTATATTATTAAGAATAGCAGATCCTGTGTATATTATTGAGGATAGCAGCTCCTGTGTATATTATTAAGAATAGCAGCTTGTGTATATTATGGGGAATAGCAGCTCCCTGTGTATATTATAGAGAATAGCAGCTCCTGTGTATATTTTTGAGAATAGCAGCTCCTGTGTATATTATTGAGTATAGCAGCTTGTGTATATTATAGGGAATAGCAGCTCCCTGTGTATATTATAGGGAATAGCAGCTCCCTGTTTATATTATAGAGAATAGCAGCTCCTGTGTATATTATTGAGAATAGCAGCTCCTGTGTATATTATAGAGAATAGCAGCTCCTGTGTATATCGTGGAGACTAGCAGCTCCTGTGTATATTATAGAGAATAGCAGCTCCCTGTGTATATTATAAAGAATAGCAGCCCCTGTGTATATTATTAAGAATAGCAGATCCTGTGTATATTATTGAGGATAGCAGCTCCTGTGTATATTATTAAGAATAGCAGCTTGTGTATATTATGGGGAATAGCAGCTCCCTGTGTATATTATAGAGAATAGCAGCTCCTGTGTATATTATTGAGAATAGCAGCTCCTGTGTATATTATAGAGAATAGCAGCTCCTGTGTATATTATTGAGAATAGCAGCTCCTGTGTATATTATTAAGAATAGCAGCTTGTGTATATTATAGGGAATAGCAGCTCCCTGTGTATATTATAGGGAATAACAGCTCCCTGTGTATATTATAGGGAATAGCAGCTCCCTGTGTATATTATAGAGAATAGCAGCTCCTGTGTATATTATAGAGAATAGCAGCTCCTGTGTATATTATTGAGAATAGTAGCTCCTGTGTATATTATAGAGATTAGCAGCTCCTGTGTATATTATTGAGAATAGCAGCTCCTGTGTATATTATAGAGAATAGCAGCTCCTGTGTATATTATTGAGAATAGCAGCTCCTGTGCATATTATAGAGAATAGCAGCTCCTGTGTATATTATTGAGAATAGCAGCTCCTGTGTATATTATTAAGAATAGCAGCTTGTGTATATTATAGGGAATAGCAGCTCCCTGTGTATATTATAGAGAATAGCAGCTCCTGTGTATATTATTGAGAAAGCAGCTCCTGTGTATATTTTTGAGAATAGCAGCTCCTGTGTATATTATTGAGTATAGCAGCTTGTGTATATTATAGGGAATAGCAGCTCCCTGTGTATATTATAGGGAATAGCAGCTCCCTGTTTATATTATAGAGAATAGCAGCTCCTGTGTATATTATTGAGAATAGCAGCTCCTGTGTATATTATAGAGATTAGCAGCTCCTGTGTATATTGTGGAGACTAGCAGCTCCTGTGTATATTATAGAGAATAGCAGCCCCTGTGTATATTATAAAGAATAGCAGCCCTTTGTATATTATTAAGAATAGCAGCTCCTGTGTATATTATTGAGGATAGCAGCGCCTGTGTATATTATTAAGAATAGCAGCTTGTGTATATTATGGGGAATAGCAGCTCCCTGTGTATATTATAGGGAATAGCAGCTCCCTGTGTATATTATAGAGAATAGCAGCTCCTGTGTATATTATTGAGAATAGCAGCTCCTGTGTATATTATAGAGAATAGCAGCTCCTGTGTATATTATTGAGAATAGCAGCTCCTGTGTATATTATTAATAATAGCAGCTTGTGTATATTATAGGGAATAGCAGCTCCCTGTGTATATTATAGGGAATAGCAGCTCCCTGTGTATATTATAGGGAATAGCAGCTCCCTGTGTATATTATAGAGAATAGCAGCTCCTGTGTATATTATAGAGAATAGCAGCTCCTGTGTATATTATTGAGAATAGTAGCTCCTGTGTATATTATAGAGATTAGCAGCTCCTGTGTATATTGTAGTGACTTGCAGCTCCTGTGTATATTATAGAGAATAGCAGCTCAGGTGTATATTATATGGAATAACAGCTCCTGTGTATATTGTAGAGAATAGCAGTCCCTGTGTATATTATAGGGAATAGCAGCTCCTCTATATATTTTAGGGAATAGCAGCTCCTGTGTATATTATAGAGAATAGCAGCTCCCTGTGTATATTATAGAGAATAGCAGCTCCTGTGTATATTATTGAGAATAGCAGCTCCTGTGTATATTATAGAGATCAGCAGCTCCTGTGTATATTATTGAGAATAGCAACTCCTGTGTATATTATAGAGAATAACAGCCCCTGTGTATATTATAGAGAATAGCAGCTCCTGTGTATATTATAGAGAATAGCAGCTCAGGTGTAAATTATATGGAATAACAGCTCCTGTGTATATTGTAGAGAATAGCAGTCCCTGTGTATATTATAGGGAATAGAAGCTCCTCTATATATTTTAGGGAATAGCAGCTCCTGTGTATATTATAGAGAATAGCAGCCCCTGTGTATATTATTAAGAATAGCAGCTTGTGTATATTATAGGGAATAGCAGCTCCCTGTGTATATTATTGGGAATAGCAGCTCCTGTGTATATTATTGAGAATAGCAGCTCCTGTGTATATTATAGAGAATAGCAGCTCCTGTGTATATTATCGAGAATAGCAGCTCCTGTGTATATTGTAGAGAATAGCAGCTCCTGTGTATATTATTGAGAATAGCAGCTCCTGTGTATATTATAGAGAATAGCAACTCCTGTGTTTATGATAGGGAATAGCAGCTCCCTGTGTATATTATAGAGATAGCAGCTCCTGTGTATATTATAGAGAATAGCAGCTCCTGTGTATATTGTAGAGACTAGCAGCCCCTGTGTATATTATTGGGAATAGCAGCTCCTGTGTATATTGTAGAGAATAGCTGCTTCTGTGTATATTGTCGAGAATAGCAGCTCCTGTGTCTTTTATAGAGAATAGCAGCTCCTGTGTATATTATAGAGAATAGCAACTCCTGTGTATATGATAGGGAATAGCAGCTCCTGTGTATATTATAGAGATAGCAGCTCCTGTGTATATTACAGCGAATAGCAGCTTCTGTGTATATTATAAAGAATAGCAGCTTCTGTGTATATTATAAAGAATAGCTTATTCTGTGTATATTATAGAGAATAGCAGCTCCTGTGTATATTATAAAGAATAGCAGCTTCTGTGTATATTATAGAGAAAAGCAACTCCTGTGTATATTGTAGAGAATAGCAGCTCCTGTGTATATTACAGCGAATAGCAGCTTCTGTGTATATTATAGGGAATAGCAGCTCCTGTGTATATTATAAAGAATAGCAGCTTCTGTGTATATTATAAATAATAGCAGCTTCTGTGTATATTATAAAGAATAGCTTATTCTGTGTATATTATAGAGAATAGCAGCTCCTGTGTATATTATAAAGAATAGCAGCTCCTGTGTATATTATAAAGAATAGCAGCTCCTGTGTATATTATATAGAATAGCAGCTCCTGTGTATATTATAAAGAATAGCAGCTTCTGTGTATATTATAGAGAATAGCAGCTCCTGTGTATATTATAGAGAATAGCAGCTCCTGTGTATATTATAAAGAATAGCAGCTTCTGTGTATATTATAGAGAATAGCAGCTCCTGTGTATATTATAAAGAATAGCAGCCCCTGTATATATTATAAAGAATAGCAGCTCCTGTGTATATTGTAGAGAATAGCAGCTCCTGTGTATTATCCCATTAATAGCTTTCCTTTAAGCAAGCTAGCTGATTTGGCACAGTTTTTACCATTGTACACAACAGAGGGAGGGCGTGTAAAGCATCAGGACCTGCAAAGCGATCTCACAATGGCTTGATTTTATTCCAATTTTTAGAACAAACACCTCGAGACGTATTGCAAAAACATCCAACAATGCTGACCCAAGCACTTTCTATTTTACTGACTTGAATCAAAGGCACTTGGAAATGGTGGCAAAGTCCGAACAGGAAGGAAATTAAACGCTGAGTAGTGGGGGGGGGTGGTCGAGAGAGGAATGAGGCTCATAGCTGCTGTGAGTTTCTTTAAGAACTCAGACTGCTCACAATGCTGACTGCACTTTAGCTCCTTTGCAATCATAAACTGTTGTCGGGCTGAATGTAAAGCTATGTGGCATGCGGAAAGAAAAAAATTGCATTTATATACTGCCTTTCACATCCTGAAGACATCTCAAGCTACTTTACAGCCAAAGAAGTGCTTTTGAAGTGTAGTCCCTGTTGCAATGTAGGAAACACAGCAGTTAATTTGCGCACAGCAAGCTCCCACAAACAGCCGCGTAATAATGACCAGATCATCTGTTCTTGGTGATGTTGATTGAGGGATAAATATTGGGCAGGACACCGGGGACAACTCTTCAAAATAGTGTCATGGGATCTTTTATATCCACCTGAGAAGGCAGACAGGGCCTCAGCTTAACATCTCAGCTGAAAAGACACTCTCTCAGCACCACACTGGACAGGCAGCCTTAATTTTTGTGAAATAAAAACAAGAAATGCTGGAACCACTCAGCAGGTCTGGCAGCATCTGTGAAAAGAGAAGCAGAGTTAACGTTTCGGGTCAGTGACCCTTCCTTAATTTTTGTGCTCAGTTCGTGGAATGGTGACTCAAACCTATAACCTTTGACTCAAGGGCAAGAGTCACAGAGTCAGAGCTGACTCAAGCCAGGGCTGCCTCAATCCACCCACTGGATTCATTGTTAAGTTCAGTGCTCAGTGTCTGTATTGAGCCCCACAGATCACAAAGAGCCAATCTCTATCTTTGGTAACTGCTCAATCACTGGATTATGAAGTGCACAGGTGTTGTGGTTACATTACTGGGCAAGCTCAAATCCAATCCTGGCCGAATGCAAATTTGAATTCAGTAAATAAAATAATTGGCGGCATGAAGCTGTCGGGTTATTGTCACAACCCACCTTTAGGGAAGGAAACCTGCTATCCTTGTCCAGTCTGGCCCGATGTGTGACTCCAGTCAGGGGACATACATGGTTAACTCTTAACGGCCCTCTCAAGTTGCACAGCAAGTCACTCAGTTGCATCAAAACACTGCAATTTTGTCTCGAAGCCCCACTAGCACCTTCTCGGGGCAACTCAGGCTGACCTTGTCAGTGACTCACATATCTCGAGAATGAAGAAAGAGAAATACAGGTCACAATGCACAGTGAAGCATGTCAGATCCATCCAGACATTGCTTGGGATGAAAGTTGTTTTCTTGTTTTGAAGTATTGCTGTGCAGGAGATTTAGCAGCCAAGCAAGCTCCCACACGCAGCAATGTGACAAATGACCAGTTCATTTGTTTGTTTTTAATGACGTTGTGTGAGGGATAAACATTAGCTGGGAAACGGGGGAGCACTCACCTCTCCTTTATCAAAATATGGCCATCGGGTCCTTTACATCCACCTGAGAAGGCAGACGGTTTACATTCTTGTACAAAAGACGGTACCTCCAACAGTGCAGCACTCCCTTGACATTGCACTGAATTGCCTGGAGTGGGATTTGAACCCAAAACCATGAGAGGCAAGAATGCTTTTTCCACTCAGGAATGAGTGACACCTGCCCACCAG
Source organism: Heterodontus francisci (assembly GCF_036365525.1). Classification (NCBI taxonomy): domain Eukaryota; kingdom Metazoa; phylum Chordata; class Chondrichthyes; order Heterodontiformes; family Heterodontidae; genus Heterodontus; species Heterodontus francisci. Next base: position 8,107,093 of record NC_090376.1, read on the forward strand.
GCATTTGGGGGAGATTCTGTTTGCCCATTGGTCTCTGCAGGCCTGATTTTAACTACAGGCGGCACAGTGGCGCAGTGGTTAGCACCGCAGCCTCACAGCTCCAGGGACCCGGGTTCGATTCCGGGTACTGCCTGTGTGGAGTTTGCAAGTTCTCCCTGTGTCTGCGTGGGTTTTCTCCGGGTGCTCCGGTTTCCTCCCACAAGCCAAAAGACTTGCAGGTTGGTAGGTAAATTGGCCATTATAAATTGTCACTAGTATAGGTAGGTGGTAGGGAAATATAGGGACAGGTGGGGATGTTTGGTAGGAATATGGGATTAGTGTAGGATTAGTATAAATGGGTGGTTGATGTTCGGCACAGACTCGGTGGGCCGAAGGGCCTGTTTCAGTGCTGTATCTCTAATCTAATCTCAAAGCAGAAATTGGGTAGATGGGGTGGGGGAGGTGCAGCTGAAACCAAATGCAGGCTACTCCCCCCTCTCCCCATCCCCGAACTCAACAGCGTGAGACCCATGCAGTCTCCCTTTCCCACCACCCTAGCTACATACTCCGGGCGAGTTGCCCCCATAAAGACCAATGGGTACAGCGGTCATCAGGCCAAAGTGGAATGTCAGGAAGGAGGATTCTGCCACCCAAAATTGAAGGAATTCTCCCAATATTCAGCTAGGTCATGGGGAGAAGGTTGTAGGATGGGTTTTGCAATGGGGGAATGGGGTAAGGGAGGCCTGCGAGCCCTAAGCTAACCCTGTGGATTCCAGAGGAATGGACCTGCCCCACCTGGCCCTAAAAAAGGAAAGGTTAGGGCTGTCTTCATCTGACAGGCTTCCCTGATCAGGCCATCAACATATTTAATGAGGATCCTGCTGGATTCAGACAGGTGTCCTTGATGTCTGCTCAGCAGCACAACAACAACGTGCATTTATATAGTGCCTTTAATGTAGAAAAATGTCTCAAAGGTCTTGGAGGGACCACTGACTTCATCCTCTCTCCTGACCACCAACTCAAGCTGAACAACACAGTTCACAACTTCAACATCCTCTTTGACCCCAAGCTCAGCTGCTGACCCCATATCCTCTCCCTCCCAAAGACTGTCTACTTCCAACTCTGAACGTTGCCCCCCCCCCTCCCTCCACCTCTGCCTCAGCCCAGCTTCCACTGCAACCCTAGGCCACGTCTTTGTCAGCTTCAGATTTCACAATCTCAGTGCTCTCTGACTGAGCTCCCATCCTGCACCCTGTGCGAACTTCAGTTCATCTACATCTTAGCTGCGGGTATCCGATCACACACCAAGCCCCGCTCACACACTACCTCACTCACCTTCATCTCTCAATGACTCAAATTTAAAGTTCCTCATATTTAAATCCATCCATTACCTCACCCCTCCTATCTTTGAAACCTTCTCCAGCGCTCAACCCCACTCTGAACTTTTCCCTCCTTGGACTCCAAGCTCATGCATTCTTCCTTTGCTTTTCACCCCATCTATTGTTGCCATCCTTGAGATACCTGGGGTTAACATTCTAGAATTTACTCCACAGATCCATCCTATTTAAAGAGCCTGCTTTAAAACTCACCTCGCTGGTTTAGCTCTTGGTCACCTCTGCTATAATCCCACTCCCCCCTGCTCTTCTGCCATAGGTCTAAAATTTTTCCTTCCTTTCAAGTATCCAAGACTTCATGTTCCTGCTCTACGGAGTCCCTGATCATTACATTTTCCATCTGTCATTTGCTGCACGCATACATGGCAAGAATCCAGATGTGCACATTTCCGGAAATTAGTCTCAACATTTCCCAGTAATGGTGCTCTACTTTGAAGTAAAAACATCCTAAACTACTATCCCAGCAGTCTCATTATCACTCATGCTGTATTATTATGCAGAAGCTACAAAGAATTGCAGCATACAATTCAGTGAATCTATTTTCTTAATTGCTTTTTGCTGTGCACTACAATTGATTGTCAGAACTTGTAGGATAGGTTCCTGGCCTGCTGCTAAAAGAAAAACAAAAAGACTTGCATTTATGTAGCGCCTTTCACATCCTAGTCAGACAACCCAAATTGCTTTACAACCGATGAAGTACTTTTTGAAGTGTCGTCACTGCTGCAATGTCAGAAACACGACAGCCAATGTGCGCACAGCAAGCTCCCACAAACAGCAGTGTGAAAATAAAAACAAAAAAGTGCTGGAAATACTCAGCAGGTCTGACAGCCTCTGTGGAGAGAGAAACAGAGTTAATGTTTCAAATCTGTGACCTTTCATCAGAAATGTAATAATGAGCAGATGACCTGCTTTCGTGAATACTGATTGAGAGATAAATGTTGGCAAAGACAACAGGGAGATCTCTGCTGCCCTTCTTCAAGGGTCTCAGTTTAATATCCCATGCTGGGGGGCAGTACCTCCAACAGTGCAGCACTCCCTCTGTACTGCACTGTAGCATCAGCCTAGAATTTTGTGCTCAAGTCTCTAGAGCGGGACTTGAATGAACAACCTTCAAGTGGAAGAGAGAAAGTGCTACCCACAGGTGAGACTTAACAGCTATCTGCTTGGCTTTTACTGACCATTTTCTGACTTGCACAGCATCTGCAGCATAGTAAGAGGACATTTGGCCCAACATGTCTATGACTATCCCAGTTCTGTGGGCACTGAGAAGGTGGTAAAGGGAGGGGGAATAGCAAAGCAGTGACCAGTTTTACAAGTTTCCCCATTTTCAGTTGCTTCAATGGGAGGGCAATATCGGGTGGGCTGGCATCAAGAGAGGACGGTGGGGGGGAGGGGGGGTGGGGAGCGGGGATGTTTGTGTTTGCTCAAGATCGTGGGGAGGCCCAGATTAGTTTTGCTGAGCCTGCAGAGAACACCAGCTCCTCCTGGGTCCCCCAGAAAATAGGTTAACCCTTACCTTTACCTGGGAACCCCTGTGACTCCATCACCAGTAAAGCCAGCCATATGCTCTGCCCAGTATCCCCAGCAACTGGTTCCTTTAAAAAAACAGCAAAGGCTGAAATGCTGGCACAAAATTGAAAAACAGAGCAGTTATGCTCAACTATCAAACCTTGGCTAGACCATACTTGGAATACTGTGAACAGTTCTGGTCTCCAAATTATAAAAAGAACATGAAGGCACTGGAGAAGATGCAAAAGAAAACATATTTACAAGGTCGATACCAAAACTGAGAGGTCATAACTATCAGAAAAGACTAAACAAGTTGCGTCTCTTTTCTCTGTAAAAGTGAAGGCTTGAGGGGGAGAACTAAACAGAGATCTGTTAAATTATAATGGGGTTCGATAGGGTAGACGCAGAGAAAATGTTTCCACTTGGGGTGGTAGACCAAAACGATAGGTGTTAATAAATCCACCACGGAATTCAGGAGAAACTTTCGTTTCCCAGAGAATGATGAGAATGTGGGACTTGCTATCACAGCAAGTGGTTGAGGAGAGTAGTGTAGATGCATTTTTTTAATGCTTTCATGGGATGTGGGTGTCACTGGCAAGGCCAGCATTTGTTGCCCATCCCTAATTGCCCTTGACAACTGCTCGGCCATTTCAGAGGGCAGTTAAGAGTCAACCACATTGCTGTGGGTCTGGAGTCACATGTAGGCCAGACCGGGTAACGATGGAACCTTCCCTAAAGGACATTAATGAACCAGATGGGTTTTTACAACAGTCAATGATAGTTTCATGGCACCATTACTGAGACTAGCTTTCAATGCCAGATTTTTTTTTCATTAATTCATTGAATTTAAATTCTGCCAGCTGCCGTGGTGGGAATTAAACCCATGTCCCCCCGGGCATTAGCCTGGGCCTCTAAATTATTAGGCTAGTGACATTACCACTACGTCACCATCTCCCCCTAAGGAGAATTTGATAAACACGAGGGAGAAAGGAATATTAGGAGATGTCAGAGTGAGATGAAAAGGGGTGGGCAGGAGCCATGTGGAGCATAAACACCAGCATAGTTCAGTTGGGCCGAATGGCCTGTTTCTGTGCTGTAAATTCAATGTAATTCCAAGTGACAGGATGTTTCAGTTTACTGACCTCGTTTTCTGGCTATTAGGCCCTTTTAATGATCATATAGCCAATTTAAAAATTAGCCCTATACAGTGCGATCCCACCAAAATGCTAACCATCCAATTTCCCTTTCTGGTCCCAAGGTTAGCTGTTACTGTTAACAGTTCCCTCTCCTCAGGTACTATCCCCAAATCTGCTGTCATCAACCCTCTCCTCAAAAAACCCACTCTTGATCCCTCCGTCCTTACCATGTTCTCACCTCCAACATCCCTTCCCTCTCCAAAACATGTTGCCACCTCCCAAATCCATGCACATCTTTCCTGAAACTCAATGTTTGAATTCCTCCAATCAGGTTTTTGCCCCTCCCACAGTACCGAAACAGCTTTTATCAAAGTCACAAATGACAGCCTACGTGACTGTGAGAAAGGTAAACTGTCCCTTCTTGTCATCTCGACCTTTCTGCAGCCTTTGACATGGTTGACCACATCATCCTCCTCCAATACCTCTCCACTGTCATCTCGCTGGTGGGACTGCACTCGCCTGGTTCCATTCTTATCTATCTAATCGTAGCCAAAGAATCGCCTGCAATAGATTCTCTTCCTAATTCTGCATTGTTACCTCTGGAGTTCCCCAAGGATCTATCCTTGACCCTCTCATATTTCTCATCTACATGCTGCCACTCGGTGACATCATCTGAAAACATGGCATCAGGTTCCACATGTATGCTAACAAAGCCAGCTCTAACTTACCAGCACTACTCTCGACCCCTCCCCTGTCTTTGATATGTCACACTGCTTGTCCAACATCTAGCCTTGGATGAGCAGAAACTTCCTCCAACTAAATATTGGGAAGACCGAAGTTATTGTCTGCAGTCCGTGTCACAAATTCCGTTCGTTCACCATCGACTCCATCCCTCTCCCTGGTCACTGTCTGAAGCTGAACCAGTCCATTCGCAACCTTGGTGTCATATTTGACCACCTATCTCTGCCATCATTAAGACTGCACATTTCCACCTCCATAACATTGCCCCACTCTGTCTCTGCCTCAGGTCATCTGCTGCTAAACCATCATCCATGCCTTTGTTCCCTCTAGACTTGAGCGGCCTCCCACCTTCCACCTTCCATAAACTTGAGCTCACCTGAAACTCTGCTGCCTGTGTTCTAACTTGCACCAAGTCCTGTTCCCCCATCAGCCCTGTGCTCGCTCAGCTACATTGGCTCCAAGCCCAGCAATTCCTCAAATTCTAAATTCTCATCTTTGTTTCCAAATCCCTCCCTATCTCTGTAATCTCCTCCCGCCCTACAACCCTCCGAGATCTCTGCTCTCCTCCTATTCTGACCCCTTCTGCATCCCCGATTTTAATCGCTCCACTATTGGCGGCCGTACCTTCAGCTGCCTGGGCCCCAAGCTCTGGAATTCCCTCCTTAAACCTCTCCGCCTCTTTTTCAGCCTTTAAGAGGCTCCTTAAAACCTTCCTCTTTGACCAAGCTTTTGGTCGCCTGTGCTAATATCTCCTTATGTACCTCAGTGTCAAATTTCATCTCATTTTTTTGAAGCGCCTTACTCCGCTTTTACTATGTTAACAACAACTTACATTTATATAGCAACTTACATTTATATAGCACCTCTAATGCAATAAACTGTTGCAAGGCTCTTCACAGAATTGATTATATAGCAGGTTTATACAGCAACTGACACTCTGCGCCTTCAAATCTCCATCTGAGGAAAGGCAGTACCATACTGTTGGGGAGGAGGTGGGATTTTCAGTGCGGGAGTGGGGGATGGATGGGGTCAAATAAATATAGTGGCTGTAGGGGATGGTGGGAAGGGTTGACCTTTAAACTTTGTGAAGTTTGTGGTTGGGGGGGGTGTGAGGTTAAATGTCAGATGTTAATGGTAAGTGTTTTGGGGGGGGTAAGGGCAAATGGTTAATGTAATTGTTATGTGGGGGGGGGTGGGAAAGCGGCATTAGAAATTTATTTATTTAATTTTGGGGGTTCTGTCTTTAAAAATTTAAATTGGGCGGCAGGGCTGGCTGCCTTTTAAAAATGGTGCCTGCTTACAGGCAGCTGATGCCATTGCTGGGAACGGAGAGCTCGCCCACCCCCCCCCCCCCCCTCCATGAGATTGGAGGCGCACCACCCCGGCTATTTAAATGTGCCATTGTGTTTCAGATCACGCCGACTCTTTGGCGTGAGGCCCATGCGGGCAGGCCACCACTTTTTGAGCTCACCAGCGGGATCGGCGACTGGCTCTTAAAATCCAGCCCGAAGTTCCTACGTTTCCTAAGATTATCAAACAAAAGTTGACATTTAAGGGCACTGCATAAATCAGGCGCCAATGACATCGTCTGAATCAGGTGGGTCCTCCATTAAATACGCAGTTAAGACCCTGATGGGTCATCCATTCCCGACTGCTATTTTAACCGGTGACCAGAGCAGGGAAATCAGTGTGCCTTTCCTGCCAGGTGAAGACAGCCTGAGGTCAAAAGTAATTTCTTTTTAAACTGTTTCTTTTGGGGTCAGATGGGCGGGTCCATGTTGTAACAACACCATTGAGCGTATTAGTTCACGGAGTCAAACTCTGTCCATCAACCTAAACTTATTCACTGACTAGGGACAGGTGGGGATGTTTGGTAGGAATATGGGATTAGTGTAGGATTAGTATAAATGGGTGGTTGATGGTCGGCACAGACTCGGTGGGCCGAAGGGCCTGTTTCAGTGCTGTATCTCTAAAACTAAAAAACTAAAAAACTAAAGGTTTGGACTGACCCAGTAAATGTTTTTTCTTTATTCATTCGTGGCATGTGGGCGTCGCTGGCCAGGCCAGCATTTATTGCCCATCCCTAATTGCCCTTGAGAAGGTGGTGGTGAGCTGCCTTCTTGAACCGCTGCAGTCCATTTGGGGTAGGTAGACCCACAGTGCTGTTAGGAAGGCAGCACTTTGTTACATTGGTAGTAATCAGAGGAGCAGAGGCATGTGTGCAGAACTGAAGTTCATTGAGGTCTCACCTTTTTAAAGTTCATTCTCAGGATGTGGGTGATGCCCGAAGGACAGTTGGACAAGTTGTCTAGATGCCAAGAGCAATGAGTAATCTATGACCAACCAGTGTCAGTGCATCACAATTTGTTCCATCTTCCTTGAATTTCATGAGCCAGAGTCAGTCAATTATTCCAATGATTAATGTTTGCAAAACAGCAATACACGAATAGGTGTGGCCAAAGTCCAATTCTGTCATTTTAAAATGGTCATTCCTGTTTTCAAATCTCTTCATGGCCTCATGAAGCCCTTTGTGCCTGTTCCACAGCTCTTCGTAAGATCTGTCCAATTAGTCCCATTCCGCGCTCTCCCCCACCACCGCTGTTCCCCTGTAGTCCTGCAAATTTCTCTTCGTCTAGTAGTGGTAGCGTGTTCCACATTCTCAGTACTCTCTGCGTAAAGAAGTTTCTTCTGAATTCCCGATTGAATTTCTTGGTGACTATCTGATATTGATGGCCTCTGGTTATGTTCTTCCGCACAAGTGGAAACATTCTCACTGTATCCACCCGATCAAAATCTTTCCTAATTTCCTCTATGAGATCACCACTCAGCTTTCTGTTTTCAAGGGATAAGAGACCCTGCCTATTCATCCTTTCCTGAGAGATATTTTTATTTTTACTTTAAATGATTGCCTGTCTGACGAACATGTGAATGATTGTGAAATAATAAACACCCAGAGGGGGGAATAAACAAGGCGGGAAGGAGACATGTGTGGGCTTGTGTCAAATTTCAGGTTTACTTAGTAATACAAATCCAGGCTCATTGATGTTTTCAGAAACTAATTTCCAACTAAATTACTTTTCCTACTTGGGGCAGAGTAATTGATGTGGGTGTCACTGGCAAGGCCAGCAGTCATTGCCCCATCCCTAATTGCCCTCGAGAAGATGTTGGTGAGGCCGCCTGCTTGAATGCAACTGCGTAACTTGCTGAGCCATTTCAAAGAGCAGTTAAGAGTCAACCCCGTTGGATCTGGAGTCGCATGTTATCCAGACCGAGTAAGAATGGCAGATTTCCTTCCCGAAAGGACATTAGTGAACCAGATGGATTTCATGGTCGCCATTACTGCTACTAGCTTTTTATTCCAGATTTTCTTGAATTTAACCGATCTGAGTAACGTAATAAACTACACTCCAACTTACACACACACGCACACACACACTCGAGGTTCACACACCCATACAAATAGTTTACAGAGTGGGGAAGGATAGATTGGTCAGATCAGAGTCTGGAGCAATAAAAAGGGGTATACAGGCTGTGGAGTTTGTTGACTCGGTTGGCTTCCAGCCGACCTCGGTGGTCCTGATGCTTCCGGCTTGTAGATGTGGCCAGCAGGTTCAGTGGTCCTCTTGGAAACAGTGATGCAGATGAGTTCCTTCATGGAGTCTCTGCCTGCTGCAATGATGGACTTAGGTGGCTATGGCCAGCAGGCAGGGTTTGAAACTTGTAAGGTGGACTGGAGAGAGAGAGAGAAACCCACTTGGGTCTTCTCTGATCAGTGTCTAGTGCTTGTCACTGCAGAGAGAGAAAAAAACAGCTTAAAACACACAGATGGTGGGCCTGTTGCATGATGGCTCAGAGTGCACCTCCTCTTGCAACTTAATTAGTTCATGTCTCGAAATTTCATTCTGTCAATCAGGGTCCCATTGATCAAGTGCTTGCCTTTGGGTGGTTCATCTCCACCAGTTTAATGTCCAAAGCGATTGCCTTTAATGTCTTGTTAATAGGGACTGGCCAGGTGATTCAATCTAAATTCCCCAAGTCATTGTTCTGGAAGGGACAGGCCAGACAATTCAACTCCACCTTGATGTATTAAAATATAGTTTTGGTGCAAATTTCGGTTGCCATTTTAGCTGCTAGCAGTCAACTTTTTAAAACTTTAATTCAGGTTTCCAGCTGATGGATTAAAAGAAATCATCATTTGGCATAGCACATGTTCGCGACACAAATAATCCATCTCCTGTCTCTCCAGTGCCTGTCCACCATCTACAAGGCACAAGTCAGGAGTGTGATGGAATACTCTCCACTTGCCTGGATGGGTGCAGCTCCAGCAACACTCAAGAAGCTCAACACCATCCAGGACAAAGCAGCCCGCTTAATTGGCACCCCATCTACCACCTTAAACATTCACTCCCTCCACCACCAGCGCACAGTGGCAGCAGTGTGTACCATCTACAAGATGCACTGCAGCAACTTGGCAAGGCTCCTTCGCTAGCACCTTCCAAACCTGCAACCTCTACCAACTAGAAGGACAAGGGCAGCAGATGCATGGGAAGACCACCACCTGCAAGTTCCCCTCCGAGCCACACACCATCCTGATTTGGAACTATATCGCCGTTCTTTCACTGTCACTGGGTCAAAATCCTGGAACTCCCTTCCTAACAGCACTGCGGGTGTACCTACCCCACATGGACTGCAGTGGTTCAAGAAGGCAGCTCACCTTCACCTTCTCAAGGGTAATCAGAAATGGGCAACAAATGCTGGCCATGTCAGCAATGCTCACATCCCATGAACAAATAAAAAAAATGCTACTGAATCCCCAGTGATCAATTGGTTCGTTTAATCAGATTGCACAATTAGTGTCACTGAGGGTCTACAGAGCAAATTACCTTCCTACATGCTCAATGAGATCAGAGATATCTTCAAGTAAGTCAGGAGGAAGTGTTTCTACTGGCTGGACATTTACTGGAATGATACCAGGGATGAGGGACTTCAGTTATGTAGACAATCTGGAGAAGCTGGGCTTTTTCTCCTTAGAGCAGAGAAGGTTAACGGGAGATTTAATAGAAGTGTTCAAAATCACAAACGATTTTGATAGAGTAAATAAGGAGAAACTGTTTCCAGTGGCAGGAGGGTCAGTAATCAGAGGACACAGATTTAAGATGAATAGCAAAAGAGGAGATGAGGTGAATTATTTTTTAGCGCAGTGAGTTGTTGTGATCTGGAACGCGCTGCCTGAAAGGGCGGTGGAAGCAGATTCAACAGTAACTTTCAAAAGGAAATTGAATAAATACTTGAAAAGGAAAACATTTACAGGACTCTGGGGGAAAAGCAGGGGAGTGGGATTAATCGAATAGCTCTTTCGAAGACCCAACACTGGCACAATGAGCTGAATGACCTCCTTCTGTGCTGTGTCAGAACCAACAAAATAATGTTCTCACATTTTATTTTTCAGCTCCCACTTGAACTTACTGCCCTTCTCTCCTCGCGTCACTGATGTATGCATACATTCCATTTGTTCTCCTGCTTTTCCCCCAATGACTCCACAAATTTCCCCTGTTTTCGGAGACTTGTAAGACTTATCGCATTCTCACTTGGATAATAAAGTGCTAGAAGTTAAAAAAAGACACACAAACAGCATATTGTTCAAACAAAATGGTAATTATTTATTCAGTATATAAATGTCATTGTACATAAGTAGTTAATCATATTGTTTACAGTTCACAGATACAATTGGATTTAAATTATATAATCTACCATTCACATTTTATACGATTTCACCATAGTGATTATTTTGTTGTGCTGGGATCTTGTCTGCGTTGAGATCTGTAGGTCACCGTCTGCTTGACCATCATGGCGGGAACACACAAAGCTCATAACAGTGAGCGGCTCACCCGCCTTTGATGAGAGGTTCGTGGGTTCGAGTCCCAGTCCAGTGGTTTGAGCACAAAATCTGAGGGAGTGCCGCACTGTCGGAGGTGCCGTCTTTCAGATGAGGCGTTAAACCACGGCCTCCAGCTGACCTGTTAGGGAGGTGCAAAAGCTCCCACGGCTACTATTTCGGAGAAAAGCACTGGAGTTCTCCCCGGCGTCCTGGCCAATATTATCCCACAACTAACTGATGATCTGGTCATTATCACATTACTGTTTGTGTGTGTAAATTATCTGACATGTTTCAACAGTGACCACACTTCAAAAATTGGTTTAAAAGAGCTTTGGGGCATTCTGAGGTTTTTAAAGGGAAGTCTTTCTTTAAAGATTGTGAAACCCAGGCATGATGTGAACTACCCACAAGGCTTGATGAAGCAGATGTTATTTTCTCAATTTGACTGGTAACCCACAAATTATCATAGAATAGAATCCTAGAACAGTTACAGCACAGAAGGAGGCCTTTTAGCCCATCGTGTCTGTGCAGGCTCTCTGCAAGATACAAGCAGTCAATCATATACTTCACGCATTATTGCTCATTTTGTTTATCTTGTGCCTCAACCAGTTGCAGTTAATATCATTTTCTGGAGGGAAAATGATCTGTTACACTTTGAAGTGTGTTTTGAAACTGATATCAGCGCCAAACCCGGACAGGACTTGCACAATAACAGAGAAACCTTCCTCTCCATGTCTAAGACATTTACACCAACCCAATCCATTTGAATTTCCATCACCAACCACTCTCTCTCTCTCTCTCTCTCTCTCTCTCCCTCTCCACCTGTATGGCATGCCTAAAAACCTATCACTTTGGCCGAACATGTCCTAATATCTGGTTTATGTGACTCAGTGTCAAACTTTCTCTGATACCACTCCTGTGAAGGACCTTGGGACATTTGGCTGTGTTAAAGGTGCTATGTAAATGCAAGTTGTTGTTGTAAAATATTGATTTAATCCCAGCAATAGACTGGCATTGCAGCTGACGGTGAGGATGAGTTAGTGGGTGTGTTTGTGTCTAATTTTAGCGTGGCAGTGAAGTGGTATTTCCACTTTCATTGGCGTGGAACTAACTTTGCCGCAGATCAAGGTGGAATCTTGAACGAAGAAAAAAGACTTTCATTTCTAAAGCGCCTTTCACAACCTCAGTAAGTCCCAAAGCACTTTACAGCCAATGTATTATTTTTGAAGTGTACTCACTGTTGTAATGTTAGAAATGTAATGTAAGAAAGACAGCAGCCAACTTGTGCACAGCAAGATCCCACAAACAGCAATGTGGTCATGACCAGATAATCTATTTTTGTGATGTTGCTTGAGGGATAAATATTGTCCCCAGGACACCTGGGAGAATTCCTCTGCTTTTCCTTTAAATAGTGCTGTGGGATCTTTTCTACCCACCTGAGAGGGCAGACGGGGCTGCGGTTTGATGCCTCATCTGAAAGATGGCTCCTCCAACTGTGCAGCACTCCCTCAGTACTGACACTGGGATCGTCAGCCAAAGTTTTATGCTCAAGTCTCTGGAGTGGGACTTGAACCTTCTGACTCAGAGGCAAGAGTGCTATCTATCACAACATAAATGTTAGTATTTTTCTTTAAATGAGTTGAAATCGATTCATTTGATCTATGTGAATAACAAATACATGTTTTTATGAAATGCTTTCAATTGTTACTTTAATTACATCTGATGCATTCATACAAATGACTTAGCAAAAATGTTACTTTTGTTATTCATTCACAGGGTGTGGCTATCACTGGTAAGGCGGGCATATTATCGCCCATCCTTGAGAAGGTGGTTGTGAGTCACCTCTTGAACACAACTGAATGGTTTGCTAGGCCATTTCAGAGTCAACCACATGGCTGTGGGTCACCTGCAGGCCAGACCAGGTAAGGATGGCTGATTTGCTTCCCTAAAGGGCATTGCTGAACCAGATGACATTTGACAACAATCCAGTAGTTTCAAGGTCACCATTACTGATAATAGATTTTTATTTCACTAACTGAGTTCAAATTTCCCAGCTGCCATGGTGGGATTTGAACTCATAACTCAAGATCATTAGTCCAGGTCTCTAGATTACTAGCCCAGTAACATAACCAATATGCTACTGTGCCCCCTATGAGGCTGTTAACATGTTACGAAGTTGACCCAGTTGGTAGCACACGCAAACTTGAGCCAGATGTTGTGGGTTTATGCCTCATTCTAAAGCCAGGCTGGTACTATCACGCAGTGCTGAAGGAGTGCTGGCTTGTCAGAGGTAGCCTCTTTAAGACGATACAAAGGGAAGGAAGTTAGGATACAGTTGTACAGAGCCTTGGTCAAACCCATTGGACTACCTCGTCTGGTTGTGGGTCACTGCACGTCAGGCAGTACGCATTGGCTTTGGGTGGGGGGTGGGGGTGGGGGGGGGGGGTGCAGAAGTCCAGTGCACACTCACCGGAATGATACCGCAGGTGAAAGGGTTAAATTACAAAGATTGGTTACATGAACTTGACTTGTAGAAAATCGAGGATTAGGAACACAGGGACAGGATTAGGTCAGTCAGCCCCTGGAGCCTGTTCTGCCACTCAATTGATGGCTGATCTGTACCTTAACTCCATGTACCCTCCTTTGTTCCAAAACCCTTAATAGCAAAAATCCATCAATCTTTCTAACGATTTTCAATTATTAATTTGGTTAGCAGTGTTGATCTAACTAAATCTACGGTTTCTTTCGAAGAGGAGCTAACATGATTACAAGACTCAATAGGATAGATAGAGAGCAATTATTTCCTCTGGTAGGGGAATCAAGAACCAAGGGGACATAATCTTAAAATTAAAGCCAGGTCATTCAGGATCGAAATGTATAAATGGAAATTCTTTGAAAGATCTCAAACCCGATTTCAACTCATAACGATGAAATTCAACATGAGTAAATGTTTCAAACTTCACAGTTGCGGGATAAATGTGCAAAAATATATTTGTAAGTAAAAGTTCATGTGAATTAAGTTGCTGTAAAATATGAATTAATATTTTGTTAAAGTCTACACATCATCATGTTCCATTCACTAGGCCCCCTCAATGAAATGGAGCCTCTCACTGGGTTCACTATTTACAAAGCCATACAAGTCTTGATCAATTCCACCAAAATCACAGTATTAAAATATCATTAAATCATGTAGAAACATTCTGGTGTGATACAGTGGGCAGCAACAGCTCACCAAGATTAGATATCAGTTGAACTGGCGCCAAATCCCTTCACCCATCACCCCTGTGCTCACTCACCTCCATTGACACTCGGTCTGGCGACGCCTCGAGTTTAAATTTCTCATCCTTGTTTTCAAATCCCTCCATGGCCTCACTCTTCCCCATCTCTGTAACCTCCTCCAGCCCCTGAGATCTCCCTGAGCCACCAATTCTGGCCGCTGCTCATCCCTGATTTCAATTCCTCCACCATTGGCGGCCTTGCCTTCAGCTGCCAAGGTCTTAAAAATTCCCTCCCTAAAACTCTCTCTCTCCTCCTTTAAGACACTCCTTAAAAGCTACCTTTTTGACCAAGTTCCTTAGGTGACTCGGTCTCAAAAGTTGTTCGGTAATGCTCCTGTGAAGCGCACTGGGACATTTTTCCAGGCTGAAGGGCGCTTCATCAATGCATCTTGTTGTTATTGAAAGTTGAAGCCAAAAAGTACCCTGATTCTTCAGTGGATGGATGTACGGCTTGGTGAGTTATTCTAGTAAGCAGTTGGGACACTGCAATGGGCCTCAGTATCGTCAAGGTAGAGTGGGAAAACAATAAAATTGCTTTTATTGGCAAACTTCTTTCCACTAGTGTCCGGGTGTCCAGACATCGCAGGGAAGTGGGAAGTGTAACTGGACATCACCTGTGTTAGTTTTATAACAATCCTGCAAAGTGCCTTGGGACATTTTTATCATGTTATGACCCGGAAGTGACATCATCTGAAGCAGCTGCACAGTGTCACCCATCGTTCCCCAAAAGAACAATCAGGCATTTTTCCCGATAGACGACATTATCCACTGTCCTCTACTGAAAAGTGCATGTGTGGGGTTGTCTCAGGGGAGGACAAGTTAGGACTCTTCCATCACACAGAGTGTCAGTCAACCAGCTTTCGGGTGCTCATTGTCCGGCCTTGTAGGTGATTGGACTGTCAGCACCTGTACAGCAGTACCCCAAGCAAGAGTCAGGAGCAAGGGAATGGGAGAGAATTTTGAAAAGGCGAAGCACAAATCGCTTTACATCACATAAAGAGAGAGACAAAGAATAATAGCGAATCGGTAAAGCCTCATTTGTGCTCGATCCAACTTTCTTCATCATTGGCTTCATTGGAAAGACAAAATTGGGTGGTTACTGCCCAAGATGGATTTATACCCCAATGGTTCCATTATATCCCCAGCGCTTCAATGGCACAAGAAGGATAAAATGGGCAAGGTGGGCACAGCTTCACATTGTGCCCCCTGTACTGATGACCAGGTATCTCTGTGATGTGTATTATCAAACAGCTATCAATCTTCTTGCCCCTTTTTGATATACCTCTATACACATGGATGAATATAGCTAGAGAGACTGAATAAACACAAATAAATGGAAACTTTGACAGTAGATGATGCTGGAATTGCAGGTCACTCAGTCTCGGAGAGGAACATTGGCAACAGGGGGCCATTCACCCACCAGCCTGTTCCACCCTTCAATTAGATCATAGCTGATCCATATCTCAACTCCGTTTACCAACCTTTAGCTCCGCATCATTAGATACCCTTTCCCGACAAGAAAAGAGGACAGATTAGTGCTTTTGTGTGCTTCTACATCTAAGGCATCGAATCCAGCTTTTGGATGCTCACAATGCCCGCTGTGTTTTTCCAACGTTTTCTGTGGTGTTTTTTGACTATTTTTTTTGGACAGGTGCTGGGGTAGAAATGGCAGCTCACGCCATTTTTGATTAATTGATTAATGAATTCCGAAGCCAAGGTGGGGGAATAGGAGACGTTCCTTCTTTTGCTGGAGCTCAAGCCTCATTCCGATCTCCCACCAATTATAAAAGAACGGGCAGTGTGCCACAAAGATCTTGCGTCCAATTCTGCGGCTCATGTTCTTGCACCAAATGGCAAGGTAGGATATTCTCCTACCCTCTGGTGACTATTTTAGCAGAGCCTTTAATCCCATTTATTTTTAAAGTGGCCACAAACTTTTGTCAAAATCACAGAATCTTACAGCACAGAAGGAGGCCATTTGGCCCATCATGCCCCTGCTAGCTCTTTGATAAAGCAATTCAATTAGGCAGACTTCCCCCATTCTTTTCGCACAGCCCTGCAAATCTTTCCACTTCACGGCTTTATCCAATTCTCTTTTGAAAGTTACTATTGAATCTGCTTCCACCGTCCAGATCACGATGACTCACTGTGTAAAATGTTTCTCCCCACCTCCCCTCTGGTTCTTTTGCCAATTGCCTTAAATCTGTGTCCTCTGGTCACTGACCAGTGGAAACAGTTTCTCCTTACTTACTCTATCAAAACCATTCATGACTGTGATCACCTCTACTAAATCTCCTCTTAACCGTCTCTGCTCTAAGGAGAACAATCCCAGCTTCTCCAGTCTCTCCTCATAACCGAAGTCCCTCATCCGTGGGACCATTCTAGTCAATCTCCTCCGCACCCTCTCCAAGAGGAAGCAGGATTAGAATGACACATCAATGGGCGAGACAGAGAGGGTGTGGATGAGGCTCGTGTGGAGCAGTTGGGCCGAATGGCCTATTTCTGTGCTGAATATTCCATGTAATTCTACTCATATAACATCCTCCCTAAATTACAGTAAAATACCAAATATAGGTGGTTTGTTTCAACGGTTAACCAATTCATGTAAGATAGCAGAGCACTAAACGCTACTTTGAATAACTTGTATAAAAGCACAGATACATACACGTATATACCCACAGAGAGGTAGATCATTAGCAGATAGTTATGTACACATGAATACTTACATTGAGGGCTACATTGAATACTCTCGGGTTTTGTCTTATTCCTGATTACAATGCCGTGCTAAGTTCCTTCCATTTAAAATAAGGCAGCGTCTAAAGACAACCTCATGTCTACTAATGCTTTTTTATTCATTCACAAGATTATGGGCATCGCTGGCTAGGCCAGCATTTATTGCCCTTCCCTAATTGCCCTTGAAAGGGTAGCAGTGAGCCATCTTCTTGAATACAATTGAGGACAGTTAAGAGTCAACCACATTGCTGTGGGTCCTGTGTCATGTATAAGGCAGACTGGGTAAGAACAGCAGATTTCCTACCTTAAAGGACATTAGTGAACCAGATGGATTCATCACCGATCCAGGAGTTTCATGGTCACTATTACTGATAGTTGCTTCTTTTAAACTAACTGAATTTAAATCTCCAGCTGCTCTGGTGGGATTTGAGCTCATGTTTCCAGATCAGGCCTCTGGATTACTAGTCCAGTAATATAACTACTATGCTGCCATATCTGTGTCTAACTAGACAGTCAACACAGGGAAGTGGGAGATGTAATCAGACACCACTCACCCAGCGTTCTTGTGATAGTGACAGATCCTCACAAAGATCTCACTGATCCTTAAAAGCAGCAACAAGGCACTGAGCTCCTGGAAGTTCGAACTTTGCAGGAGAAAATGACATTTGTCAGAAATACTGACCTGGAAGTAGCATCATCAGGGTCACCCGACCCGGGTGTCACATCATCTGGGGGTGGGGGAAACTATAAGTGACGGAAAGGCTTATCATTGCCTTAAAATAAATGAAAGGTCACACGATCGTGATAGTTTTCACCCACTAAACAATGCTAATTTCTAGGCTTTTTAATTCACGGCCTAGAGTCTTTTAGTTTGATGTGAGTTCTATTGAGTTGCCTTGTCCCACCTAAAGTCTGCTCCGAGATTGGAGGGCTCGGGACAGGAGCAGAGAATGAGCAAGTGGGGAAAACTGCGGCACGGTAACTGCACACAGAAATTAGAGGAGGCCCCATCTCTTGGGATTCTACGAGCATCAAGGGGCCCTCTCACAGTATTTAAAGTTAAAACGAATGTTCCTTTCACAGACTTGTACACCTCTTCACAAGGACACCTTCACAATGGAGAGAGAAAAAGAAAGTATCCAAGACAATCCGAGAGGCTTCTCGGAGAAACAGCAGTGTACACAGGAATGAAAATGAACAGAAAAGGATGAGTTTGCTAAAGATTGCCATCATTAGTACAGCATTGCCACTCACCTCGCTCCTGTCCTGTGTTGTTGTCACAGTTTACATATATATAGATTCCACCCACCCCTTCCCCACCGAACACACATCTCTCACACTTTCAATTCAGCCTGGGCTTTAGTCCCATTCCCTTCCTCCATCAGTGTTTTTCTCTCTTTCCCATCCCCGGCATGTTTTGGAGCCTTCATTGTCACTCCACCTGGCCGCTCCCTTCTTGTTAAGTCTTTCACTAGGAAGTAATAAGCCATCAGGAAGAGAAGAAAACCTCCACACTGAAACAGCATCTGCAGCCCAATGTATCTGAGTGAGAAGAGAAGACACAAAGCAAAATAATATCATTAATATTATTATAAGGCATTCACTAATTACCCTTTGGTCTTGCTCACAGATAAAAAATAAAAATTGTCTCTTTTTCAGTCATCCACTCGCAATTCAATCTTTTCCTCCCTCTTTGTTTGCCTTCCACGCTTTCTTCCTCTCTTTTTGACGCTGAGCCATGAGACTGAATATTCTGTTAAGTCATTGTAATACTGAATATAAAAGTAAGGAAATTTTGCTACACTTGTGCAGGGCGTTGGTGAGACCACATCTGGAGTATTGTGTACAGTTTTGGTCTCCTTACTTAAGAAAGGATATAATTGCATTAGAAGCAGTTCAGAGAAGGTTCACGCGACTGATTCCTGGGATGAAGGGGTTATCGTATGAGGAAAGGTTGGACCGGTTGGGCCTGTACCCATTGTAGTTTTAGCAGAATGAGAGGTGATCTTATTGAAACATATCCTGAGGGGACTTGACAGGGTGGAGGCTGAGAGAGATGGGAGAGAACCTGGAGACATAGTTTAAAAGTAAGGGGGTCTCCCATTTAAGATGGAGATTGGGAGAAATATTTTCTCTGAGAGTCTTCCGCGGAGAGCAGTGGAGGCAGGCTCATTGAATATTTTTAAGGTTGAGTTAGATAGATTCTTGATAGACAAGGGAGTCAAAGGTTTTAACAGGTAGACAGGAAAGTAGAGTTGAGACCACAATAGATCAGCCATGATCTTATCAAATGGCAGAGTAGGCTCGAGGGGCCGAATGGCCTTTGCCTGCTCCTAATTTGTATGTTTGAATGTCTGTACTAAACACCAGCAATGAGCAGGTGTCAGGAATCCAATGTTGCAAGCAATGAAAAGTAGTCCACGTGACAATTAGGGCCATAAGGGATGGGCAAGAATAAAAAAAATGTATTTCCTTTATTTACATATCATTACCATATACTTGCTCATATATGGACAGAAATAATGTAAATCACCCCGACGCCTATGGTGAAATGGGAGGTGCAATGGATGGGGACCCACATTTGAAGTACAATCCCGTAATCATCCTCTGAGGATCACCAACGTGTATCTTTTCAATGAAAGGTTAATGAATAGAAGCAAACATACCTGGTTCGGAAGAGGTCCAGGTTATAATATCTGCAAGCTGCCTTTTTGTTACACTTCTTTTCCCATCGGATACATGTGGTGTCAATTGTACCTCCATAAAGGACTGGTCCAGGCAACCAGGCTAGGAAAGAACATCAGAATATGAGCATCTTAGGTGTGACTCACAACACTCTGCAAAAGTTCTTGATAAAGAACATAGAACTTTGGTCATGAAAGGGCAATTAAGTCCTACAATCGTGTTCCTCCCACAGCCCATGTACACATTTCTCCCCACCCTCTCCCCATCCATTTAATCTCCTTCCACAGCCTCTATAGAAAGTGAGCTTGTTGCACCAAGTGGACCTCCAGACCATGCCATGAACTCCAGTTGTATTGTTTGTCTCCCAAAAGATAAAGAAGCGGAACTCCAACATTTCTGCTTCATTTAACATTCCTTGAGTTTCGAAGGTTGAAGGGATGAACTGCTCAAGGTCTGATTCCGAAATGGCTACAGAGAAACTACTTGCTGTGGCGGGGGGTTATGGGGTGGGGGGGGGGGGGGGGAATCCAGGAAAAGGAGAAATAACCTCAAAATTAGAGCTAGTCTGTCTAAAAGTAAAAACAGGAAGCACTTCTTCACACAAAGGTTAGTGGAAATCTGGAACTCTCTCCCCTAAAAGGTTGTGGACGCTGGGGGTGGGGTGGGGGGAGGGTGGGCGTTGATTAGAACTTTCGAGACTGAGATTGATAGATTTTTGTTGGGTAAGGGGTATCAAGGGATATGGAGCAAAGACAGGAAAATGGAATTAAGATACGGATCAGCCATGGCCCAATTGAATGACAGAACAGGCTCAAGGGGCTGAATGGCCTACTCCTGTTCCTAAGTTCCTAAGAAAGTATTAAGAATTATAAAACATAAAAAGGCAGGCATTTACAGCACAGAAACAGGACATTCAGCCCAACTGATCCTTGCCGGTGTAAATGCTCCACGAGAACCTCCTCCCACCCTTCTTCATCTGTCGCCATCAAAGTATCCTTCTATTCTGTATTCCCTAATGTGATTATCTCACTTCTCATGAAACATGTCTATACTAGACACCTGAACGAATCCTTGTGGCAGCGAGTTCCACAGAGGTTGTTCTTTGAGACGCTATATTAACAAGATGCCAACAATCCAACACTTTAAAGGCACCAATAGGAAAATGCATTGAAGATTGTCAAACTCACTCAAAGAGCACACTGCTCTTTCAGGTTTGGTTGTGTCCTGTCAAGCAAGCTCTATTCTATATCTCACCTCTGACGTTCTTGGTTGGCAGTGTTTGATGACTTAGTGACAGGACCCTGAACATACGAACATACGAATTAGGAGCAGACGCAGGAGCATTCGGCCCCTGGCGTCTGCTCTGCCATTCAATAAGATCATGGCTGATCTGTTTGCGTTTCGAATTCCACACTCCCATCTTCCCCCGCTAACCCTTGATTCCCTTGCCTAGCAAGGATCCATCTACCTCCACCTTAAAAATATTCAACGACCCCGCCTCCACCACCTTCTGAGGCCGAGAGTTCCAAAGTCGCACAACCCTCCGAGAGAAAAAAATTCTCCTCAACTCTGCATCTAAATAGGTATTAGCTCCAACTTTAGTTTTTCTGCGAACATTGGGTGGGCAGTGTGCGGAGTGATCAATTTTGATGGTTGGGCCTTTCAAGGGAACAAGTTAGGATAGGTGCTGAGAGGTTGCTTCCCCTGGCGGGAGTGTTTTGAACAAGGGGTCACAGTCTCAGGGTAAGGGGTCAACCATTTCAGACTGAGAAGAGGAGAAATTACTTCACTCAGAGGGTTGTGAATTTTGGAATTCTCTACCCCAGAGGGCTGTGGATGCTCAGTTGTTGAGTATATTCAAGACTGAGATCGATAGATTTTTGGAACCTAAAGGAATCAAGGGAAATGGGGATCAAGCGGGAAAGTGCAGTTGATGCAGAATATCAGCCATGATCGTATTGACTGACAAAGCAGGTTTGAGGGGCCAAAAGGCATACTCCTGTTCCTATTTCTTATGTTCTGACCATATTTTCGGTACTCTTGGTGTGAACAAGTGCTTTTTAATTTCATGTTCAATGGCCTGGGTGAATGAGTCAATGATTTCATTACCAATATACCATGTGATTTCCAGGATGGTGGAAGATGAGCCAAACAGACCTTGTGTCTTTTCTTTGTGTCCAGCATTTCGTGAATTCAGTTCAATGAAGAGTTTAGCAGTGCACATTGGTTTGGACTGGTCTGCGAGTGGGTGGTGGGGGGGGGGGGGGGGGTGGGGGAAGAGAGCTTTAACACACTATCTGGGAGTTACATCAAGTTGACCGTGTACTTACCCAGAACACGGAATAGCATGAACTGAATCCCTATCGCCAAAGATTTATCTTCAGGCTTCACTGACCTGCGGTCGACAAATACAATTACAGTTACAAATTAAATGTCAAGTATATATATTTTTTTAAAATGGCAAATAAGAAAGCTTTAAGGGGAAGTACAAAGCCAGGACGACTTTACAAGTTTGTTCTACAAGTAGCGAGTTCATTCATAGAATTATACAGAATATACAGCAGAGAATCAGGCCATTCAGTCCAACTAGTCTGTGCTGGCCACACCTGTCTTCTCCCATTCCGTCTACCTCATCTCAACCTTTCAGTATATCTTTGTATCAGCACTTGCAATAGCTTCTCTTCCTGCTCCCGCACCGATACCTCGTGTCCCCCAAGGATCTATCCTTGGCCCCTCCTATTTCTCATCTACATGCTGCCCCTTGGTGACATTTTGTGAAAACGCAGCGTCAGTTTTCATATGTATGGTGGCAACACCCAGCACTATCTCTCTCGACCCCTCCGCAGTTGCTAAAAATGATCAGACTGCTTATCCAACATCCAGTACTGGATAAGCAGAAATTTCCTCAAATTATATATTGGGAAGACTGAAGTCATTGTCTTCAGTCCCCACCACAAACTCCATTCCTTAACCTCAACTCCATCCCTCTCCCTGGCAACTGTCTGAGAGTATACCAGGCTGTTTGCTGTCTTGACACTGAAATGGCAACATACCTGCACCTTCCACTGAGACCACCTATTTCTACTACTGTAATATCGTCCAAATCTGCACCTGCCTCAGCTCATCTGCTGCTGAAACCCTCATTCATGCCTTCGTTACCTCTAGACTTGACTATTCCAATGCACTCCACCATTCTACCCTTTGTAAACTTGAGGTCATCCAAAACTCTGCTGCCCGTGTCCTAACTCGCACCAAGTCCTGTTCCCCTACCACCCCTGTGCTGTCTGACCTACATTGCGGCACCACCACCCCCCACCCCTATTAAGTAATGCCTCGATTTTAAAATTCTCATCCTTTTTTTTTCCCACATTCCTCCATGGCCTCGCAACTCCCTATCTTCGTAATCTCCTTCAGCCCTACAACCCACTGATATATCTGCGTTCCTCCAGTTCTGGCCTCTTGAGCATCCCCACAACCTCTGACTCAGAGTCAAGAGTGCTACCCATGGAGACACTGCTAATGTAGCAGAGGAGAGGAAACTAGTAATGAAAAATCCAACTTCTAGGCAGTATCAAACTTGAACGTGCCTTAAAGTGGCAACCGATTCAGAGCTCTCTTGATATCCTTTAGAAGACGCCCAGTAAAAGAGACAAATAACAGAAATAATCATACCTCAGGACCAACATGAAGGAAGGGGTTTGTGAAAGTGTG
The DNA here is from genome assembly GCF_036365525.1 of Heterodontus francisci. Taxonomy (NCBI): domain Eukaryota; kingdom Metazoa; phylum Chordata; class Chondrichthyes; order Heterodontiformes; family Heterodontidae; genus Heterodontus; species Heterodontus francisci. The sequence continues at coordinate 8,130,137 of NC_090376.1, forward strand.
GCTACAAAGCCAGACAAGGTTAGGAAGAACATAAATGGCAGCAGGAGTTGATAGCATCCACTGCCACAGGTGCCAGGTTTCACGGAGTCTTGAGTAGAAACACAATTACAGTTGCTGTAATTCTTTGGAGGGGGGAAAGACAAAAAGAGGCAAGTTAAATTCTCAGAAGGTTTTTCAAAAAAAACATTCATTCACAGGATGTGAGTATCACTGGCAAGACCACCATCTGTTGCCCAATCCCGAGTTGCCCATGAGGTTCTTCTTGAACTGCTGCAGTGTTTGCCGAATCTTGTGTTGCACATAATCGAGGCTGACACTCCCAGTGCAGTACCGAGGGAGTGCTTCACTGTCGGAGGTGCCGTCTTTCAGATGAGATGTTAATCCGAGGCCTCCGTCTACCCTCTCAGGGGGATTATTTCAAAGAAGAACAGGGGAGGTTCTACCTGGTGTCTGGTCAATATTTATCCCTCAACCAACATCACTAAGACATTGCAATAGTGATTAATTACACTTCAAAAAGTGCCTCATTGGCTCTCAAGCGTTTTGGGATGTCCTGTCGTCATGAAGGGTGCTATATAAATGCAAGTCTAGTTTGTGATCCTCAATGTCAATTCTATTGCTGCTCTTTGTTAAAATTAGTTAACTCGGCAGAGACCAGGAATTTTCTGATATAAAGAGCCAAAATAGACAATAGATTTTGCATTTGCTTTCACTGGGCTCTCTTTGTTAACTAACTGATCAAACTGAACAAGATCCAACAGATTTGATGAAAGTATGTAAAGGACTATTATGCTGAATAGCCAAACAGTTGACCCACACAGTGTTAGAACACAGAAGGTATGCAGTTAACTGAACCCATTATCCTGATTCTCTTCTAGAAGTTAAGTAAAAAGAGGTATTTGTGGCCTGGAATTATTTATAAGGATGGCAATCAGGAGTTACACTCTCAATAGCCTCTTACAAAGTTGGGAGCAAGATAGCAGGGTGTTGGGATTGGGGCCAGAATTCACAGTTTGGGTTTGGCAATGAGGACTATTGACATTAATGATAAAATATTCCCGCCATGATTCAAACCCAATCTTTGCTTGAACCAGCGAGAAAGATCGCTGTTTAAAAATCCTCAATCTGTTTTGTTGGTTTAGCCTATCCCACCTAGATTATACTGACACAACTAATGAAAATAAGCAGGAATTCGACTCCAAGGATGAGAGGGCGGGTGGGATGGGAGGAGAGGGGACAGTGTCAGTGACCTTGGCAGGTCAAACCTGCTGGGAGCTGGATCCTGCACCAGAGGAGAACCAGCAGGTGAGTTTAACATTAATTTTTCAGGTTTGCTTGTGAACCAACAATGCTGGGCCTTTGGAAAGTTCTCTGTCTTTGGACTGGGATACATCCCTTCCTGTACCCATCTCCTCTTTGCAGCCGGACCCTTCCCTCAGCCCCGATCACTGCCTGAATACTTCTGCTCCACACCCCTCAACTTCAGATGTGCCCCCCCCCCACATCAATTTCCAGAACCCATTCCCAATATCCAGACTCCCCTCCCAAAATCCAGACTCCCCTCCCAATCTCCAGACACCCTCTCCCAATCTCCAGAGCCTCCTAATCTCCCGACCCCCTCTCCCAATTTCCAAACCCACCCGTCCAATCTCCAGACTCCATTCCCAATCTCCAGACTCCCCCTCCCAATTTCCAAACCCATCCCTCCCAATCCCTAGACTCCCCACCCCTCTCAGTCTCTAGACTACCCTTCCAATCTCCAGATCCCCCTCTTGCAACGTCCAGACCCATCCCTTCCGACCTCCAGACTCCCAACCTCTCCCACCCCAAACATGATGCTGTCCTCAAACTCCCTATGCAGCTCTGAAACAAACAGAACAGGGAAACTCTTGGCTTTGGGTTGAGTTCAGCAAGGTATGGAAGGGAGCCAAAGCTTTTAAGAGATACCTCATTCATCTTAAGATCGAGCTAGTCAAATTCAGAGCAAAGGCTGAGCAGAAAAGCTTGTTATCCTGTTCACAGGAATGATCTTTGTTGTTTTACATGTTGCAGCTGTATTGAATAAATTAAACTTCAGAGCTTATTTCTCTGTTTAGTCAGGCATAATTTGTAAAAATAAACCCACTTCATCATTTCCCACTAATTCACATCTCGGCACATGCTCAGTAGTTTTGCGGGTAGCACTCTCTTCTCTGAGGTAGAAGTTTGGGGGTTCAAGTCCCACTTCAGATACTGGAGCTCCAGAATTGAGATCAGCCCTCTGTGCAGTAGTAAGGGAATGCTACATTGGTGGAGGTGCTGTCTTTTGGATGAGACGTTAAACTGAGGTGCTGTCTGCCCTCTCAGGTGAGTAAGATCATAAGAAGTAAGAGCAGGAGTAGGCTATTCGGCCCCTCAAGCCCGGTCCACTATTCAATAAGATCCTAGCCAATCTGATTGTGGCATTAATTCCACTTTCCTGCCAGCACCCCCTTGACAGCCTTGTAGATCAAAAATCTGTCTAACTCAGCCTTGAATATATCAATCCTTCTGGTAAACCTTCGCTGCACTCCCTCCATAGCAAGAACATCCTTCTTCAGATAAGGAGACCAAAACTGCACACAATACTCCAGATGTGGTCTCACCAAGGCCCTGTATAATTGCAGCAAGACATCCTTGCTCCTGTACTCGAATCCTCTCGCTATGAAGGCCAACATACCATTTGCCTTCTTAACTGCCTGCTGCACCTACATGCTTACTTTCAGCGACTGGTGCACAAGGACACCCAGGTCTCGCTGCACCTCCCCCCTTTCCCAATCTATCACCGTTCAGATAATAATCTGCCTTTCTGTTTTTGTCACCAAAGTGGATAACCTCACATTTATCCACATTATACTGCATCTGCCATGCATTTGCCCACTCACTCAAACTGTCCAAATCACACTGGAGCTTCTCTGCATCCTCCTCACAGCTCACACTCCCACCCAGCGTTGTGTCGTCTGCAAACTTGGATATATTACATTTAATTCCCTCATCTATATCATTAATATATATTGTGAATAGCTGGGGTCCTAGCACTGACCCCTGCGGTACCCCACTAGTTACTGCCTACCACTTGGAAAAAGACCCGTTTATTCCTACTCTTTGTTTCCTGTCTGCCAACCAGTTCTCTATCCATGTCAGTACCTTACCCCCAATCCCATGTGCCTTAATTTTGCACGCTAATCTCTTATGTGGGACCTTATCGAAAGCCTTCTGAAAGTCCAAATACACCACATCCACTGGTTCTCCCTTATCTATTCCACGAGCTACAACCTCAAAAAGTTCCAAGAGATTTGTCAA